>NC_136073.1:32215394-32725940 GCF_964261635.1 Lissotriton helveticus | reverse complement strand
TGTTTAGAACAGTATAGGGGGACTTGAACCCGCCCCTTCTTCCATTGGCTAGCTCCATAAATAGAGGCTAGCCATTGGAAGACATGGTTGTCCATCACTGTTTCCCCCGTCACGACGCAAATCGTGGGCGTTTCTGACTCTTTTTTTAAGTCCCGCCCCCCACACCCTCCCTCTCGCCGAGGAGTTATCCCGCCGTCAGCGATCCATTTGTTTATCCCCCGCCCTCCCTCCCGTTCTCCGTGCCTTCTCCCTCCTGCCCGCCCACCCACTGTCCGTGCCTCCTCCCTCCCGCCCACTCCTCTCGCCGAGGAGTTATCCCGCCGCCAGCGATCCATTTGTTTATCCCCCGCCCTCCCTCCCGTTGTCCGTGCCTTCTCCCTCCCGCCCGCCCACTGTCCGTGCCTCCTCCCTCCCGCCCACTCCTCTCGCCGAGGAGTTATCCCGCCCTCCTCCCGCCGACAGCGATCCATTTGTTCCCGCCATTAATTCTCAATTTAAAAAGGTGAGTAGAAGGGCCATGGCACGGAGATGTGATAATAAATTAAGCGTGTGGTAGTTTGCCTTGCCTCGTGTTTGCTGCTGTGCCCTGCGGTCTGGTGTTTGCAGCGTGGCTGCTGGAAGCAAGCAGGGGAGGGGCGCAACTGGTAGTGGGAGAGTGGCAGAGGGTGGGGGTAATGGGCAGTGTGCGCACAACTCCAGCAGAGACAGCGCAGCGGTGTGTGCACAGCTCCAGCGGAGGCAGCGCAGCGCGCACAACGCCAGCAGAGACGCGGTGCCCACCGCGAGACCTTCAGGGAGCACAGACCTGCAGCGCGGGTCAAGAGACTCGGTGGGTCTGTCAGAACAAGACCCCCAGCCCGACAGAATTGTAGCACCTTGGACAGGACGCGGAGATTCGAGGCGCCTCCGCCAGGCAGCGAGAAGTGAACCCCGTCTACGGTGCAGACCTACAATGGGGCTGGAAGTTGAAAATCCCAATGGAGGGGGCTCTGGTGAACCCACAAGCAGGGGCTGCAGTCGCAGGTACTCGAACTGTAGGGGGCTGGGTCGGGTAGGGTACACTCGGGCTCTGGTGCGGGAAATACTGAAGGGCACTCACTGGTTACCAAATTACTCCATGTGGTCCGGGACAGTGCTCCAGTCCAGGACTTTCCTTTTACTAGTCCGGGACAGTGCTCCAGTCCAGGACTTTCCTTTTACTAATCACTGTTTTCAGGTGTGCTAGTCCAGTCGCTTGAGGGGAAACGAGACAGTACTTCCCTTTGCCAAAATGCATTAAGGGGGTTAAGAAAATCCTAGGAGTAGGAAACGGTGTTAATAATGGCATGGACTCACCTGGTAACCGGAGTGAAGGTGTCTGATGGTGTGCATGGGTGTGCTGGCGCGTGTGCTTGGAACTCCGCTGACTTTGCAGGGGTCGGTGGTGCACACGAGGGGTCTGTGGTAGGATACATGATGTACATTGAGAGGGATGTGCGTTTTAGACTGACGCTTGCTCTGGGGGCTATCGTAGGCTGAAGTGGTCTGTGATGGGATACACCGGTATGACGTAACATGTACTGGGGCTCTGGTGAGCTGAAGTTGTTGGTGATGTCATGCAGAGCTGTGCTAGAACATGCACTTGGAACTCTCTTGCTTTTATGGGGCAAGAGGGCTGTGATGGGCTGAGGGGGTCTGTGTTGAGATACATGTGGAGGTACTCAGGACTCTGGGATATACTGGGGGTTGTGATGGATGAGGCCTGTGATGGGATTACTAACGTACGAGAGGTGTGTACTTCCCACTCTGATGCATGTACTGGGGACAGTGGTTCACTGGAGGGGTCTGTGAAGGGATAAGGCTGAACACGTGACTGTGGCACTTCTACTGGGGCTGTAGCTGCCGGTCACATCACATAGGGTATATTTGTAGGAATCATGAGAGATGTGGAAGGGGTGTGTGGTTTTATTATTGGAATAATATTATTATAGTGTTGTGATTTTAGTTTACGGAGGGCTGTGATTTGAGTGTGTGTGCGTGCAATTGTGCCATTGTATGTACTCGGGATTGTGAGGGATATGTCTGTACTGGGGTTGGTGAGTTATGTACTGTAACTGAAATGTGCTTTAGTTTTTTTGGAGTATAATTAAGGCTCCGCGTTTATGGCATTTGTTTTTTAACATTTCCGTCTGTATTTATCCATAATTATGTTTGGGCCATTTTTATAATTATTTATCCATATTTACTGTATATTTCGGGGATAAATGTGGTTGTAAAATTGTTTCCACATTTATTTAACTGATAAACCTGCACACATACTTCGACGCCTGACGTGTTTTAGCAAATTAAGAGGGCAAACATTACAATACACCCTCATCTAAATATTCGCATTATACTACACATGTATGCTGGTGAGCACCCAATGTTGGGGGGGCTCTGTGTGGGTGTGTGGGGGGTGGCTCGCAGTGTGTGAGGGGCTCTGTGTGGGTGTGTGGGGGGGGCTCTGTGTGGGTGTGTGGGGGGGCTCTGTGTGGGTGTGTGGGGGGCTCTGTGTGGGTGTGGGGGGCTCTCTGTGGGTGCGTGTGTGTGTGGCATTTGCGAGAGATTAAGCTATTGGCATCGTAAATGACAATGCCATTTATTTATCTGTTTTCAAAACCAACACATAAATAAAAATGTTGTCATTTAAAATGCCAATAGCTCTAACTTTTGCAAAGGCGAAACCGTTGCATTGTAAATGCTTGTTTATCATTTGTCTGCTTTTTAGGTTTCGCCTGGCGATCCGCTGCGCAGCAGCATTCGCGCAGGCGAAATCTTTTGAGAATAGTATGTGGCTTGTGTCCCGCCTCTGTCTTCCATTGGCTAGTCCCTTTGTGACGTCATTCCGGCGGTGGGCGGATGTTATTTTTTTTTTGTCTCGGCATGTTTGTTTCATTTCCAACGTGTGCTTTGCAGGGGTGGGCTGCGCGATTTCACTTTCCGTGAGTTGCTAGCAGGTAAGCGGCATATTTTAATACTTTTTTTATCCCGTTCTCGCCCCCCTCCCGCTGTCTGTGAGCCCATTCCCGCCCCCCCTCCCGCTGTCCGTGTGCCCGTTAACCCGTCCCCCCTCCCGCTGTCCGTGTGCCCGTTAACCCGCCCCCTCCCGCTGTCCGTGTGCCCATTAACCCGCCCTCCCTCCCGCTGTCCGTGTGCCCGTTAACCCGCCCCCCCTCCCGCTGTCCGTGTGCCCGTTAACCCGCCCCCCTCCCGCTGTCCGTGTGCCCATTAACCGGCCCTCCCTCCCGCTGTCCGTGTGCCCGTTAACCCGCCCCGCTCCCGCTGTCCGTGTTTTCATGACTCCTGCTGACTTTGATGCTCTGTGGCTTGTTGTAGGCTGAACAGTGGAAGTGCTTCGACAGAGTTAGCCTTTCACCCGCCCCCCCTCCCACTGTCCGTGTGCCCATTAACCCGCCCCCTCCCGCTGTCCGTGTTTTCATGACTCCTGCTGACTTTGATGCTCTGTGGATTGTTGTAGGCTGAACAGTGGAAGTGCTTCGACAGAGTTAGCCTTTTTTCCCTCTGACAAACCGCATATTCTTCGTAATCCTGGCACGGCAGCGGTCCTGGGTACCTGCCCAGGTGTCCTGATTGGCTGCCATGCTGGACCCTCGCCATCCCTCGCCTTCCCACCCTTACCTTCAAAGTAACCGTGTGCACCCCAAATCCCTCTGCCATCTTGTGCTGCATCAGTCAGCATACCTGTCTGGCTGTGTTCAGGCAGGATTCCTAGAGGTGGGTGCCAGGGAGGGGGCAGGCAGACCCTTTCTTTATACTTGACTTTGAAACATTGACTTGGAAAATACTTTCCTGGGCGACACAGCCCTTGCTTGGGCTGCAGGAAAGAGGAGCTCGAAGCCTGAAAACGACTTGAGTAGAACAGTAAGTTTATTGTTTTCTTTTTGCTCCTGCAAGGCCTGTTTGCTTGGACACATCCTTTAGTATTGTTCATTCTCTCATGTTTTTTCATTGCTCATGTGATTGGTTTATGAAGGGCCGTGCTGTGCAAGAGGGCGCTCTGGATGTGAATGTGCGGTTTTCTGTTGTTGCTTTTCCCTCCCTTGTACTCTGTTCATTGCTGGTGGGTTTTTGTGTTTTTATGCTCCATGCACTGGGCTGGAAGTCACGCCATGCACCAGAGCTGTGCTCAGGCTCCTGAGATCCATAGCCCCTCACACATCTGGGAGCACTACAAGGGGGGTGTGACTGGCCTGTGCAGGATTTCACAACATATTCTGATATCCCTGGATGTGCAGGGGTTCATCAGTGTGGGGAAACTCCTCTGAAACACTGTGAATCAATTGCTATGATGCTTTTCCTACTCGGGTACAATAAGTGTAAACAGGCCCCCAGGCAATGGTAGGAAATCTGCTGTTGAGTCTGCCTTTTCTGTGCGGTCACCCCAGATTTTTCACCTTTATCGTGCTCCTATGGGTGCTGATCTAATCACTGTGTCCATTTTGTGACACTGTTGTTCAGTGCCACTGTGCGCGTGCTCTGGTTCTAAAATGTGTGTGTGTGTGTTGCTCTGGGTGTGTGTGTGTGGCTCTGTGTGTGTGTGTGTGGCACTGTGTGTGTGTGTGTGTGTGTGGCTCTGTGTGTGTGTGTGTGTGTGTGGCTCTGGGTGTGTGTGTGTGTGTGTGTGTGGCTCTGGGTGTGTGTGTGTGGCTCTGGGTGTGTGTGTGTGGCTCTCGGTGTGTGTGTGTGTGTGTGTGGCTCTGGCTGTGTGTGTGTGTGTGTGTGTGTGTGTGTGGCTCTGGGTGTGTGTGTAGCTCTGGGTGTGTGTGTGTGTGTGTGTGGCTCTGGGTGTGTGTGTGTGTGGCTCTGGGTGTGTGTGTGTGTGTGTGTGGCTCTGGGTGTGTGTGTGTGTGTGTGTGGCTCTGGGTGTGTGTGTGTGTGTGGCTCTGGGTGTGTGTATGTGGCTGGCTCTGGGTGTGTGTGTGTGTGGCTGGCTCTGGGTGTGTTTGTGTGGCTCTGTGTGTGTATGTGTGGTAGTAATTGCTGTCTGCTAAGCTCGTCCGTAGGGTACAATAGGTCTCACATTTGCAAGAGATTAAGCTAATGGCAATGTAAATGACAATGTCATTTATTTATCTGTTTTCAAAACCAACACATAAATACAAATTTTGTCATTTACAATGCCAATAGCTCAAACTTTTCCAAAGGCGAAACCATTGCATTGTAAATGCTTGTTTTCTCTCTGTCCTGTCCTCTACATCCTTTCATTCTATCTTCTCTCTTCTTAATACTCCCTTCTTCTGTGGGGAAGTGTGGCTCAGGGGTTAGAGGCAGCAGACCCAGAAGCTGAGATCAGTCCTGGACCAGGGTTCAATTCCCTGCCTCAGCAGGGTCTTGGGCTAAAAATTCCACGGACTCGATAATTCTCACCCCGGTGCCTCCTCGACTCACGGGTTCACACTCTGCGACTCTGGGCAATAGCTTGCTTAATCTCCACAACAGCCCCTCGCGGCGGGATGCCTGACTTTCACCTTGTGGATACCCTGCTATCTCACAGGGGAATACCAGGAAGGGTTCCCTAAGCAAGCGCCGAGAAACCCACTGCAGGTAGCTGTGCGCTATATAAGCTCAACTACATTCACATTCATTCATTCACACCATGTCTGCTTTCTCTTAGTATCTAATTTGCTCTCCTTTTCTTCTACTTAGCTCCGTCTTATCTCTCTCCTCTCCTGTTGTTTCTTTCTCCACTTTGTTCCTGCTCTCTCTCTCGCATCTATAACACTGCTGCTGCCTATGACCCCTGTCATCAGCCTGTACAGGTCCCTGCTATTTTGAACTCTGCGTTTTCCTGTTGTAATTCCTAAAGAAGTCGAAGATAGCGTGTTTTACTTTCTTACCTTCAACGAGTGCAAAAAAAAAGTGTACTCCAAATGAAAATGCTTTTTTTGGCATATATTAATCACTGAGTTATGACTGGGTTTATTGCAGTACAGACAGCTGCTCAAGCACAGCAGGTGATGTCATTGCTAGTGCTGCCTGTAATTATTAGGTCCAGAGATGGCGACAGCATCGGCATCCACTGCTCAGCTTGCTGTGACCCTGCCTGCTTCTGCACAGGCATTGTGCCCACCTGTAATGTTGCCAATGCCTGTAAGTATGGCTGTGGTGCCTACTGGACTCACTCACGCTCGGCAATTATCATGCTGGGGTGCAGCGCACAGATTCTACATGTGACGCCATGGCGCACAAACGTTGTGTTGGGCCACAGCCGCATCGAGCACGTTGAGGATAGCAGCAATGCAGGGCTGCAGGATATGCTACTCTGGCTACGCAGCAAGTGGAAAGTCCACACTTACTTTTGTTTATTCTTCCTCAAGATCCCTCACTCACTCCCAAGTTCCAAATGCGCTCTCGCAGCTTCCTTGCCTCAACTCCGTCATGAGCCAGCCCCCAGCTACAATTATTTAATGCGAGGCTTAGGCTCAGGCAGTGGCAGGGTGCAGCAGACGGGGGAATAGAATGCAAGCCATTGTTTGTCGATTACTTATTGGATTTGTGATTGGGGCGATGACATAATCACTAATGTGGTGATACACAATCATGTCTGCTTGGACAGGCATATGCTGGCCTGTCTATGAACATTTACCAGCCAGTCACCATGCAATGTATGTTATTCTTTTTATTTTGAATTTAAACAATTAATACTCAGACCACCACCTGAAGGTCCAGAAATTGTAGCCCTGTGAAAGAAGTGCCGGTGCTGAGCACCTGAAAGCTCCTGCTCAAATTAAGCACTGGAAATGAGCGTGGAGCTCGGTGCTCTGTACGGGGCTCTGTAATGAGCAGGGAGCGCTGTGCTCTGCACGGGGCTCTGTAATGAGCAGGGAGCTCAGTGCTCTGCACAGGGCTCTGTAATGAGTAGGGAGCTCTGTGCTCTGCATGGGGTTCTGTAATGAGTAGGGTGCTCTGCACAGGGCTCTGTATTGAGCAGGGAGCTCAGTGCTCTGCACAGGGCTCTGTAATGAGCAGGGAGCTCTGTGATCTTGAAGAAAAGAAAAAGAAAATCTTCATTCTCAGGGAATACTTACTAATATAACAAGAACTTGGCACAGAAGCTGAAAATATGAAAAGACATCTTTATTAAATTTAATAAGTGAGGCCACGTCACACAGAAGCCGTAGCAACTGAATGAGGCAGTCTGAGGAATAGAGAGGACAGAGGCCTTTTATATGTTTTAGGGTTACATGACTCAGCACAAAAGTAAGGGGCAGTCCTAGCTTTTGCAAGCATGCAAAAAATCCAACATTCCTTCCTTACAGTTTGACCACTCACATGTTTCCACGACAAAAGCAGGATCATGATGACAAGCCCATTTTTCAGTTTGTCCAGTCCAAAATCAATCATTGGTTAAACTTAACATTTTTCATCAGACAGGTCGATCGGACCCATAATAAAAACGGGCACATCCCCATCGTAAATAGGCCATAAAGAAGGAACAGAAACAGATGAGACGCAAGGTGTGTGCGTGTATCATAAACTCAGCAATGTCCTGCTCTTTGATCACTATCTCGATCAGCTAAAGGGCAAGAACTGGTTTGGCAAGGTCAGCTTCAGGCAGCAGGGTCAGTTCATTTCAGGTCAAACAGGAGTCAGCTAAAGTCATCGGCCTATGTGAGGGCAACCACAAAATGGCTGCCATGCACAAAATGGAACCCAAGGGTTCAGAACGAAATCTTCAAATACACAGTGAATCCATCGGTGTAACATGACAAAAACACTCATACTTGCTGAGCTCACTGTTTACGGTTCGCTGTTACCAAAATCGTAACAGAACCACAACCTTTATGGCCCAGGTTCAGAATTCACAGAACCTCAGACCCTCCTTTTGCCCTTACATAGGCAATAACCTAAACTCACGTCAATCTGAATCCAGGTCTATATTCATCAGATCATCAAGATGTTGCTGGAGCATAATCCTATTACTTAGCAACTCTCTTCGGGACAGGTCTCCTTACACACGTAGTAGCACAAAGGCTGCATATGGCAAGGCAAAATAGGGAATACCTCTATCTGTAGTATGTGGCATAAGACCACACACCCAACAATTAGTGATGTTCACTACTAACTGGTGTTGATGCAAAAGCTGTACAAAGGAATTATTAATAAACTCTGATCTCCTAACCAGTTCATGTTCAGGTAAAGTATGGAAAGAATGCAAAGAAGTAGTAGTAAGAAAAGACATAGGTTGGGATGTGGGTACAGATGTGAATTGGGTAGCAAAAAACAATCCCACCCATAGAAGGCAATGTCATGTTTAAAAACATTAAAAAAACACGTTAAGAACATATAGACAACAGAAGAAAGTAGTGACCACTATTACAAACGAAATCATAATTTTTCGCAACCCTAAGCAAAAAGTAAATCCTAAAATCATCTAGTAACATTTTTAGGGCTCCTATGCATTTCGGTAATTTATCATATGTTCAGGTGAAACAGGGGTGATCCTTATTAATGCTCTCAGATGAAAAGGGATACTCTTCCACAGAGAATGGACTTTATTCTGCTTTTACTAAACAGAATACTAAAACAATGCCAGCAAAACAGCAAAAATTAGCCTCCTAACACCAAAACAATGCCAGCAAAACAGCAAAAATTAGTCTCCTAACACCTGTTAAATGCAATCGCACGGAAACCACTTGTAAAACCAACTATGCCCAGAGTCCGTTCAAAAAGCCTCTCTGGCAGGCTTCTATTGTCCATCAAATCTTCTGTTGTTGTTTTCTTCCGCATGGGCCTCTTCATTCAAGCCTTTCATGTAAATTGTGCTTCTCAGTATCCGTTGGAGTGCCCTCCTGGCAAACACTCAATGCTCACTTAAAAGTCTCAATGTCTCAATGCAATGCACCAGTGTCTCTCCTCTGCGGCAGACACTACAGATAGCATGATCTTCATTGATCATGGGCACAAATCATCTTGTGCAGACCCGGGACTATTCTCAGACTCCAACACTCATCATTCAGTGTCAGAGGACGCTCAGGCTGCTCTTTCATGGGCACCAGAATGGAGTGCCTTTTGCCAATCTTGGATCCTCCGGTGCACTGCACTTCCGTTGAAGCAAAGGAAAAAGGGGGGGTGCGTGGCCAAAACTCAGGCCAAGGGGCTCAAGGGACTGCACACTGTCAGAGATTAACCAGCACATGACAGGTGCTCTTTTGCACTGAAATTCTGGTTCTGTGGCAAAACCAGCTCCTCCTTCTTTTCTGATGTTGAACGCCTTCTGATGAAACAAGTGCGATGCTTTAAACAGTTCATTGTATAACAAGGGGACTGCAAACAGGTGGCCTGCGATCTTCAAAGGAGTGGCCACACGCCATGGGACAATTCTGCATTGAAATACACTGTCATTCTCAAAGGCAATACAAAAACAAAGGCAGTAGGCAAAACAGTGCCTCTAGGCTCTTCAATTGGGTTTCCGTGTGAGAGCATATCCTTCACCATCTAAGGGTAGATAGCGACATGGGAATTCTATCTGAATGGATGTCCTCACACATAGTGGCATCGTCTAATGGGGCAAACACATTTTATCTCAATGATTACATATAGGTGTTCCTAAATTCCTCATCTAGAACATCTCAAAAGAAAAATCGCCTAATGCAGATTATCAGGGAAAACAGTCTGGTTATGCAAAAGGGAATTATACATAAGATGGGGGTCCATGGTACATTACTGCAATCTGAAAGTGTGAACCTGAACAATACACTAATAATAATAAAAGCTGACTGGTGAAAGGAATACGGAAAAGAGAAATGGGACTAGGACACAGCTAAAATCCCCAATAACTAGGCACGATGCGCTTGGGTGATAGTCAGGCATGTGACACAATACCAAGAGTATGGGTGATACACAAAAAAATCACAATAGTTTACAAATTTAACTCTACCGCTGGCCGCTACACCATATACAGTAATCTCAGCTAATGTTCCAGTTTCTTCTTCAGGGAAAAATGAAACCTGGTTTCCTTTATGGTACAAAGCCATATACTACTTAGGAAGCAGAATAAAACTGACTAATGTAATATAGAAATTTGGTCACCATGTACAAGAGTCACAAATCTATAATTTATCCTTACGTCCAATCAGGATACATAATTTTAGGGCTCCCTGTTCCTTACAGGAAAGGGGGCAGTAATGTGACTATAGGTGAAACCTTGTTTCCTGTATATCTTTTTTATTTTACTTCAAATACCATTAAAGCCAAATTTGACATACACTGATGAAGTGTTGTCTGTCTTTCTGTAAAATTTAGTGTGAAAGCAAATCTACCCAACTGTTTGCAGGATACACATCGTCATGTATGTCCCTTGACAACACAGGTTAACTTGTAATAGTATCATAAGCAGCAACATAAAACATAAAACATGCAAAAAACGCACAAAACGGACATGTCAAGCCATCAGATATACTCGCTGTAAAACAATAGAATATATAAATGATCGGTGACGCATAATACCGTGTCAGGTTTAAAACTCTTACCCTCCTTTTTGACAGTAGATCACCAATTAGTGGATATCTGCTGTCAAATACAACTTTCAGACACACAGAACCAGCAAGAACAATTCATGATAGAACCAAATACACAAATATGAAAAACGCATGGACATTTCTTTCCAAAGGAGTTACGCAAAAACCACATCTTATTTCAACCAACCAAACTCACGTGTCTTGTCAGCCTTAAAATCCCCCAGAGCAATCCATGGATGATCTGTGAGCAGAAGCGGGAAAGGAAAAAACACAACACACAAAAGAGAGACATTTTTCATAGCAAACAAATATCAATTATAACTTTAAATCAGAAGACAAAACATAATACACATTAACAGACACAAAAATAAATTTCCATTACTTAACTGTTACCATCTAGTCAGTCACCTTGCAACATGAAGCCCTTTTAACTTTTCAAGAATACAATTCTTTCACTGACACTCCATGTTAGCCTTGCCCCACAATTCGTTCTCACTTGGGCATGTAGCCTTCAACATTTGAATAAAGAGCTTCCTCTTATTTTCTGTCTAAAACTTAATGCAATGCCTCATTTTCTGTCAAAAGTAAAAGCAAGTAGTGGACATCATTTTTTTAGAGGAGAAATACAAATGTATCATTTCTGCAGAGCATTTAGCATGTGTTGGGACTTTTAAAGAAACCTTTTTCATATTTTTCCCTTTGGAATTAAGTTCTTTAATTTTGTAGAGAAACCAGAAACCCTTCCTTTTAGAGGCCTGTTAGCAAGGTCATTCTGCATTTCACAGAGACAAGTCCTAATTTAAAAGGTCACAAATGTCAACATGATAGCCTCCTTCCAATGTTTACAGGGAAACCAAAGATAGCATCTTAGCGCAACTTGGCAGCCTGTTCTCCTAGCCCACAGCTTCTGCTCATTGTGAGGCTGACAAAGACAGAAGGCTTACTACGTTTACTGTGAATGATTCACAGAACCTAATAACACACATACCAGTTTTTAGAACAAATGCTTGTTGCAATGGTACTCATTTCAGCAACCTTAATTGGATTTCACTGGGCCATTTAAAAGTAAACCCAAATGGGGACAACCTGCAAATTTGTATTATACCTAAGTGTATGCATTTACTGAAGCCTAAAGCACTTTAAAGCTATTAAAAATGGCAAGAATGCTGTTTTAAATGGTCTATTTTACCCAAATTCGACTTTGATATTAGGGGCACTTAAAAATAAATATCCTATAATTATGTTACATATTAATCATCCTAAGAATGTTTTTTACAAATTACAGAGATTTTTAATCAGACATATCCCATGTAAATGTTTAGAAAAATGAGTTTTTTACGCCTGCGCTAAGTGAAATTCTATATGCTAATGTTCTCATCATGCGGTATAGCACAACTTAAATTAAATTTTAATGCTAGGATGTCATAGTATGAGCATTAAGCTTCATGAATAGTAAAAAACGAATTTTGTAGCACTTATTTTTAATTATTATTTTTCATAATTAATAATAAAAAAAAAATTTTTTAAACCCAATTATTTTTGGATAATTCCACATATAAGAGCAAGCTGCATCCCTTGCCTATCATTTTAGACGCATTCATTTATAAGCCCAAGCACAGACGCCTAACTTGAAACATGACAAAATGTTTGTGCCATTTTTTTTTTTCTAGAAAGGACAATTTTATTTAGCAACAGACCCAAGAATATGCTTACAAAAATGTTGCTTAATAGACTGAAAACATCAAGAAAAACCACGAACAGACAATGGGCTCATTTCAGACGTAAACAGAAAGGGGTGAAACACTCAGGACACACTATACAGCGCGCTCTAGCCATGCATCTCGTGAATAGCGCCATCGCTATGTACTTACAGAAATTGCACTAATGGGAAACCCACATAGACATTTAAACACACATTTAACCCACAAATCAATACTCAGGACAGAAACCAAGGACAGCCCACAGACTGTACTTAAACCAAACCATTTGTAAATACTAGTTGTAAGTCATATTTACAAGAAACGCTTCTCCATTGTGTTTCAAAAGACTGCAAAAACAGCCCAACAGACTGATGTATGTCCAAGAAGCGAAAATACACTCAATTCACTAGCTTTGGCTAGCAGAACACCACACAAAATCGTTCTGCATATCTTTGTTCATAAAACTGCGCAGAACAAAGGATCCTTGTTTTGTATTATGTCATATTTTAATTCCCTGGGGATACAAAATCACCAAGGAAGAAATATGTTTGTAAATCTAAACCTATTTAGATATTCCCTTTAGGGGAAGCCGGCTAATCCAAACGTATACAAACTTGGCCAACACAAAGCTCCAAATCTGCTTGGATCAGGCATCTTATAGCTCACTAATCTAGCTTCAAACTTCAAGGGGCTATCTCTATCGATACACTCGTAAATATACAAGACCCTCGGTTTTTGAAAATTGCAATCTTCAAACAAAATTAAGGACCAAACAAACTAAGAACCAAACTAAGGACCAAGCAAAACTAAGAACCAATCAAAACCAAAGAACCAAAGAACAAAGGACTGGGAGCGACCCTAGTAGTACAAAGCTTTATTTCGATATAGAAATATCTTAAAAGCACATAAGAATAAAAATACAATTCATGTTGTTAATAAAAGCACTTAATAAATAATTAAAAAGACAAGATAAAACAGTATTAAACCATTTACAGCTTTGAGTTGTTTAGGAAAAATAAGAAAAGTACAAGAAATTACCTAAAAAGAAATTCATCACATAGCTTTAAATCTGATCACCCATGCCCAGCTAAGAAATTTGGCTACCCCACACGCCAATACTGTATTAGGGTTAGTTTGTAAAATTCTTAGCGCTGCGGCATAGCCTCTGGTTCCAAGTAGGCGACAGACAGGTTTTAGCCATTTGGATCTGGGCTTTTCGTAAGCACTGCAAACAAAAAAGACATGTGGGATGGATTCCAGCTCAGTGCTGCAGTGCGGGCAGGTGGCAATCGTTTGGTAGGGGAGTTTCCATTTCGAGGTGCGTTCACGGACTGGTAGGGTTCCCATTCTAAACTGGACCCACTTATACTTAACTCTTACTTTTACTAATCAAAAGGTTATCCACTGTCAAGTTCTACATGACCTAACGGTCTTCTTAGAATACTCACGCCAAAAAGGTTCTCAGTCAGGAGTGACATCATGTGGAGGATCAAAATCAGGAAGATCAGAAATATACTGGGCTGCAGAATCAAAGAATCTCCAGAATCCCTGTGCACAGAGTACCTTCTTAGTAGAATCCTGTTCTGTCCTCCTCAGTAGATTTCAGTCTCCTGACAAGATCACTCCCACAGAAAGCCACTTCTCTGATGAGGCCACGTTGGGCGCCATTTGAAGAAAAGAAAATCTTCATTCTCAGGGAATACTTACTAATATAACAAAGAACTTGGCACAGAAGCTGAAAATATGAAAAGACATCTTTATTAAATTTAATAAGTGAGGCCACGTCACACAGAAGCCGTAGCAACTGAATGAGGCAGTCTGAGGAATACAGAGGACAGAGGCCTTTTATATGTATTAGGGTTACATGACTCAGCACAAAAGTAAGGGGCAGTCCTAGCTTTTGCAAGCATGCAAAAAATCCAACATTCCTTGCTTACAGTTTGACTTCTCACATGTTTCCACGACAAAAGCAGGATCATGATGACAAGCCCATTTTTCAGTTTGTCCAGCCCAAAATCAATCATTGGTTAAACTTAACATTTTTCATCAGACAGGTCGATCGGACCCATAATAAAAACGGGCACATCCCCATCGTAAATAGGCCATAAAGAAGGAACAGAAACAGATGAGACGCAAGATAGAAAGGTGTGTGCGTGTATCATAAACTCAGCAATATCCTGCTCTTTGATCTCTATCTCGATCAGCTAAAGGGCAAGAACTGGTTTGGCAAGGTCAGCTTCAGGCAGCAGGGTCAGTTCATTTCAGGTCAAACAGGAGTCAGCTAAAGTCATCGGCCTATGTGAGGGCAACCACAAAATGGCTGCCATGCACAAAATGGAACCCAAGGGTTCAGAACGAAATCTTCAAATACACAGTGAATCCATCGGTGTAACATGACAAAAACACTCATACTTGCTGAGCTCACTGTTTACGGTTCGCTGTTACCAAAATCGTAACAGAACCACGACCTTTATGGCCCAGGTTCAGAATTCACGGAACCTCACTTTGCACGGGGCTCTGCAATGAGCAGGGAGCTTTATGCTCTGAAAGGGGCTCTGTAATGAGCAGGGAGCTATGTGCTCTGCCCGGGGCTCTGTAAAGAGCAGGAAGCGCTGTGCTCTGCGCAGGGCTCTGTAATGAGCAGGGAGCTCTGTGCTCTGCCCAGGGCTCTGTAATGAGCAGGGAGCTCTGTGCTCTGCACAGGGATCTGTAATGAGTAGGGAGCTCTGCGCTCTGCACGGGGCTAATTAATGAGTAGAGAGCTCTGTGTTCTGCACAGGGCTCTACAATGAGTATAAGGAGCTCTGTGCTCTGCACGGGGCTCTGTAATGAGTAGGGAGCTCTGTGCTCTGCACAAGGCTCTGTAATGAGTAGGGAGCTCTGTGCTCTGCACTGGGCTCTGGAATGAGTAGGGAGCTCTGTGCTCTGCACAGGGCTCTGTAATGAGTATAAGGATCTCTGTGCTCTGCATGGGGGTCTGTAATGAATAGGGAGCTCTGTGCTCTGCACGGGGCTCTGTAATGAGCAGGGAGCTCTGAGCTCTGTACAGGGCTCTGTAATGAGCAGGGAGCTCTGTGCTCTGCACAGGGCTCTGTAATGAGCAGGGAGCTCTGTGCTCGGTACAGGGCTCTGTAATGAGCAGGGAGCTCTGTGCTCTGCACTGGGCTCTGTAATGAGCAGGGAGCTCTGTGCTCTGCACGGGGCTCTGTAACGAGCAGGGAGCTCTGTGCTCTGCACGGGGCTCTGTAATGAGTAGGGAGCTCTGTGCTCTGCACGGGGCTCTGAAATGAGCAGGGAGCTCTGTGCTCTGCACGGTGCTCTGTAATGAGTAGGGAGCTCTGTGCTTTGCCCGGGGCTCTGTATTGACTATCAGGAGCTCTGTGCCGGGACTCTGTAATGAGCAGCGAGCTCTGTGCTCTGCACGGGGCTCTGTAATGAGTATAAGGAGCTCTGTGCTCTGCACGGGGCTCTGTAATGAGAGGGAGCTCTGTGCTCTGTACAGGGCTCTGTAATGAGTAGGGACCTCTGTGCTCCGCACACAGCTCTGTAATGAGTAGGGAGCTCTGTGCTCTGTACAGGGCTCTGTAATGAGTAGGGAGCTCTGTGCTCCGCACACGGCTCTGAAATGAGTGGGGAGCTCTGTGCTCCTCACGGGGCTCTGTAATGAGTAGGGAGCTCTGTGCTCTGCACGGGATCTGTAATGAGTAGGGAGCTCTGTGCTCTGCACAGGGCTCTGTAATGAGCAGGGAGCTCTGTGCTCTGCACAGGGCTCTGTAATGAGCAGGGAGCTCTGTGCTCGGTACAGGGCTCTGTAATGAGCAGGGAGTTCTGTGCTCTGCACGGGGCTCTGTAATGAGCAGGGAGCTCTGTGCTCTGCACGGGGCTCTGTAACGAGCAGGGAGCTCTGTGCTCTGCACGGGGCTCTGTAATGAGTAGGGAGATCTGTGCTCTGTACAGGGCTCTGTAATGAGTAGGGAGCTCTGTGCTCCGCACACGGCTCTGTAATGAGTAGGGAGCTCTGTGCTCTGTATAGGGCTCTGTAATGAGTAGGGAGCTCTGTGCTCCTCACACGGCTCTGTAATGAGTGGGGAGCTCTCTGCTCCTCACGGGGCTCTGTAATGAGTAGGGAGCTCTGTGCGCTGCACGGGATCTGTAATGAGTAGGGAGCTCTGTGCTCTGCACGGGGCTCTGTAATGAGTAGGGAGCTCTGTGCTCTGCACGGGGCTCTGCAATGAGTAGGAAGCTCTGTGCTCTGTACAGGGCTCTGTAATGAGTAGGGAGCTCTGTGCTCCGCACACGGCTCTGTAATGAGTAGGGAGCTCTGTGCTCTGCACGGGGCTCTGTAATGAGCAGGGAGCTCTGTGCTCTGCACAGGGCTCTGTAATGAGTAGGAAGCTCTGTGCTCTGCACAGGGCTCTGTAATGAGTAGGAAGCTCTGTGCTCTGCACAGGGCTCTGTAATGAGCAGGGAGCTCTGTGCTCTGCACGGGGCTCTGTAATGAGTAGGGAGCTGCGTGCTCTGCACGGGGCTCTGTAATGAGTAGAGAGCTCTTTGCTCTGCACGGGGCTGTGTAATGAGCAGGGAGCTCTGTGCTCTGCACGGGGCTCTGTAATGAGCAGGGAGCTCTGTGCTCTGCACGGGGCTCTGTAATGAGCGGGGAGCTCTGTGCTCTGCACGGGAATCTGTAATGAGCAGGGAGCTCTGTGCTCTGAACGGGGCTCTGTAATGAGTATGGAGCTCTGTGCTCTGCACGGGGCTCTATAATGAGCAGGGAGCTCTGTGCTCTGCACGGGGCTCTGTAATGAGTGGGGAGCTCTGTGCTCTGCACGGGGCTCTGTAATGAGAGGGGAGCTCTGTGCTCTGCACGGGGCTCTGTAATGAGCAGGGAGCTCTGTGCTCTGCACGGGGCTCTGTAATGAGAGGGGAGCTCTGTGCTCTGCACGGGGCTCTGTAATGAGAGGGGAGCTCTGTGCTCTGCACGGGGCTCTGTAATGAGCGGGGAGCTCTGTGCTCTGCACGGGAATCTGTAATGAGCAGGGAGCTCTGTGCTCTGAACGGGGCTCTGTAATGAGTATGGAGCTCTGTGCTCTGCACGGGGCTCTATAATGAGCAGGGAGCTCTGTGCTCTGCACGGGGCTCTGTAATGAGTATGGAGCTCTGTGCTCTGCACGGGGCTCTGTAATGAGTATAAGGAGCTCTGTGCTCTGTACAGGGCTCTGTAATGAGTAGGGAGCTCTGTGCTCTGCACAAGGCTCTGAGCTGAGGACGGACCTCTGTGCTCTGCACGTGGCTCGGTAATGAGTAGGAATCTGTAAAGAATCGAGGGAGCTCTGCCTTGAGCAGGCAGCTCCGTACTGAGGAGGGAGCTCTGTATTGGAGAGGGAGCTCTGTACTGAGTAAAGATCTCTGTTGTAGACAGGGAGCTCTGTACAGAGCAGAGAGCTCTGTGGTAGAGAGGGAGCTCTGTACTAGGGAGGGAGCTCTGTGCTAAGGAGGGACCTCTGTACTGAGAAGAGAGCTCTGTAGTAGAAGTTGAAGTTGGGGTAATTTATAAAGCGCACGTATACCCGAAAGGTTTCATGGCGCTAATTTGGTCAGGCCGCAGCAGAACAAGGCAACAATTAGACCACAAAGGCCCTAGTAAATAACCAGGTCTTCAGACATTTACGCACCTCCAAGTATGAGAGGGAGGATTGTAGATTATCAGGAAGGGAGTTCCAGAAACGAGGGGCTTGGAAGGCGAAGCTCGACCCCCCATGTTTCTTCCTCACAAAGCGTGGAACTACCAGAAGATTCTTGGAGGAGGAGCGAAGGTTTCTAGAAGAAGTATATACTGTTAGCCTAGTTGCTACATAAGAAGGAGCTAAGCCCGCTAATGATTTGAAAATAAGACACCCCAATTTAAATAGGCGTCAATGGGTAGCGGGTAACCAATGCAGTTGCCTCAGAAGTGGGAGAGCATGATGGTATCTAGGCCATAAATCAGTCTAGCTGCCTGATTTTGGACAAGCTGTAGCCGGCATAATTCATACGCGGGAATACCAATATAAAGGGAATTAGCGTAGTCAACCCGAGAGATGACTAGAGCTAGAAGGATACATTTGAGGGCGTCAGTGGTGAAAAAACGGGAAACTTTACGAATACTCCGGAGGCATAGAAAACAGGACGAAACGACCGTACTAATCTGGGCGTGCATGGAGAGGTCGTCGCTGATTTTAATGCCAAGACTTTTCACAGACTTCGTAGGCGAAGGGGCAGAGCCAAGAGAAGAAGAGAGGGAGCTCTGTACTAGGGAGGGAGCTCTGTACTAGGGAGGGACCTCTGTACTGAGAAGAGAGCTCTGTACTAGGGAGGGAGCTCTGTACTAGGGAGGGACCTCTGTACTGAGAAGAGAGCTCTGTACTAGGGAGGGAGCTCTGTACTAGGGAGGGACCTCTGTACTGAGAAGAGAGCTCTGTACTAGGGAGGAAGCTCTGTACTAAGGAGGGACCTCTATACTGTGCGGAGAGGTCTGTGGTAGACAGGGAACTCCATACTGAGGAAGGAGCTCTGTGCTGAGGAGAGAGCTCTGTACGGAGGAGGGAGCTCTGTCCTGAGGAAGGAGCTCTGTACTGAGAAGAGAGCTCTGTACTAGGGAGGGAGCTCTGTACTAGGGAGGGAGCTCTGTACTGAGAAGAGAGCTCTGTACTGAGCAGAGAGCTATGTAGTAGAGAGGGAGCTCTATACTATGGAAGGAGCTCTGTACTAAGAAGGGACCTCTGTACTGAGCAGAGAGGTCTGTGGTAGACAGGGAACTCCATACTGAAAAAGGAGCTCTGTCCTGAGAAGGGGGCTCTGTCCTGGGGAGGTGTCTCTGTCCTGGGGAGGTGTCTCTGTCCTGAGGAGGGGTTCTGTCCTGGGGAGGTGTCTCTGTCCTGGGGAGGTGTCTCTGTCCTGAGGAGGGGTCTGTGTCCTGAGGAGGGAGCTCTGTCCTGAGGAGGGGTCTGTGTCCTGAGGAGGGGGCTCTGTCCTGAGAAGGGGCTCTGTCCTGAGGAGGGAGCTCTGTCCTGAGGAGGGGTCTCTGTCCTGAGGAGGGAGCTCTGTCCTGAGGAGGGGTCTGTGTCCTGAGGAGGGGGCTCTGTCCTGAGAAGGGGCTCTGTCCTGAGGAGGGAGCTCTGTCCTGGGGAGGTGTCTCTGTCCTGAGGAGGTGTCTCTGTCCTGAGGAGGGGCTCTGTCCTGGGGAGGTGTCTCTGTCCTGGGGAGGTGTCTCTGTCCTGAGGAGGGGTCTCTGTCCTGAGGAGGGAGCTCTGTCCTGAGGAGGGGTCTGTGTCCTGAGGAGGGAGCTCTGTCCTGAGGAGGGGTCTGTGTCCTGAGGAGGGGGCTCTGTCCTGAGAAGGGGCTCTGTCCTGAGGAGGGAGCTCTGTCCTGAGGAGGGGTCTCTGTCCTGAGGAGGGAGCTCTGTCCTGAGGAGGGGTCTGTGTCCTGAGGAGGGGGCTCTGTCCTGAGAAGGGGCTCTGTCCTGAGGAGGGAGCTCTGTCCTGGGGAGGTGTCTCTGTCCTGAGGAGGGGTCTCTGTCCTGAGGAGGGAGCTCTGTCCTGAGGAGAGGTCTGTGTCCTGAGGAGGGAGCTCTGTCCTGAGGAGGGAGCTCTGTCCTGAGGAGGGGTCTGTGTCCTGAGGAGGGAGCTCTGTCCTGAGGAGGGGTCTGTGTCCTGAGGAGGGAGCTCTGTCCTGAGGAGGGGTCTGTGTCCTGAGGAGGGGGCTCTGTCCTGAGAAAGGGCTCTGTCCTGAGGAGGGGTCTGTGTCCTGAGGAGGGAGCTCTGTCCTGAGGAGGGGTCTGTGTCCTGAGGAGGGGCCTCTGTCCTGAGAAGGGGCTCTGTCCTGAGGAGGGGTCTGTGTCCTGAGGAGGGAGCTCTGTCCTGAGGAGGGGTCTCTGTCCTGAGGAGGGAGCTCTGTCCTGAGGAGGGGTCTCTGTCCTGAGGAGGGGTGTCTGTCCTGAGGAGGGAGCTCTGTCCTGAGGAGGGGTCTGTGTCCTGAGGAGGGAGCTCTGTCCTGAGGAAGGGTCTCTGTCCTGAGGAGGGAGCTTTGTCCTGAGGAGGGGTCTGTGTCCTGAGGAGGGAGCTCTGTCCTGAGAAGGGCCTCTTACGCTGAGTAGAGAGCTCCGTGCAGACCAGGGAGCTCTCTCCTGTGAACCGGGGGGTCTTCAGCGCCTTTTTATTAATATCTTGATTGCCTTCGGGTGCGATAGCTCAGTGGGTTAATACACCACCGCAGGTGCTTGTGTAGGACCCGTGACTCTTGCATTTATTACACAGGGGAATTCACCCTTCATTTTATACAGGTGACATGGTTGGTACTGAGCCATTCACCTCTCACAAACAGCGCCTCAAAGCCAGAAAACAATCTTCAAGCGCCCAGTATAATGAATGACGTGTTGCCATGTCAGGTGCGACAGCTCGCTCTGACCTGTGTGTTAGTTTTTTGCATTCTGGGACTTCTAATGCACCTTAAATACTGCAGGAAGGGGGGTCACCTAGAAGTGCTGGGATGAAGGAATGTTTTTTGGAGGGGGTGGCGGGTCAGAGGAGGGTTGCGCGTGCTCCTGCTGCTGGAAGCCCCGCCAAGGCTCCCCCCTCGAGGACTGACCCCCCCCCCTGCCCCCCCCCCCCCCCCCCTGCTCCCACCCCGGGCCCTCACATGGTTTTCCGATCAGCCCTGCAGAGAGGCCGCTTTTCGGATTTCATGGCGTGTCAGCCCTGAGCGGTGACACCCCGGGGGCCTCTTAACTCCAAGAGGCCCGGGAGGGGGGGGGGGGGGGGGGCGTCTCACCCCCACGTCCGTGAGTGGGAGCGCAGACACCGCCTCATCTTTAAGAGTCCTCTAAAAGGAGTGGGGGTCGGGGGTCACCTTACCTCTGAAAGGCCCCAGAGTGGGCCCCAGGGACCATCCCTGTCTCCGGGAAGCCCCCCTGGCCTCTGGCTCCGGTCCTCCCCCCCCGTGCCCCCACCCCTGCACTCCCACATGCATCCCACTCATCCTCCCTCTCACACACTTCCCCGTCTGCCCTCGAGCCCTCACTCACGTCACTTCCTCTCTTCACACCCGCATCTGGCCTTCTGCGTTCCAGCTTTATTTTATTTTTATTTAATTTAATGCAGTTTTATATAGCGCGGACTTTACCCAAAGGTGTCAGAGCAAAGGGTGGGCAGAATTTACATAGTCGCGCTACGCAAAGCTTCGCGAAATGGTCAAAAATCTCCGCGAGCGCGCAAAAGTTCCGCAAACACGCAGATTTACTTGTTCTGCCTGTTCGCGATGCTTTTTTCCTGGTCACGAACACTGTTTGTGTGCTCGGGGAGAAATATCTCACGTACACGCATTTTGAAAGCGCGAACAAGCAAAAAATTCCGTGAAGCCTTGGATCGCGGAATATTTGGCAATTCCGCGTTCTCCGCGGAATGCGGAATTACCCAAATTACCCAAATTCCGCAACCAGAACGGAATTTACAGCTGAGGCCTAAAGCGCTTCAAAATAGAACCAAGTACGTCACATGAGGAGAGCGTTACAAAATGTGCATGTTACAGAAACAAACGAGAAACAAGAAGAGGTCAAATAAAGCAATAGATGGCAGTCACCCAAAAACACACTCACAAAAAAACACACTAGGATGACGATTTTACAGGCATAGATTTACCCCTCTCCTCTCACCTTTTATTCATCCCGTCACTCTGTATCCGACCCCCCTCCCCCCTTCCCTCCTCTTTCTCTCTGTTCTTCACCATCCACGCCCCTCTCCTACACTCCTTTTACTGTAGCACACTGAAGTAAGCAAAAGGTAATACACAGCGCTATATACAACTCACTATAAACATATAATCCTTTTCTCATCCTTTCCCTAATTCCATCTCCCAACGCCAACTCTTCTTTTCTTTTTTACTTCCATTTCTTTCTTCATTCTCCCCCTTACATTTTCCTTCTCTCATTATTTTGTTTTGTGCTTTCTTTTGTTGTTGTAGTGTTTGCCGCATTTGCCACATAATCCATCATCTGCTGCATAATCTGCAGATTTCCGCAAAACAAATGTTTTTAGCTCATATGGATCAAAAGTTACTAAAAACGCTGCAACACGTGTTGCTGCGCTGTGTGAGACCGTTCACAAAGGTTGACGTCACTTTTCTGTTGCTTATTTCTGTATTTCGGGGTTAAAGTTGTACTAATGTGGTGAAACCTTTGCACAGACAGCCTTAGCCTTAGGGTAATTGTGACTTTTAGCTCGCTGCTAGTGCGTGGGGGGCTTATGTTCGTGTTTTTTAAAAATACTATTGATTTGCACTGCTGATTTTAAACTTGGAAAGTGTACGCTACCTTTTTTCATTTCAACGCTAACGCGGTGTCCGTCTGTCAGAGCGGGCCCGCGTCAAGGTTAGCGTTCTAGTTGTCGCTCTTCCCCCAACCCACATTTCCTACTTAAACCGAATGCAACGTCCGCGGCGGCAGCGCCGCGCCAAAGGCAAGCCCGTCTGCGCCCGTCCGCGCCCCGGGAGCGGCCAGCGCCAGCCACGCTGCTTGTTACACGTTAGAGGAGCAGGGAGGTAAGAGGTCCTTTAGTAGAAAGAAATTGGTGGCATTGGATAATGCCAAGTGTATTGGCGGGGATAAATGGGCAGTCCTTCAGAGTCTTTCTAGAACTTGCCCTACCTGCCAGTTCTGCTTTCATACCAAAGAGCCAGGCCCCGCCCTGCGTACTGAGAGAGAGAGCAGAATTCGGGCTGCACTTATTAATTCGCGCTCTATGATAAAACATGCCCTACACATCCACAAACTTCTTTCCCATAAACACTTAGATGTGCTATTTCTAACTGAACCCTGGCTGAATGAATCGGATGTATGTCAGTACAACGTGATCTTTTAGATCGCGGTACTTAACAACGCGGTTATTACAACGCAAGTCGTTACAACGACTTGTGCTGGAGGGCACGGATTGAGGAATATTATAATTTTATATTCCAACACCAGTCCGTGTAACAGTAGGGAAGGTGTTGGAATATAAAATTACAATATTCCTTAAAACAACAGCGCCATCCAGCGCAAGTCATAGTAACGACTTGCGTTGTAATGGCAGCTTGGTAAAGGTCGTGCGGTGTAAACACTTCGTTGTAAACGACGTTTACCAATGAATCTTGTGCCCCGGTGGTTGAGCTTGCTATCCCTTTGGGATATAAAATTGCAAGATTGGACCGCAAAACCGGGAGAGGGGGCGGGGTTGCAGTGGTGTTCAGTGATACTTGAGTCTTCTCCAGCAGGGTTTCAGTGGAGTTAGTGGAGGGGGAGGTTCTTGACTTTTCCATTGTCATATCGCCCCACTACACACTGGGCGGTACATTAGTCTACCGGCCCCCTGGCCCCCCTGGAGCATTCCTGAAAGCCCTGGATGATGTCATTATTCCTCCGGCCCTACGCTTTCCAAATTTCCTCCTTTTGGGCCACTTTAACATCCATTTAGCCTGCTCTGAGACCGCGGGTTCCAGGGAGCTAATGACCTGTTTGATCTGGCACAACTAACCCAGTGGATAAAGTCTCCCTACATCAAGGGGGACATATAATTGACCTGGTATGTTCCAACTACGCCTTGTCGGCATCTGACCCCCTTCAGGTCACTTGGTCAGATCACTATATGTTCCAGTTTTCTTGGATCATAGGAAAACTCCCATCCTCTATAGTTCCGGCCCATAATAAACCGGTTCAGAAGATCGGCATTCCGGCCCCCTCTAAGGTTCTCTCAATGTCTTGCCTGTCGGTCACTTGTGATCTTGAAGGAGCGGTAGATAGTTTTTCCTCCTGGATCAGTCCAGGAGTTGGCGCTGTGTTACAACCCCCCTCCACCAGGCAACCGAGACTAATCCCATCTAAATCATGGTACTCAGGCACTCTTCGAGACCTCAAATTGGGTTGTAAAACACTGGAACGGTGTTGGCGTCGGGACTACTGTCCCCTGGCCAAAAATGCTCTTCGCAAAGCCCCGAGAGACTACTATGCAGCCATTCAGGAGGCAAAAAGCAGTTTCTATGCGGAACAGATTGCTAAAGCTAACAAAAATAGCAAGGAGATTTTCTCCGTTGTAAGAAGCTTTCTGGCACCTGGCACGGAACAAACGATCCCCCCAGCATCATTTCAATGGTGTGAGGAGATGTCTTCCTTCTTTGTTGAAAAAATACAGAACATCCAAGATAGTCTTGGGCCGGGTTCTCTGGCACCAAGGGATTCTTAACTTCTGCCCCTAGTAGCTTCTATTCCATCAGTTCCTCCATTTATGAACTTTGTGCCCATAGCCGGACCGGATACCCTGGCCATCCTCAAATCTCTCAAGTCGGGGTCTCCGATTGACCCTTGTCCTGCCAGAGTGCTGGCGGGGGTCACTGAGGTGGTTTATCCAGAGGTCAATAAGATTATTAATCTATCCATACAGACCGCTGTTGTTCCTTTGAGCTGGAAACAGGCAAAGATCCTACCACTTCTGAAAAAACCTTCTTTAGACCCGTCCATACTGGTTAGCTATCGCCCTATATCTCTCCTACCGGCACTGACAAAGGTCTGTGAGAAGGTGGTCTTTCGACAGCTGGAGGCCTATGTGGAAGGTTGTATGACATTACAACGCATGCTAATACATCGCGGTTTTTACAACGCAAGTCGTTACAACGACTTGCGTTGGAGGGCGCTGGACTTCGGAGTAGTATAATTTACTATTCCAACTCCAGTCTACATACAGTAGGGAAGGTGATGGATAGTAAATTATACTATTCCTTGACCTAGAGCGCCATCCAGCTCAAGTCGTTGTAATGACTTGCGTTCTAAAAACCGCGATGTAATGGCATTGCGCTGTAACGACCGCGTTGTAAACGACGTTTCCCATGTGGAAACATCTGGTCTTCTCTATCCGGCGCAGTCTGGTCTTAGAGCAACTTATAGTACAGAGACTGCACTGGTGGAAATGGCCGAGGTGATAAGGGAGTGCCTGGACCCGGGCGGCAGGGCGCCCATTTAATTCTACTTGACCTCTCTGCCACCTTCGATACGGTGCCCCACCAATTACTCCTTGTCCAGCTCTCAAATATTGGCATTGCTGGCTCCGCCTGGGACTGGATGAAATCCTCTTTGGAAGAGCGCACCCAGCAGGTTTGGATGCCTCCTTTTTCATCAACTGCCAAGAAAATGTCTACTGGAGTCCCTCAGTGCTCTACTTTGAGCCCTTTGCTCTTCAATATCTATTTGACTCCTCTGATTTTTCTGGCAGAGGAACTGGGTGTAAAAATATTTGCATATGCTGATGTCACCCAGCTCCTATTTACCTGGAAGGACTCCGACCTGTCGACAGAAATTGCCCAGAACTGTCTCTCGGCTGTGTTTAAGTGGTTGGCCCATGCCCAACTGAAATGCAACAAGGACAAGTCCGAGGTCCTTCTATATGGTCAGTTCCCGCCCGCCTTCAGAGAATCTTTATGGCCTCCAGACTTCCCTCGACCTAATTCAGAGGGTGCTCCAGCAAAAAATCTTAGGTGTCTGGTTTGGAGAGGACCTGCGGCTTAAGGTGCAAATTAAGAAACTCATTGGAGTTTGTTTTGGCACCCTCAAGTCACTTAGAAGGTTCCTCCCCTTGCTGCCGAGGCCAGCCAAGGAAATGGCCGTTCGTGCTCTAATTCTCTCCCGCATTGATTATGCCAATGCTCTGTATGTGGGAATTCCTGGATATTTACAAAAAAACAACAGACCATACAGAATGCCGCGGCTAGACTTCTGTTTAACATCTCTGGAAGATCTAGCATAAAAGAGCATTTACGCGAGTTGCATTGGCTGCATGTGGCTCAGAGAGCGCAATTTAAAGCTCTTACTCCGGCACACAGAGCTCTGCACGATCGTGGACCAATGTACATCCGGAAGCGTTTTGCTTTCTATGTCCCTAACAGATCTTTGCGCTCTGCCACCCACTGACGGATGGTGATCCCACGATTCCGCAGAATGGGGGTGTCAGTCCCTTTCCGCCTAAGCAGCTATGGCACGGAACTCCCTGCCCCTGGAATTACGGAACACTCAGGACCTCAGACTTTTTAAAAAGCAACTTAAAACCTTCCTCTTCAAGCAGGCGTGTTAAAGTTTTCGCTCCATCGGGACACTGTTATTTTGCGCGCCAGGACACTCTTGAGTATTTGTGCGCGGTATAAATCCATTATAACATAACATGACAAACCTTTGCGCAGATAGCCTTAGCGTGAAAAAAATCCAAAACAATGTGATAATACTAAAGCTAAATGTGCCTCAATAGGCCGCACAATTTGCCTATACTGACCAGATAATTTAGTCAAGCCTACCGCATAATTTGGTCCTCCCCGTCATATAATTTCAGTGGCTCTGAATATAGATTACCATTACCATTTCCTAGCTTTATTTCAGTCATTATAGACAGAAAATAAAATACATACATCACTGGATTTGGGCAATAAAAACATCAGTAAACATCAGAAAATATTACCAGAATGCAAATGAGTTAATCAAGTTTTATAACAAATAAAAAGATGTTGAATTTAAAAAGAGGTTAAAACAATGATTTTATGAATACCCTGGCTCTTATACTTGAGGGAATCTTTTAAGACTATAGGCCTTATAAACTATACAAAAATCCTTTTAAAATTGGGTTAAAAGGTAAAATTCGGGTCAAGCAACTTTATTTGGATGAATGTATGAATTTACACCTGGAGAAGGGCCCAGGTCATGAAATCAAAATAAAATACCAATTTGTGTCAACAACAAAGAGCATAGAGCGGAGCCCTATTTAGGTTCATTTACGAATCCTACTCAACGCCACTATCTAACACTTCTTATGCTCTGCACATTGCACCTCAACTTTGCTTTTCCCCTGTTAGTGGTCTGTTAACAGGAGTTACCACAATGCTGTTGCGACAATATCTCTATGCAAAGCACTAGTCACTTTATTATTTTTTGCACCTTATATTCAGCCCAAAGGTTTCTTTTTTGGTCTCCATTCTGCGAAAGACGAATCTGAGACATTGTAAGGATGGTGTTGGTGTTTATGCATCGCTTAGGCTCATTAGACATCTGCTATGCCATTCTAAATGTTATGAGTGGCTTTTAATATTAGGAAATGATATGCTTTTGTAAATTAAATCGTGACATTTTGTACTCTGAATTACACTAGAGCACTTTATTAAATTATATGAATGTTTTTAACATTTTGCGATACCTATGTATTAAGAAATGCACATTTGAACTTTATTTTTTATTAGCTTGAATGTACGTATTTGCTGAAATGTCTATATTTCTTGCATTTTTTATTGTTGATGTTGTGATTTTATGGCTTCGGCCGGCTAAAAATATTTTGAATTGAAATTGAGTGTCATCGATCAGTTAAACTGTCCTGTGAAGGTAGGTTGTGATTAAATAAAGCATTGACATGTTTCGGTGGGATGAATTATAAATTACACCTTCTTCAGGACCTTTTTCTTCTTCATTAATAAAGACCTCTCCTAGGATTCCAGTAGCAAACATTACTGATGTAAGCAGACATTCAATCATCAGCTAAAAGCTGTTTTTCCTACATGTGGTTCTCTCAGAGTATGTTACTGACCATTAATTTCAAACTTTTGTAAATGTATAATCTCCTTTTTTATAGGGAACCAGAATTTCATTTACCGGGCTGTGTTGCATACCTCCTGCCCTATGCGAGACCCCGCATATTTAGTACGGAAACCTTCCACAGTGAGGCTGGTCTGTTAGTTCTCTTTTCAGCAAAAAGTAGAGATGTTTCAAGACATTTTATTTTATTTATTTATTTTTATTTTGTTTTTAGTTTTATATAGTGCGAACTAGACCTGAGACAGTTGATGTCTCTCATTGAGACCGCATTAAACACAGGTGGATTTTACATTCCTTCCTTTCTTATCAAGCAAAGCCTGCTGTACCTTTCCAGATGGAAAAATACATCCATAATAACCCACATTCTCGAAATAGTAGAGGTAAATGCCCAGAGCACAACAGAGAACAGAAAGGTAATTTCCCAAAAATCAACATTTTCGTAGACACCATAAGGACAAAAGGATTCCTCTTTTCAAGAAGAACTGATGCTCAGAGGTATAACTGAAGGTCCATAAACAAAGGTGATAAATATTGAATGCAGAGGGCTGGCCTGTGCGCACACTAAGGTAAACATGGCTCATGCCTGTTCTATATGTGCTCTGAGAGAATTGAGGAAAAATCCGTCAAACCTTTTAAACTTTGCTTTGTTAATTAATTTAGCTGTCCTTGCCCAGTTATAGATGCAGCAGTGTGTGTTGTGTTCTTTTCCAGTGCTTCACATAAAAACTCCACAACTGGACACAAAAACTGGTAAAATAAAGTCCCAGGTCTGGAAATGTGGCCTTTATACATAGCTTCACATTGTTCACCTGGAGTTTTATTAGTGAATGGCCAAGTGTGAAAAGGAGATTGGTTTAAGATGAGTGTGACAATATACAGAGAAGGGCTTGAACACAGACATGTATGAGTGTTAATGCGCTCTGTTTGGCCCCGCAAAGGCTATGACCTATATGTTCTAGTTGCCTGTTTAAAAAGTAATACACAGGATAACGTTTCACACCAAAGCAGTTTGGGGCTGACACACACTTATGCAGTCCTGTGTGCTCCTTGTGATGGGCTATGATTGATTTGGAGTCAAAGGGTGTAAACAGCACAAGTTTAATAATCTGTGATAGAGATTAAATACATGTATTCATATTGGAGCTTCCACAGGATTCAGGTCACTTTAGTTTCAGCCATGTTGATGAGAAAGTGAGCCTCCCCTCTCCTGTTAAGACAACACCAGAGGAAAACAATGAGGGATCCTTTACACAGTCATTCTATGTAACGTGCCAAGTATAGTGCCTCGTTAGGTGTGAATGGGCCCAAGCAGGGACCCTACTGCCTGGCGGTCACACGTGGAGTGCGGTGTCTAGTTCTGAATGCCATCTTTGGTGTGTTGCATCCAGCTGTGGAGATCATCCGCGGCCTATTGGGTTCAGCGATGTGACAAACGTTGGCGCGTTGTATCCAATTCTGAAGGTCAAATTCTGTGTATCCTGTCCAGTTCTGAAAGCCACAATCTTTTTTTGTATGCTAAATTGTTAAATATTATAGTGACACGCACTGCTGAAAAATGGACAGAGATCATCACCACTTTGTGGGGTACTCAAATAAGTGCTGGGGCTGAGCACTGGCAAACACTGGAACAAATTAAGCACTAACAGACAAGCAGACGCAGGCTCTTATGGCAGACACTGGCACACATTAAGCACTGACAGTCCAGCAGACGCAGGCTCTTATGGCAGACACTGGCACAAATTAAGCACTGACAGTCCAGCACCTCACTCAAGACCTGCAGCAGCCTGCTGTCCCTGCGCTAGGCCCCGTCGCACGGCTCTGCCAGTGCACCTCACTCCTGACCTGCAGTAGCCTGCTGCTCCTGCACTGTGACCCTCCCATGGCTCTGCCAGTGCACCTCACTCCTGGCCTGTAGCAGTGGCTGCTCCTGCATTGTGACTCTCACACGGCTCTGCCAGTGCACCTCACTCCTGACCTGCAGCAACCAGCTGTTCCTGCACTGGGCCCCTCCCACGGCTCTGCCAGTGCACCTTACTCCTGGCCTGCAGCAGCCTGATGCTCCTGCACTGGGAGCCATCACACGGCTCTGCCAGTGCACCTCACTCCTGGCCTGCAGCAGCCTGCTGCTCCTGCACTGGGCCCCTCCCACGGCTCTGCCAGTGCACCTCACTCCTGCCCAGCAGCAGTGACTGCTCCTGCACTGGGTCCGTCGCACGGCTCTGCCAGTGCGCCTCACTCCGGACCTGCAGCAGCCTGCTGCTCCTGCACTGGGCCCGTCGCACGGCTCTGCCAGTGCGCCTCACTCCGGACCTGCAGCAGCGGCTGCTCCTGCACTGGGCCCCTCCCACGGCTCTGCCAGTGCACCTCACTCCTGGCCTTCAGCAGCCTGTCCCTGCACTGGGTCCGTCACGCGGCTCTGCCAGTGCACCTCACTCCTGACCTGCAGCAGCGGCTGCTCCTGCACTGGGCCCGTCGCACGGCTCTGCCAGTGCACCTCACTCCTGACCTGCGGCAGCCTGATGCTCCTGCACTGTGACCCTCCCACGGCTCTGCCAGTGCACCTCACTCCCGACCTGCAGCAGCCTGCTGTCCCTGCACTGTGACCCTCCCACGGCTCTGCCAGTGCACCTCACTCCTGACCTGCAGCAGCCTGCTGTCCCTGCACTGTGCCCCTCACACGGCTCTGCCAATGCACCTCACTCCTAGCCTGTAGCAGCCTGCTGTCCCTGCACTGGGCCCCTCCCATGGCTCTGCCAATGCACCTCACTCCTGACCTGCGGCAGCTTGCTGCTCCTGCACTGTGACCCTCCCACGGCTATGCCAGTGCACCTCACTCCTGACCTGCAGCAGCCTGCTGCTCCTTCACTGGCGCCTCACACGGCTCTGCCAATGCACCTCACTCCTGGCCTGCAGCAGCCTGCTGTCCCTGCGCTGTGCCCCTCACACGGCTCTGCCAATGCACCTCACTCCTAGCCTGTAGCAGCCTGCTGTCCCTGCACTGGGCCCCTCCCATGGCTCTGCCAGTGCACCTCACTCCTGACCTGCAGCAGAGGCTGCTTCTGCACTGTGACCCTCCCACGGCTCTGCCAGTGCACCTCACTCCTGACCTGCAGCAGCATGAGGCTCCTGCTCTGGGCCCCTCCCACGGCTCTGCCAGTGCACCTCACTCCTGACCTGCAGCAGCCTGCTGCTCCTGCACTGGGACCCTCCCACGGCTCTGCCAGTGCACCTCACTCCTGACCTGCAGCAGCCTGCTGCTCCTGCACTGTGACCCTCCCATGGCTCCGCCAGTGCACCTCACTCCTGACCTGCAGCAGCATGATGCTCCTGCTCTGGGCCCCTCCCACGGCTCTGCCAGTGCACCTCACTCCTGACCTGCAGCAGCCTGCTGCACCTCACTCCTGACCTGCAGCAGCCTGCTGCTCCTGCACTGTGACCCTCCCACGGCTCTGCCAGTGCACCTCACTCTTGACCTGCAGCAGCATGATGCTCCTGCTCTGGGCCCCTCCCACGGCTCTGCCAGTGCACCTCACTCCTGACCTGCAGCAGCCTGCTGCTCCTGCACTGTGACCCTCCCACGGCTCCGCCAGTGCACCTCACTCCTGGCCTGCAGCAGCTGCTGCTCCTGCACTGGGCCCCTCCCACGGCTCTGCCAGTGCACCTCACTCCAGACCTGCAGCAGCGGCTGCTCCTGCAGTGTGATCCTCACACAGCTCTGCCAGTGCACCTCACTCCTGACCTGCGGCAGCGACTGTTCCTGCCCTGGACCCCTCCCACGGCTCTTCCTGTGCACCTCACTCCTGACCAACAGCAGCCTGCTGTCCCTGCACTGTGCCCCTCACACGGCTCTGCCAGTGCACCTCACTCCTGGCCTGCAACAGCCTGCTGCTCCTGCACTGTGACCCTCACACGGCTCTGCAGTGCTCCCCAAACCCGGTTTTGGGGCCCTCAGGGGCCTTGCCTCTGCACCACGACACTAGCCCCAGTATGGCATCTCTGTTCTTAGCCATCGGGCCACACAAAGGCTGTGGAAGGGCGAGATTTTGATCGATACCTTATCACTATTGATCTAAACCTCGATCTGGTCGACTGAACCTTTGTTGCCTGTCATTGAGGGAAGAAAGTGCATCTCTTACCAAGTTAGTCCCCACAAAAAAGGACCCCTCTCCAAAAGATCACAAACAACTTCTAGCTTTCAAAAGTTTATTGTAAGGTTAGGATAAGCTGCAAATACAGGCATCTCAGAATGAGATTCACGAGATACACAGGTCCAACTACATACATGTGCTCTCTGAAAGCCCTCAGACGAGCAACGGAAATTACCAGCACAAGTTCTAAGAATAATAAAGCTATCAGCATTGACGCATATTGAGATCTCTCCTTCATTTAAGTTGGAGGAAAAACACACAGGTTAGGCTGTCCCTACCCTGCTCTAGATGGTATCCCTACTTAACCAAGTCTCAACCTAACAAAAGGTGTCAGCAGTGAATGACCCCCAAGGGAAGTCACTCACTCTTAGTCTCTTGGTGAAAACCTATAGTTCTCCAGTCATGACCCCTCTCTGCCTACCCATCCGCTCTCTAAAGGGTCCTCAGGCATCTGCTCTAACTCCACCCAGGGGTGCTGTCCCTAATACAAAACAGTCAACAACATTTGAGACGCCCCTCGTGAGACGCCCCTCACGTGGTGTAGCTTCTGGCTTTTTCCATGCTGCTTTGTATTGGGCCTCATACGTTGGAGTTGACCTTGCTTCTCAGACTCTTCTCCGGCCCGCTGATACCCCTTAAAACATTCCGGAACCCTCCTCCATGTCTGGGCCGTCTTCTGAACAGACCTCTATTCATATTATTTATAATTGGATCCCCCCTTTTCTCTTGCAGACAGACATCTGCAGCCAAGATCCCAACTCTCATAGACTTCCAAAAAGTTTCGCAACATTTCTCGGCCCAGACCAGTACATGTAAATCAATGTTAAAACATTTCAGGCCTACAGCATTTCTCATAATGATTATAGCATTCAACTTCTTCATTAATTAAAGCATGTTAATACTTTTATTCTATTATTCAGTAAACACATCTATAAATCATGGCCCATTAATGCAATGACCAAAACATTAGTGAAATCCATATCGTGAAAAGAAACACCTTCCCCTTCCCTTCTAGCTCTGGCCCTGAGGCCTACCACATTCTGCGTTTAACCACATGCCATCTTACATTTTAGCAGCTACACGACATGGATTCAGGAATAATCACATCTAATAAAATCATATAGTGTCACACATTTCTGTATTAGTTCCACTTCTTCTTAAATCTCTACATTATCTATACATTCAGAATATAATTGCAGATACTACTAGCACTCATGGCATTTCTCCTCATGATTTGTGCTTACTACGGGTAAGTGTGATGCACTCATACATTTAGGTCAGTTTGCGCTCTCTCAGTTCCCCCCTTTGATGACCTCTCGGGGTCATCACTAACATTTAAACTGCAGTTATTGCTAGCATAACTTGTCTCTGCGTTTCCAGAGCCCTCAGACTCCTGTACTGATTATCTTGTATGGCAGCCAATCTCTGCAGCTGCTCTCTTTGGGCCCTTTCCGACCTTTTTGCTCTGTACCATTTGAATACCCTCACCAATCCCCACAATATGATCCCACAGATCAATATTATGATGATAGGTTTTAGTATATACCACACAAAGCTTTTGCCTAGGGTGGAGATCCACCCTCCAACTTCACTCATTCCGTGGCCCACCTTTTCCCAGACATTTTCTCTACTCAAGTCTTCGATCTCCTTGTGAATATCAGTTATGTTCCTAATAACTTTCTCAAGGGGCTTTGAATTGTCTGGAATGTAGGTACAACATTCCTGGACCTTCAAAGCCTTACAGACTCCGCCCTCTTTTGCTAGTAGGACGTCTAACGCAAGACGGTTCTGAAGAACCATAGCCCTTATCGATTGCATCTCTCCTTCTACCAGCATTAAGGACTGAGCAGTGCTGGCAGACAACCTGTCGACGACTGTTGCCAGTCGTCTAATTTTAACATCATTAAGGATTAGTCCCAAAAGAGGGAACACAGCTCCAAAGACATCTCCAACCATTTCTGCATCTCCTATATCTCTCCTTCCCCTCGATGATGTCTTGCCCTCGATGATCTCTAAGTCTTGTGCATGATATATTTTGGGGAAGACAATTGCTAGGTAACATGATCCATACCAGTTGTCAGGTAGTCTCACGTAGGCATTTCTTCCACATACAAAATACACATTTGGAATCACTTGCATTCCCTTCAGGAAATCTTTAGTATAGTACTCTATATTGAAAGCATGTTCACAGCTGACTTCTCCCACGTATACATTTTCGTAATACGTTTTGGCTCGGTGAAGACATAGCTTTCCTCTCTGCGTCTTATCTAAAGCTATTGGACCACTACTACCCTTTCTCTTGTGTGCCTTCTCTTCCTCGGTCCAATCTGTTTTCCATTGTCCTGATTTTTTCAAAATCTTTTGTCTCCTGTAACGATCATCCACCTGCCCTATGAACTTCTTCTCGACTTCTGACACTTTGCATGTCAGGTTATTTCTACGGGCATGTGAAGTATCTAAGGTAATCCAAGGAATGAAGAACTTGGCCAATCTGTCTTCACTCTTCCAGTAGTCCCATTTGTTCATCTGCTTATAATTTGGGACTTCTGGCAACACTGAATCATAGTTGGAGAAATAGTATTCAAAACTATCTCTCCCATAAAATATACTAAGCAATAAGCTACATGTAATGCCATATGTCAGCGGGAGGTGATGATATCTAATGCCTTCATCTACAGACGCCGGCAACTGCATGCAGACGTAACAGTCCTTAACCTCCATGGCATCCACGTATTCATATAAGAGTTTAGCATAAGCATTTGACCTAAAGTCTCCTTGGGACTCATCTACGTGTAACCTGCGGGCTTCTGCAGCTAATAACGCTTTCTCTTGAGTGTTTTCCCTTTTCTCACCAGCAACAGTGGGTGTAAGCGTTTCTACAGATTTCACATCAGTTACCTTCGCCTCTTCCTCATGTCCCTTTACATAAGAAATTGTTACCACTAAAGCTATTAATATTATCACTCCTACTATTAGTGTACCTATTATACATTTAGCTCTGCGGTTCTGGGTGCCGGCTTCCATTTCGTCAGACAATATAGCTCTCTCTTATCTTGGCACAAAGTTCTTTTCTTCTCGTTCCTTTACAGTCTCTTTTTACTCCTTTTGTCTTTAGAATCCACACAACTGGAAGCTGACAACCTTCTTCGCAAAGGTCCTTTAACAGTTCAATAAAGACAACCCTAGCCCTTCTCCATCAACTCAAGGGAAGGTCCCTAATATTCTCTGCTTCCTGGGCGCTAGGTAATCTTCTTGTTCTGCTCGCTTTATTTACAAAGTCCTTTAAGCATCTACTATCAGGTTTGTGCCTGCAGCTTCGATAGCAAAGTTCAGTATTTCCAAACGAAGATTGTGCTCTTCATGGGCTGTTATCGTTGTACCAAAGTCGGGGAATTGCAATTCTGAGAGAAACATGTGTTTTAACTTGCTGAGGCGGGGAGGTCTGGGGAGCATGAATGTTAGTGACCCTTCTTGTTCGACTCCGGGTACCAACAGTCGTATTTCCACGGTGACGATGGGCTCAGAACTGGACACCACCACCGCTCGAATCCTCCCTGTCTCCTGTTTCAAAGACATTTGTCGCCAGATATGTCCACTCAGGGGTGGAGTATCTTCTGCTAGGCACACGCACTCTTCTTGACCTTCTTCGGTCCGGTGCTTCAGCGCCCTGAGCACCTTCTTCCGGGTCTGAGTCTTCTGATATCGGAGGAAGGGTTATCTCTGGAGTTGACCTCAGGCTAGAGCTCCTTCTTTGCGGCCAATTAGCTTCTCCACGTGCCCTTCTACTCCTTCTTCTTCTTGTCTGTTCTCGCTCTCTGTCAGACCTGTCAGTGTCTGACTCGTACTCCCAGCTACTTTCTCCTTCTGTAGCGTCGTCTGTTTCGCTGTTGTACTGACCGTCCTCAGCTTGGTCAGACTCGTTCCCTGCTTCCGCTGGCACCTCTACAGCTTGGCTAGCCCCCTCTATGGCTTCTCGGTCCTCTGCTGGACGTCTATCCGAGAGAGGAGCTGTTTCTTCCAGAGGTGCTGGAACCCTTCGCGTATGTGACGCGTGGATCCAATTGGGCAGGCCTCCCACCTTCACAGCCGTGTTCGCGATCAGGATGATCTGGAAGGGCCCACGCCAACGAACATCCAGGCAGTTTCTTCTCACATGTTTTTTCACCAGGACCCAGTCCCCAGGATACAGGTCATGGCACGGGCCCTGGCACGATGGAACCTCGGCAGCCTGCACCTGAAGGGACACAGAATGAATGGCGTCAGACAGCCCCTTACAATAGTCCAGGATCATATCATCTGTGATATTTAACAATGCAGTAGTTGGGACAGATGGCAGCCTCATTGCTCTTCCCATTAACACCTCATGTGGTGACAACCCCGTTCTTCTGTCTGGGGTACTACGAAGGCTCATGAGGACCAATGGCAGGGCGTCAGGCCAACTCAGGGTCGTTGAGGAACACACTTTTGCAATTCTGGCTTTGATCGTGCCATTGATCTGCTCCACAATTCCTGAGGCTTCTGGTCGGTAACTGCAATGCAATTTCTGATCTATGTTCAGAGCCGCACAGATCATCTTCACAAGCTCGCTGTTGAAATGCGTTCCCCTATCTGATTCCAAAGAGGCCGGCACCCCGAAGCGCGGAATGAGTTCCCTAAGCAGTAACTTGGCCACTGTGAGGGTGTCGCACCTACGTGTAGGGTATGCCTCAACCCATCTGGAGAATACACAAACAACCACCAGGACATAGCGGAGGCGGTTGCACCTCGGCATTTCAATGAAATCTATCTGCATTCGATTGAATGGACCTCCAGACCTTCCTATGTGGCTTAGTGCAACTGGTGTTCTTTTCCCTACGTTCAGCTGCTGACAGGTCACACAACGCTGGCACACTGCTTCTGCTGCTATTCTAAACTTAGGATTGTACCAGGTCTGTCTAAACACTCTCAGCATAGCGTCTCTCCCTAGGTGTACGGGACCATGTATGTGTCTGGCCATTGGGCTCACCATCTCATTGGGCAACACTGCTCTGCCATCTGCTGAGACCCAAAAATGGGACTCACCCACTACACATCCTGCCTTTTCCCATGTTTCTTTTTCAAAATCAGGAGCATTTTCTTGCATGTTTGTCAGTTCGTCCCAAGTATCAACAGTTTCCAATATCATGGCTAATTCAGTCCTTACATTTATTCCACCCACTTCCACCTCTGTGAAAGAGTACCCTTGTTCCGCGCAATACCGCGCGACTTCGTCGGCATATCTATTGCCTTGCGAGACGAAGTCCACATTTCTGGTATGTGCGGTGCACTTTACAACTGCGATACCTGCTGGACATTGCAACGCCTCTAACAACAGGCGCACAAACTCTCCATTGCGAATGGGAGAGCCTGAAGAGGTCATGAACCCTCTTTGAGACCATAACTGCCCATAATCATGAACCACCCCATAACCATATTGGCTGTCGGTGTATATGGTGACTCGAATTTGATTGCTTGCCAAGCAAGCACGTGTCAAGGCAATAATCTCGGCTACCTGAGCGGAGTGTACTCCTTCCAGGCACCCAGCTTCCACAACTCCAGTAATTGTACAAACAGCGTAAGCTGCTCTCAACTGCCCAACTTCGTCTCTTGCACATGAGCCATCGACAAAGAAAATTTCATCTGGGTCGGTCAGTGGCTCATCTACGATGTCGGGTCTGGGTTTGGTGCATAGTTCAGTCACATCGAGGCAGTCATGGTCTGTACATTCATCATCATCCTCGATATCATTTGGGAGTGGCATCAAGGTGGCAGGGTTCAAAACAGAGCATCTCCTGAGGGTCACATTCTCTGCAGCAAGAATAACTTGCTCATAGCGCGTGAGCCTGCTGTTGGTCAGATGCTGTGTTTTGGTCCTGGTCATCAACAGTTCAACAGAATGGGGCACGCACACCTCTAACGGATGCCCCATGACGATATTTTCACATCTCTCAATGCTGACACCCGTTGCAGCAACGGATTTGAGACATCCGGGCAACGCTGCGGCTACTGGGTCTAAAGTAGCCGAGAAATAAGCAACTGGTCTACGGGCATTCCCATGGATTTGGACTAACACAGACAACGCGCAACCTTCTCTCTCACAACAGTAAAGCAAGAATGGTTTATTGTAATCAGGCATTCCCAATGCCGGAGCACGACACAGGTCCTCTCGCAGCTGTAGGAATGCCATCAAACAGTCTTTGTCCCATGGTACCGGATCGCTCACCTCCTTATGCGTCAGTTTTTGCAAGGGCTTTGCTTTCAGTGAAAAGTTCGCGATCCACTGTCGGCAATAACCCACCATCCCTAGGAACATCCTGACCTCTCTCTGTGTCCTAGGCGCATTCATTTTCATGATCGCCTCTATCCTGTCTGGTGACACCTTTCGTTTGCCTTTCTCTATTCTGTGTCCCAAGTACTGCACTTCTGTCAGGCAGTACTGCAACTTTCCCGGGGACACCTTGTGCCCATTGGCAGCTAGGTGATTTAACAAAGCAATGGAGTCCTCCCTGCAAGCTTCTTCTGTTTCTGACGCCACGAGGAGGTCGTCTATGTACTGGACCAGAACTGACTTCTGAGGCAGCACTAGACTTTCAAGATTTTTCTTCAAAAGCTGGTTGAAGATCGATGGGCTTTCTGTATACCCCTGAGGAATACGACACCATGTTAGGACGCGACCTTCCAGCTTAAATGCGAAAAGAAAATGGCTTTCTTCGTCCAGAGGGATCGAAAAGAAAGCCTGACAAAGATCAATCACAGTGAACCACTCAGCTTGGAATGGAATCTGAAACAGTATCACTGATGGATTCGGTACCACTGGACAACACGAAACGACTATGTTATTAATCTTTCGGAGGTCCTGCACTATCCGGAATTTCCCATTTGGTTTCTGCAGACCCATAATCGGGGAGTTGCATGGACTACCCACGATTTCTTTCAGTATTCCCTGTTTAATCATGGACTCGATCACGGGTTTTATGCCTGCAATCGTTTCTGGAGTCAATTTATATTGGGGTGTTCTTGGGAACTCAGCATGCGGTTTCACTACAATTTTCACTGGGTCCACCCCTTTGACCAATCCAATCTCTTCCCCAGTGAAGTCCCATACTTCTGGTGCCACTGTCTCTCTCAAGTCCCAGGGGAGCTCATCTACTGTCAAAGTAGGGTACAGCTCCACGCATATTCTTGAGTTTGCAACTTTGAAGTCTGCGTCATCATCATTGGTCAATACCTCCACTCCCTGAGGTGTACAGTATATTGTACAATTCAATTTACACAACAGGTCTCTGCCTAGCAGACACACAGGACTTGAATCGCAAACCACAAACTGGTGCTCATCGCTGTACTTCCCTATTTTCACCTGTACCGGTTCTGTCAATTGGCTGGTTATTCTCCTGTTTGCGACCCCCACCACTTGTATGGTCTCTCCAGACATGGGCAGGTCTGGAACTGCAGCTGATCTGATCGTGGATCTAGTGGCTCCTGTGTCCACCAGAAATGTCGTGGGGCACCCTGCTACTTCTGCTTCGACATAGGGTCCCCTCTGGTCCACCTCCAAGGCTGCCCCGAGGGTGCAGTCTTCTCTTTCCACTCTCTGTCCGGTTAATGGGTCCACATAATAGCACTCTTCTCCTTCTACAAACAGGGGCATCTGTCTATAGGTCTTACCCATAGTCCCTACTCGGGGAGGTTGCGGGAACTGGGCTCGGGGAGGAGCCCCCCCCCTTTGAGCACCTTTCCCTGGTATGGCGTCACCCCTCTTGTAGGCGCGCTCTGGACCTCTTCCTCCTCTATCTCTTGTTCTCCTATCTCTACATTGTAGGGACACTCGCGTTTCCAATGTCCCACCTCGTTACACTGGTGGCACCTAGTCGTTTTCTTCAAGGCAGCTATGTCTATTCTGGGTCTAAAGGTGGAACTCTCCTCATTGCCCTTGTTCTGACTGTACTGCTTCTTTCCTCCTGTACCTGTTCCTTGCTGCTGTTGCTGCTGTCCCCCCTTCCCTGCTGCCTGCATCTGTACCACCATCAACTTTTCTTTTAGTTTCTTAGCCTTGGAGTCTATCTCATCACAGCAGTACCTGGCATATCTCAGTATTTCGTCTAGGGGTTTATTTTGCCAACAAATCAAGTGTTGCTGAATCATTAAACTAATATCCGGTCTCAGTCCCAGGACGAACTTGGACACAAATTGCCCTATGTCTTTTGGATCCATTACATCCAGGCCGCTATACTGTTTAAACGCCTTCAGCAATCTCTCGTAATATTCGTGGACTGTCTCTTTGGGTTCCTGTCTAGTTCGGTCTATTCTGACCCAATCTATGTCTTGCATTGGCACTTTCTCTTTCAGCCAAGTCATCACTCTCTCGAATTTTGCCATCACAATCTCGGACGGCCCATTAGTCTTAGCATCTCTCTCCGGCTCCGTTGTGGGCCACTCAGCGCTAACCTTGCATGCTGTCCACAGATCTCCTGGTACTACAATGTCAAACAGCGTGTTCAGATCTATCCATAGGACCTTTGAGATTTTTACAAATCTCTCAACTTGCTTGTACCACTCCACTGGGTTTTCCCGCAATTTGGGGAAGGAGGTGGTAAAAGCAGCTAAATCTCCCCTACTCCAAGGGACATGCACATAGTTCCCATTTGCGACTTCGCGCAAAGGGTATGCTCCTATTCCCTGCAGCCTTCCTGGTGTCGTACCAAGCGTGCTTCTCCTGACGGTCCCTTTCTTGGACCACCTCTCTTCCCACTTATCTAGTGCCCTCCATGTCCTTATTCCAGTGATCAGTTCCCTTATGTGCGTTTTCAGCCCGATCGTTCTCCTCTCATCTAGGTCTCGATCTGTGTAATGTAGCCTGTGGTTACCCTGTAATGCTTTGGTTCTTGACAGGTCCACCATATATTTGCCTGCTAGTTCGACTAACTTCTCATGGATTGCTCTCGCCTTTCGAGTGATGTCCTTTGCCATATACAGTATTTCATCCTGCTCATACATTTCCATTCTTTCTAAAGGCAGGGTACCATCTACCATGTCATCCAGGTCTGACCTTAAGCTGGCGACATCGAGTCTCTTGGCTTTTATCTCAGCTCGCAATATGTCTTTCGAAGGGGGCTCACTGGTCTCCCTACCATCCCAACTCCGAGCTCTACGTTTGGGCTCGGGAGAGTTAATGAGTGCTCTCCCTTGCTCCCATCTCTCCAGGTCCCATGCTCGGCCATCCGATCTTGGAAGGTGATGGAACACGGGCCTGTTACCCCCACTCTTGCTCTGCCCACTCTCTCCTTCTTCTCTCCTTTCACCGTACGCCTCTCTGTTATTTTCCCTTTGGTTGCTACTCTCCCTTTGCCTAGTATCGCTCAGTATCCGATACGATCCTTCCTGGTTCCCCATATTCCCTGGGCTGCGCTCGTGTCCGTCATCACAGGGACTATGGTGCGACCTCTCACAACTCCCATTCAGTTCTCTGGTGCCGGGCACACAGTGGGTACACTTAAAGCTGTTTCTGTACTCTTGCGTTCTCCTCTCCCCTTCACTGAGTATTGGGCGCGCCACCCCTCCACTCCCGGGGCCCCCGTTTTCCAGGTCCGTTCTATCTCCACTCCGGGCCCAATGGGTGACTCCCCTACTATCTCTCTCTCTCCAGTCCCACTCCGGGCTGCTCTCCCCAGCCCCGCAGTGAGTCCGAGCTCTGCTGTCCTGACTTTCCCTTCCAGCTTCCGCAGCTATGATGCTCTTGTGAGCCTCCACTGCCTCATCCCACTTCTTCATGTACTCATTTAGCTCTTGAAAGGATTTTCGTCCAGATCCCCTCATATCCACTGGCCATCTAGGGCCCCCAGGATCCCCTCCTGGATCCCCTGCTGTGTGCACCGGGGTGCTCCACTCTCTTGGTATCGGCATCTGACTTGGGAAATTGATCGTATCGTTCCTCCTTGCCGTCTCTGCTCTTTCTCCGTCCTTCCGTACCCGTTCTTCCCCTCTTGCTCTCTCTGGGTCATATATCGATATTATAGGACCTATGGTAACAGGTACCTGTAGTGCATCTGGTAATGCGTAGGATGTGGCGCACTCCGTTTCCGGCGCTCTTTGTACCACAAACCTCCCGACTACCTGTTGCACCTGACTAAGCTGGGACAGCTCTTTCTTTGCCTCAGGATCCCACTCTGAACTGGGAAGCGGTCCATGCTCTCCTGCATTGCCCCCCTTTTCTCTTTCACTATGCTCGACCTCTCCCCCTGCTCTATTATACGGGGGTGGCCTGTCTGTCAATAGTCTGTTTATCAGGCTGTCCTCTGTTTCGCTCTCATCATCTTCTTCTAGGGGGCTTTTATTTCCGGGCACCTCTAACACTGGGTACAGTTTATTGACTTCCATGTTATGCACTCTCCATCTTTTAGCATCCGCATCCCATCTGGCATCCTGTACTGCCCTTACCGATCGTTTCACCCTTTCTTGTCGTCTGTTCATATTCTTTACATGCGCTGCCCTAATCCATGCATCAAGGGCTTCAAACTGAGTCGGTCTAGGCAAGGGTCTCATTGAGGTCATGACTGATTTTAATCGATGTAACACCTCTAATCTGAACGTCCCGTACTTCGGGAACGTCAGTTCCTCATTTCCTTCCGTAATCTTACTCCACTCTGTTATCCAAAGGATCGTATGCAGCCCAACATTCACTGCCATGTAACGAGCCGGCGTACCCTCCGGCGGGGCTTCTTCCCCTTCATCCGATCCCCGCTTCTCTTTTTTAAACGCCGCTCTCAGCCATTTAAAACACTTCATAATTATACGCACAATATCCAGCCTCGCTACTCTGTTTACTTCCTGATGACAATCCACCAATCCTAGCGCGGCTTTGCTAACTTGGCCTATCGCAGCGCGGTCTTTCTCCGGTCGGCCAATCCCAGCTCAACACTTTCTGACGTCTTTGCTAGCTGGCCTATCACAGCGCGGTCTTTCTCCGGTCGGCCAATCACAGCGCGACACTTCCTGACGTCACTTTTCTCCGCTTCGCAGCAGCACCCCTCCTTTCTCAACTCGTCTCCCGGTCATGCATGCGTCCCATTCATACACCGAAAAATGACTACTTCCGACCAAGCGGTCACTTCCCTCGACTGTACGTCCACAGTCTATATGTAATTGTCAACACAACTGACGAAATGTCTATCGTCTCTCTGATAGGTTGCTTACACACACAGTAACCTCCGACCAGCGTCCGTTACTCACGCACTCACTCTTACGTTCCCCCTATCTCGGTCCTTCGGGTGATCAATGGTACCTCATGACCCCCTTCACACTAGTTGACAATTACTCTGGGTGTCCGATACACCCGAACCACTTAAGCTCTCCTTGAACTTAAGATTTCCACCGGTTGCGCGCGCTCACAACCTGTTCCACAGTCACTCTACAGACATTCAACTCCGCCAGACATTACAACATAGATACAATACAAAAACACCGCAATCTAACACGCATGACCCTTTATACTCACTCTCGACCGATACTGCTGCTTTTTCTGTCTCACGTCATCCGGATCTTCTTCGGCGGGCGGTTCTTCCGATCATCGATCTCTAGGGGCCTTGGGGTAAGCTAACCTGGCCTAGGTCACCGTCCTCAAGAAGGCAACCATCCTCTATAGCTACCAACTGGAAGGGCGAGATTTTGATCGATACCTTATCACTATTGATCTAAACCTCGATCTGGTCGACTGAACCTTTGTTGCCTGTCATTGAGGGAAGAAAGTGCATCTCTTACCAAGTTAGTTCACCCAATAAAGGACCCCGCTCCAAAAGATCACAAACAACTTCTAGCTTTCAAAAGTTTATTGTAAGGTTAGGATAAGCTGCAAATACAGGCATCTCAGAATGAGATTCACGAGATACACAGGTCCAACTACATACATGTGCTCTCTGAAAGCCCTCAGACGAGCAACGGAAATTACCAGCACAAGTTCTAAGAATAATAAAGCTATCAGCATTGACGCATATTGAGATCTCTCCTTCATTTAAGTTGGAGGAAAAACACACAGGTTAGGCTGTCCCTACCCTGCTCTAGATGGTATCCCTACTTAACCAAGTCTCAACCTAACAAAAGGTGTCAGCAGTGAATGACCCCCAAGGGAAGTCACTCACTCTTAGTCTCTTGGTGAAAACCTATAGTTCTCCAGTCATGACCCCTCTCTGCCTACCCATCCGCTCTCTAAAGGGTCCTCAGGCATCTGCTCTAACTCCACCCAGGGGTGCTGTCCCTAATACAAAACAGTCAACAACATTTGAGACGCCCCTCGTGAGACGCCCCTCACGTGGTGTAGCTTCTGGCTTTTTCCATGCTGCTTTGTATTGGGCCTCATACGTTGGAGTTGACCTTGCTTCTCAGACTCTTCTCCGGCCCGCTGATACCCCTTAAAACATTCCGGAACCCTCCTCCATGTCTGGGCCGTCTTCTGAACAGACCTCTATTCATATTATTTATAATTGGATCCCCCCTTTTCTCTTGCAGACAGACATCTGCAGCCAAGATCCCAACTCTCATAGACTTCCAAAAAGTTTCGCAACATTTCTCGGCCCAGACCAGTACATGTAAATCAATGTTAAAACATTTCAGGCCTACAGCATTTCTCATAATGATTATAGCATTCAACTTCTTCATTAATTAAAGCATGTTAATACTTTTATTCTATTATTCAGTAAACACATCTATAAATCATGGCCCATTAATGCAATGACCAAAACATTAGTGAAATCCATATCGTGAAAAGAAACACCTTCCCCTTCCCTTCTAGCTCTGGCCCTGAGGCCTACCACATTCTGCGTTTAACCACATGCCATCTTACATTTTAGCAGCTACACGACATGGATTCAGGAATAATCACATCTAATAAAATCATATAGTGTCACACATTTCTGTATTAGTTCCACTTCTTCTTAAATCTCTACATTATCTATACATTCAGAATATAATTGCAGATACTACTAGCACTCATGGCATTTCTCCTCATGATTTGTGCTTACTACGGGTAAGTGTGATGCACTCATACATTTAGGTCAGTTTGCGCTCTCTCAGCTGTATTGTGGGACCCCAGAGCAGACTGCTGCATGTCGGGACAGAGGCTCCTGGAAGCAAGGAGCTCTTTCAAAGATTATATTCCCTCCTCCCCAGAGGTGCAGCCCTCGCTTCCACCTCCAACTCCCACCCAGATGTGCCTCGTCTCTCTCGACGCTCCTTTCCCTCCATCTCACAAGCTGGCCAGATATTTTTATAATTTTGTTTTATTTAATGCAGTTTTATATCGCACGAACTTTACCCAAAGGTGTCAGTGAGCTTTACAAAAGAGCCATGTAAGTTACAAAAGGTACACAAGATAGGCTAAACTCACAAGTTACATATATACAGTTACCAAGGTACACAAGATATGTTGAGCATGCTAACAAGTTACACATATACAGTTACCAAGGTACACAAGATAGGTTGAGCACGCTAACAAGTTACACATATGAAGTTACAAAGCTAACAAGTTGCATATATATATTAAAAAAAATAAAAGTTGTCAGCGTTAGTCTAAAGCAAGAGCAAAATAAATATACAAAGTTGACCTCATGTGAGTGCTGGATAGCCGTAAGGGACAAGAAATGGGTTGAATTATTCCAGGAAGTGCCTTTGGAGGAGGAGAATTTTAGGATCTGATAGGTGGTGGTTTAAGGGATGGAAGAAGTGAGTTCCAGATTCTGGCCACTTCACCAGAGAAGGATTGAGCCATAAATCTTTCCCTTTTGAAAGTAGGAGGCTCGAGCAGTAAGTTTTCAGCTTTGTGTGAAGGTCTAGAGCCGCCCGAGATGTTGAGGTTATTAGCCAGATAGCGAGGGGTGGAGGTGTGCAAGGCTTTGTGGGGGATACAGGCAGTCTTGTAAATTGACCTGGCTTCGATAGGAAGCCAGTGAAGAGACAACAGTATGGGTGGGATGTTATCATTTCTTTTAGCCCCATATACGAAGCGAGCTGCGGAGTGGAGGATGGATTTTAGAGGGGAAAGGTGGGATTTGGAGAGGCCGGCAAGGAGAGAGTTGCAGTGGTCCAATCTAGAAAGTACCAATGATGAGACCAAGGTTTTTAAGTCTCAGGAAAGATGCGCCGAACCCCCCAGAGAAGGCGCAGTTGGTAGCGTGCATTTTTGGCGATGGTATTGATATGGGACTGTAAGGTGAGCCTTTTGTCTAGGATGACGCCTAGAGATTTGGCACTGTCAACAATGATAAACTTGTTGAAAATGTTGAGATTGTTCATCCAAGCTTGGATAGGAGGAGGAGGGAGTGAGGTCGAGAGGAGAAGGAACTCTGTTTTGGAAGGATTCAGTATTAGTTTATGAGTTGACAGCCAGTGGTGGATGGAGTTGAGAGCGGTTTTGAGGATTGAAATGTCATGAGTGGAAGATACCTTTAGGTAGGTTTGGGTTTCATCCGCATAGAGGTGGTAATGGATCCCAGATGTTTTAGGGGATGTCCCAGTGGTTCAATGTAAAGGTTGAACAGTGTTGGAGCTTGTATGACGTTACAACGCATACTTTTACAACGCACACCTTTACCATGCATTTTTTACAATGCAACATCCATTACAACAAATTTTTTAAAACTACCTTTACAACGCATCGCATTACAGCGCATACTACCTTTACAACGCATACCATTACAACGCATAACATTACATTGCATGTATGGTAAGTATTGGATAGTGTAGGGGTAAAAATTACTATTCTAACTCCAGGGGGTGCAACAGTAGGGTAAGTGTTGGATAGTGTAGGGGTAAAAATTACTATTCTAACTCCAGGGGGTGCAACAGTAGGGTAAGGGTTGGATAGTGTAGGGGTAAAAATTACTATTCTAACTCCAGCGGGTGCAACAGTAGGGTAAGTGTTGGATGGTAACGGTATGCGTTGTAATGGTATGCGTTGTAATGACTGCATTGTAATGACATGCGTTGTAATGGTATGCGTTGTAGTGTCATGCGTTGTAATGGTTGCGTTGCAATGGCATGCTATGTAATGGATGTTGCGTTGTAAAAGTTTCGTTGTAATGGTAGTGCGTTGTAAAAGTTGCGTTGGGAAGGTTGTTCCCCGTGTTGGATGGTCACGTCCTGTGCGGCACCGATGTGCGGGTTGAGCTCTTTCTCCAGCCTGTTGTGAAATGTAGGGGTTCCTGCGAGCGTCAGGACAGCGAGGGGGATCTTAAACTCTGGGTACAGAGCCAGCAAAGCACTTTGTGCAAAAATGTGATTCAGTGATAGGGCAATTTTGGGTATTCTGGGATTATGAGGTCAGAAAACATCAGGGAGTGGAATGCAAATGAATTCCACAAAACCTCAAAGTTTCGGAAATGTAAATCCCTCTTGGCTTCCTCTCTACCCCATACATGCGAAGGAAGGCAATGATTAGGTCTCTACAGGCAGCTCTAACTGTTTGTTGTCGGAAGGCCTATTGTGTACAATAGGGAGAGGTGTGGCACAGCGGCCAGAGCAGCTGACTCCAGAGCACAGTTTGATCCCCAGCACTGGCGACAGATCAGCTCAGCGTCATGTGACAGTGGGCAATAGTTCACTTAGGGCTAGATGTATGTAATGTCTATTTACCGATTCCTAAATACCGAATTTTACCGATTCGGTATTTAAGAATCGGCAAATAGACTGTAGGTAAACAATCAGTAAATTTTACCGATTCGGTAATATTCGTTATTACCGATTCGGTATTTACCGAATCGTTAATAAGGAATACCTTCCCATTCATTCCTAGGGGCCTGGAGGCCCATAGGAATGAATGGGAAGCCATTCACTATTACCGATTCGGTAAATACTGAATCGGTAATAGGGGGAGCATATTCAAGGGTGGCAGGGTGTCACATTGACACCCTGTTGCACCCCTAAATCGTGCATGTGTGCACATGTGGCACACATACATGCCCTAAGGGCATGTATGTCTGCCAAATGGCACTTGTAAAAAAAGCACAAACGGTATTCGGTATTTACCACCAACTTGTAGTTGGTGGTAAATAACGAATCCTTAAACCAAAAATGACCTCACTTGAGTGCTCCCTACATAGGATTTAAGGATTTGGCAATTTACCGATTCCTTAAATTAAGGAATCATTATTTTACCGATTCCTTAAAATAACGAATCGGTAAATTACCGAATCCTTAAATCCAGCCTCCTACATCGCAAAGGGCTAAATACCGGTCGGTAACGGGAAATTTACCGATTTTTGGCCATTACCGACCGGTATTAGCCCACCTACATCCAGCCCCAAATCTCCCCGACAACCCCAAACGCCTGGATACCTATAGGTCGCGCTTTACAAATATGGAATTAGTTATTATTATTATTTACTGATACTCACGGTAGGCTCTGGGTCAGCCCATTGCTTATCTTTGGTTGTTTTTCCTGTCAATCTCATTTGCTTGTTTCGTATTTAGTGACTTTCCTTACTCCTCTTGTGGCTGTCTCCCCCTGGAGCATAGAACCCTTACCACACCTCTGATTGGATGAGTTGTATCCTTCCACTGGTTTCATTTGGGGAACTGTTTTTTCTTTGTCTTTGATCACTACATGAGAGTACATGTATTTTCTTGCTCCCTCCACCGTGTGCTACTTCATACCTCACATCCCCACCCTAACACTGTCTAACTCCCCAATCCCAGCTCTTCCACTGATGCCCCTTGCTGCCCTCCACATCTCACTCTCCTTTTGTTGAGTCCCCCCTCCCGACTTCTCCCTTGCTGCCTCTCCCCTCATTGGTCACCGCAGCTCGGTATCATTAACTTACTTCCCCACTTCTTATCTGCTCTTCGTTGGTCCTGGCCCTCTCACTGTCCCATAGTTATTAGGTCGAGCATTCGAGACCTCGTGTATATACTTTAGTATATACTTAAAAACAGAGCTTTGGACTATACCATTTCCTGCTGAAAGGCAATATTTCTCTCCATGTGTTCCCATACCTGGCATGTCACACAGTTTGGTGCTTACTAACCCTCCATGTTAAAGAACAGTCGATGTTTCAGCACCCAGGCTAATGTGCTGCATAGCTAAATACATATAAGGTCCTAAAGGCAAGACCTTTTGCATTGCAAATGCTTGTTGTTATTACAGAGGGTTTTTTCCCCACAATTCTTGAAGGGACCAGCTGCAGCTTGCTACCAAACCGCTCCTCTTCTCGAAGAAGTAATTTTGTGCATATTTTATATTTTTGTTAACTCCTTCGACGCTCATGACGAGCTCAGCTCGTCATGAGGTACACCTCTCGTACACTTATGACGAGCTGAGCTCGTCATGAACCGCGGGTTTTTGAAATCTTCAGCACACCGCGGAAATCTGCACCGGGGGTGCGCACAGCGCCACAGTGCTTGTGACGAGCTCGGCTCGTCACGCTGCACGGTGGTGCTGTGTTCATGACGAGCACGTCATGACTACGCCCATTTCCGTGGAACGCTCAGCACAGCAGGGGAATTATCCCCGTGTGTGAGCGCCGCACGGGTCATGACGAGCTCAGCTCGCCACGAGCACAGCGCCACCGTGCCTCATGACGAGCTCAGCTCGCCATGAGCACGGAAGGTGTTAATATACCGCTCCATGATGGACAAACACCACTTTGGAGCAGTAAATGAAATGTTGAAGGGAAATCAAACACTGGCAAAGCCAGTAGGTCTCCCCTATGAGAGCTATGGGCATTGTCAATGAGTTTTAGCCATGCTATACAGTTATGCAGTTTCTGTGCAGCATGGCTAACAAGATTAAGTAAATGATAGTTAAAGCACAAATACACTTAAAAAACAAAAACAAATTAGTGCTGCCGCATCATAGCACTAAAAAAAGAAATGAAGCCATGGCTAACACTCCCCTCTCGCTTGTGCTCCACGCCCACCCTTGTCCTCTCCCACCCTTTCGTCCTCTGTTTATTTATTTTTGGAACTTATAAAGCGCGCAAATGCCCCGGGTGTTGCTTCTTCCCCCGACCCTCTCCCCAAAGAAACTGTGGAGTGAGTGGGAAACGAGGCACTATGCAGGGCGGGAGAGCGGGAGAGAACGACACGGTGGGGGAGAGGGCATGCGAGAGGAGTTGGGGAGCACAGAGGGTGGATTGGAGAGTATAGGGGGGATCACATGGAGAACTGAAGATGAGCGGGAAGGGCTACAGGGAGCACACAGACAAAACAGGATGGGTGGGAGGGGCTGGGGCAAGCGCACGGACAATGGAGGGTGAGTGGAAGAAGCAAGCGCATGGACAACAGAGGGTGGGCGGGAGGGGCTCTGGAAGCTAATAGAGGCACACACAGACAATGGAGTGTGGATGGGAGGGGGCTGGTGGAAGCACACGGACAACAGACAGTGGACGGGAGGGGAACGGGAAGAGGAACACAGAGGTGGGAGAATGAGACCAAGGAGACAGCTGAAAAACACAAACACTCTCTTAGAGTGCTTAAAAAAAAAGAAAAAAAGAGTGCCTGACAAAGCAAGTAGTGGAAGGACACAGTAATGAGTACAGGCTCCAGGGGAGGGACAAACACAAGAAGAGGAAGGAAAGCTTGCGGAAGCCGACAAATTAGAAGCAAGCAAATGATAGCAACAATGCACCCGAGCAATGATAATTAATGGGCAGGCTCTTAGCCCACTGTAAGGTAATAAGATATCCTGCAGGCGAGACATTAAAATGGGCGCTGCAGCATCATGACGCATGCGTGGTGATGCATTCAGGCATACTTGTCAGGCATACTTGTCAGGATACTGAGGCGGCCATTTTAATTTTTCTTTGTTATTGCTAATGCTGTTGAGCATTGTCAAAAACTTGCTTTTTTATGCTGCCATACAGCATTGGTAACAAGCATTAGTATAGCATTAGTAAAGCAAAAAGATCTGTTAATTTGTTTCAAAGGCAAGAACTATTTGCTTTGACAGTATTTCTTCTTGGAAGGTTCCAGATTACCTTCTCAGTCAATAGAATGTTGCTTTTTGGGTCTCGCTGGAAATGCATCCGTAAGGATGCATCCAGCTGGAGACCATTAGCGATCACTGTGGGAGGAATGACGGACCAGAGGGTGCACAAGCTTTTTCTCTCTGGATTGGTGTGTGTGTGTGAGCGAGTGTCTGTCTGCGATGTGTACGGCGCGGGACGCGACGTGCGCGTTCCCGCACACGAATCCGGAGAGCTACGACGAGCTGATTGTCAACTCGATGGTCCTTCGTACGAATGATATAAAAACTCAAGACTCTCTTGTGGTTCTGCTGATAAAGTCTCTCCTCCTCTGTTCACGGGTGAGGCAGAGTAAAGAACGTTGGAAAGGCAATGGATTGTCCAGCATGAACAGGCATCACAGCGTTCGACAAAGAGGCAACTCTGGTCCTCAGCATCAGTTTGTTAGGTAGGGGCAAGCGATAAATTCCGCTCTGCCGGTGGAGTTGGCGGAGTTTTGGCCACTCTGCATTACATATGTAATGCCGAGTTTTTGGTCAAATGCTGCCAACCTCCATGTGGTGGAGATTTTTCTTGCGTGCGGCTCGCCAACAGTAAGTTGGCGGGTGAGATTTGTCTTTTTGTGCGATTTTCAGCCGTTAGGAGGGCACCCATGGAGATTTCCCCAACTCATGTGTTCGCTTCCAGTCTTGAACGTTCGCAGTCAGAAAGCTGCCGCTCAAGTAGAGAATCTACTCGAGCTGCAGTAAAATCCACTCGAGAAGCAGTGCCTTCTGGCATGCCGCGTGGAGCCTTTAGGGCTGATTTTGCAATACAGAACAGGCTCTCTGCGCTAAAAATCAACACAAGCGGAGCAATGACACTAATTTCGCCCATTTGCAGAACACCACCGAATCTCATGGAGTTTTCATGTAACTCTGCGGAATTCCACGGAGTGACGCTCCTCGAGTTCCGCCCACCTCTAGGAACAAAAGGTGGTGTAGGTTAGCCTGAAGCGCACTCGTATGACAAGCTGAAGTTATGGATCAAGGGAGATAGTCTGGCGAGTCAGGAGGTGTAGGGGACGGCTGTGCAAAGGGGGGCACATGAGTAAAGTGAAGACCAAAGTAAGATCCCCCTGTGACATCACAAAGGATTTGGGGGGGAAACTGATATGCAAAACCTTTAAGAAACCTCATCACAACAGGTGATGTAAACAAGGATGGCTGGTCCGCAAATGCAAAAAGCCTGAAAGGACCAACAATAACCTTTGATAGTGGTCACAGCAAGTCCTTGCTTGGCCAGCGATGAAACAAACACCAAGACTTTTGAAGGTTTGCCTTGTAAAGGGTCTGTATTGCGGGTGCCACAGCAGCCTACAAGTTTGCCTCTGCACCTGGCATAGATAGACTTGCACAGGTTGACATTGTAGAGGGACGCCTCGCAGAAAGGACGACAGACACAATTTTGGGAGGGAAATCAAATGGAATCAACTCCACCTGATTAATCTCCATGCCTGGGGGTGTTGATTGCGCAGGTGTGCCTGCAGGACCATGCCCCTGTGACAGAAGATCCTCCCGGAGCAGTAGCCTGATCAAAGGACAGATGCTCACATCCTCCAGAAGGACGCCACACTCTTCTGCCTCAACCTGGAGCCACTAGAATGGCTTGGGCCTGGTCATTCCTGATCTTCTTCAGAAATTGGGTCAGAAGAGGTAGGGGCAGAAAAGCATAGGGGGGTCCTGTGTGGTACTCTAGCCAAAATGCATCCTCAAGAGCTTTCTTGGAAACTCCAGCATGCAAAATTCTGACATTGCGCTTTCTCGGTGGTGGCAAAAAGATTTTCTCCATTGCTGGAAGACACCCTTTGCCTCATGCAGAGTTAATAATCACTAATGTAGGATGCTGGCTCTATATATGGTATGCCAATAGGTGGTTATACCGTGCACAGAGCCCAGAGATTGTCCCAGAAGTGTACAGGGCTTAATGCAAACCCAAGTTGCTCTATTACTGGTAGTGTTGGCGAGTAGCCTTAGGCCTAACACAGAGTGTAAGACATTTGCTATTCACAAATTCACAAATAAATGACACAGGATGCAAAAAAAAGATTATTTATAAAAATAAGTGATGTTTGAGTTTTATTTATAACACCAAGATCTTTGCAATAAGGTAAGTACGTTTCTAAATAAAAATACTTTTCAGTTTCAAAATTCGACACAGTGCAATTTTCAGAGTTCAATATTATCCTATAGACGAAAACAGTAATGCAGTTTTACAGGTAGGTATTCAACTTACAGATCCAGTGTTCAGGACCAAAGGCACGCAAGGGACAAGGGTCGGGTGAGTACCAAAACTGCACCGGCAGTGGCACAAGTGCGGCCAGGTGCAAAGGTCAGAGAATGAGTTTGGCTCAATGAGTTTCAAAGGAGACTGGGGGTGCCGGAAGCCACACTGCTTGCGTGTAGGTAAATCGGTTGCACGGGGCCAAGCTTTGGGGGTGAGATCAAGCACGGGCGTGCCACAAAGCAGCACAAAACATATACCACCGGTGGCACAGGAGCGGTAGGGTGCAAATTCAGCACCGGGCACCCAATTCTTTTTAATGTAGAGCTTACTTTGGACAAACAGGCTGCAGACGCTGCACCGGAGGTTGCAGAAGGAAGATCAGGTACAACAGAGGTAGGTAGAGATGTAGGGGGTTATAGAGGCACTGTTGATTCAGTTCATCAAGGCCCCGGGACTTCGGGTGCAGCAGGCTCTTTAGACATCAAAGTCTTCTTATTGGAGCCGGTTGCAGTCAAGGGGAGCCTCTGGATTCAGGCTGAAAGCATCGCCATAGAGTCCAGGAGGGGTCAGCCAACGCTGGACTTGAGGCCAGGATCACTGGGGAACCTGTTCTGGGTCAGTGGTCCACCTGTACATGGGCCGTTGGCATCGGGCACGGAGTGGTCTGGACTCTTATTTCCAGCTGGCACCAGGGTCCTTGGTGTTGGATTAATGGGGACAGACCCACTGTCCTCGGGAGTCCTGGTCTTTCTCAGGTTTCTGGAAGTCTCTGGCTACAGGACAGGCGCCATCTTCTCTTTGAAGCTGGAGACAGGTTATTAGGGTCGGGGCCAAGTCAGTAGTCATCATCAGGCTTCACTGCACGGCGTCTTCTTTACCCTTCTTCTTACGTCGCAGGTAACTAGTTTCCAGATCTGGGGAGCCACCTAATTACTAAATTTTGGGGCATTTTAGGGGAGTATCAGGTAGGGCCAATGGGTACCTTACCTGGGGTGACTACACCCTCAATTATGCCACTCTCCTGTGGAAGGCGGCATAGACTTGGCCCTAATTGGAGGAGTCTCCCCATTTTCAAGATGGCAGGGACTTTATGGTGTACTTCACCGTGCCTCCCCAACCTTAGAGGAGGAGTTGACAGAGATGGGCGCACCTCCTATTCTTCCTAGGTTTTTCTGCCCGTGTTCCTGCCCTAAGTGGGATTGTAAACCGGCGGCTGCCATCTGCTGCTAGCACATTACAAAGGTGACAAGCCTTTGTAGCTTCCCTCTCGAGCATTGTGCCTATCCTGGTTGAGGAGGTGTGACACCTCCACCCATGATGTACCCATGATGTACATTGTTTCTGGTCCTAGAGAGCAGAAGCCCTCGACCCAAGGGCCCAGAAATATGTCTGGGGGTGGCAGGCTGCCTACATTCAGTCTGTGACCACACAGGGGTTGGCAGGTTTTCCTGTGGCACCTCTGAGGTGCCTCTGAGTACATAGTTTAATAAATCCCACACAGGCATCAGTGTGGGTTTATTGAGAGGAGTAGTTTAGTACCAAACACTGCTGGGTTCAGGGAAGTCATCATGGTGATGGGGAACTCGAGTTGTTGAGTTTCCTGCCATATACTCTGTATGGGTTCCATGGCACTTACAAAATTAAGGAACATACCCTAATATTGTAGGGGCATATCTGCTCATGCAGATGTGCCCACACCTGTGATATAGTGCACCCTACCTTAGGGCTGGTAAGTCCTGCTGGATGCGTCACTTTTGTATATCTTCGCACAAGAATCACAGATGATGGACGGCATGCAGAGCAAATCAAACGTCCATCATTTGTTTGTGTAGCACTTTTTGCCCCAAGTGGGATGGGTATGCCCAGACGTGGGTCCCTTGCTCACTGTGCCAGTGGATTCAAGCTAGCCTGGCAGATGAGGGGTGATACCACGAACCTGGTCCTAGGATGCTTGTTTCCAGTTCAGGGAGGTCCTGGCCTGGCAGTACGGGCTGGAATGTTCCCATTGGGTGCAGGGTCAAGACTGATTTGCATCTGGCTGGGTCTAAACTGGGTGGCGAAGTGAGCTACAGAACAATGGATTTAACCCAGATCTTTTGACTGGGGGTGAATATAAGATTTACTTAGCATTCTGTACATCATTTGTTTGCATACTTTATCAATTTCTTAGGCAGTGCTAGCTGGCATGGCACACAGTGTGCCATGTTGACCTTGTCTGCTCCTGCCCATGTATGCTGCAGTGGCAGTCTGCATCACCTGGGTGAGGGGTCCCTAGGGTTCCCTCTTCAGTCCCAATGCCCTTGGTACCGAGGTATCAATTACTAGGGACTTACAGGGGCCTGAAGGGCCAATTGTGGAACATTTTTAGAGAAAGAACACTGGTTCTGGGATCCTGGACAGCAGAGGCCCAGTACTCTACAGTCAAAGTTGCTTCAAAAAACAGGCCAAAGGTGGGGGAGTGGAGATCCTGCAACAGAAAGCCATTTTCTCACAACGATTAGTGATCCACCGTGAGCTGCTGGCTGAGTTAGGCTTCCTTAGCATTCAAAGATCCCACCAGGAGGTTCACGACTAGAGAACTGCCCGACTCTTCAGCCAGCTCTAGAGACAAGTGCCTCCTGGCACAGGACCTAGGGTCCCCCAAAACACTACTTTTTGCAGAGTCACAGGGCAGGGGTTTTGTCCGGGAGAACCTGGGCCAGCTTGCCCTTGATGGGCGGTCGGAAGGCTTTCACCGCCAGGTAAATGCACAGGTTGAAGGCTGATGTGGAATTGGGTCTCTGCATCTCATGTATCCTGCAGTGGTAAAGGACAATCTGCACATGCGGCATTTTAACATTCAATGATTTAATTGAAACCAGCCGCGGTCCGTAGGGGAGTACCTGCCGGGGCGGTGACGTGGGGAGGGGGAGGGGCAGGGTGGGGGTTAGTAATGTATGGATTATGGAGCATCCCAGGTAAGTAAACATTTAAATAAATCAAACGAATTTCGTTGCGCGCACTGCATTCCCAAATGCAATGCAGTGCGTGCAACGAAATTCGTTTGATTTATTTAAGTGTTTACTTACCTGCAAACCTCCATTATCCATATATTACTAACCCCCTCCCCACGTCACCGTCCCGGCAGGTACTCCCGTACGGACCGCGGCTGATTGAAACATATTGCTGACAGAAATGGTGAGCATTGCAGTGCTTTTATTAGTAATAAGAACTGCTTACTGGGGGGCGTGGCTTGCGCGCCATCGAGGGAGGACGGTTTCTCTGTGAGCTCCGCTGCGGACACTCAGCGCGGATGCCGTGCGAGCTTTTCTTGGCGTTTTTCGAACGGCTGACTGGGTTGCAGTGCCGGCGGAAGGTGTCTAGAGCAAGATGATTCAGATGTGAGAAATCTTCCTGCAGCGAACCTACAGTTATCAGCTCCGGTAATTTCAACTGCTCCCTTAACGCGAGCGGCCGCCATTTTATATGCCGTCCTCGCGTTTGCATCTATCTTTATACGCCGCTTCTCCTCACATGACTACCACCTAACTTTGAAGGAGTCGCCTGGCCAAACTGCTATCTTTTCTGCCAGTCTCTTGCTGTTCTCTGCCAACTGCCTCTTGTCTCTCAGCTCTTGCTACCCTACATTTGAGCTCCGTTAGGAAATCCGGCCGCCATTTTAGGATTGCCGATTTTGAAGTGTTCTCCTTTTCTCCTCTACTGCTTATTATCCTCACTCAAGTGTTGTTCGGAGGAAATGCCTGAAGTTATTTTCTGCGTATTTTCAACTCTCTTGTTGCTCCTGACCACTGCCGTCTTGCTCATACGTTGGTAATGTCTTACATATGCTTTGTGAGGATAACACGATCGCCATTTTAGTCATGCTGGTTTTGGAAAGCCATCTTCATTTTTATTGCTTTCTATGGCGCAACCACCTTTAAAGTCCCAGCGTTTTTACATTCTACTACATCATATCTGTGCTGGCGTTTATAGATGCTCTCCATCTGTTTGTGGTAATTATTAACTCAGTTTTGCAGAACTTTTTGACATTCTCAACACTGTGAGTGCCTAGGCTTGCAAGGGTCGTGCATTCCTTTGCCTGATCTTTTTCGTTGCCTCACTTCACCACTTTTGGTGTGCCTCTATTACTACTTCAGCATCTTCACGCCAGTGCAGTCTCTTCACCTTCGTAGACTCCTGCTGATTTCCTGTGAGGCTCTCTTTGGTAGGATTTTAGCATCATGGCAAATGACTCTATTACTCCAAAATTGTCACATACTGGCGCTAAACCTAAGAGGCCTAAGAATGACCCACCTTCTCCCATTAAGTCATCCTCTAATCATGTTTTGGATACTATTCTTGAGGAAGTGTGTGGCCTTCAACCATTCATGATTGCCACTAATGCGAAGCTTCAGCAGATTGAGGAGCGCTGGGTTATCATGGAAGGCAAGGTTTTGAATCTGGAACAACGTGTGAGCGATATTCAAGATGTCTCATCTAAAATCCCATTATTGGAGCAGGAAATCCACAAGCTCAAACTCCACACAGAGGATTTGGAAAATCGCAACCGTAGGAACAATCTACGCATTTATGGTATTCCGGAAAATGTGGACGGATCTGACATGGTGTCTTTTATTCGGAAATTTCTACAGGAACTTTTGGATCTTCAGCCAACGTTGCATCCTCTTAATATTCAGAGAGCCCATCGTCTTGGTCGTATTAATTCCAACTCTACGAAACCACGTGGCATCATTCTGCTCTTCCTAGAATTTACGGAATTAATGTCTGTTCTGAAGGCCGCCAGGACTAAGCGACGTCTCCAATGGTCTGATTCAGAAAAGGGGGTGGTGATGAATAGAGTGTCTGAATTAAGCAGACCACTCTTACCCAGTCCAAAGATCAGGGCTTGTTCCATCACCGTTATTTAGCTCACTGCCCCATCCCAGCTCAGAACCTGGCTATATGCAAATTAGTCTGTCCCTGGCCCAGTGCATCATGGGAACAGGGCAGACCAAACTACCAAGCCAATTCTTCACCAGAAAGGAGACAAGCTTCCGGGGACCGGTTTCTGCCATTTCAGACGTCGTCGGCCCGGCTTGCTTGAATCCTGATGGAGCAGTGAGCAAGGGACTCATGTCTGAGTATACCCTTCCACGCTTATGGTGGACAAAATGATTCAGAAAAGGGGGTGGTGATGAACAGAGTGTCTGAATTAAGCAGACCACTCTTACCCAGTCCAAAGATCAGGGCTTGTTCCATCACCGTTATTTAGCTCACTGCCCCATCCCAGCTCAGAACCTGGCTATATGCAAATTAGTCTGTCCCTGGCCCAGTGCATCATGGGAACAGGGCAGACCAAACTACCAAGCCAATTCTTCACCAGAAAGGAGACAAGCTTCCGGGGACCGGTTTCTGCCATTTCAGACGTCGTCGGCCCGGCTTGCTTGAATTCTGATGGAGCAGTGAGCAAGGGACTCATGTCTGAGTATACCCTTCCACGCTTATGGTGGACAAAATGATTCAGAAAAGGGGGTGGTGATGAACAGAGTGTCTGAATTAAGCAGACCACTCTTACCCAGTCCAAAGATCAGGGCTTGTTCCATCACCGTTATTTAGCTCACTGCCCCATCCCAGCTCAGAACCTGGCTATATGCAAATTAGTCTGTCCCTGGCCCAGTGCATCATGGGAACAGGGCAGACCAAACTACCAAGCCAATTCTTCACCAGAAAGGAGACAAGCTTCCGGGGACCGGTTTCTGCCATTTCAGACGTCGTCGGCCCGGCTTGCTTGAATCCTGATGGAGCAGTGAGCAAGGGACTCATGTCTGAGTATACCCTTCCACGCTTATGGTGGACAAAATGATTCAGAAAAGGGGGTGGTGATGAACAGAGTGTCTGAATTAAGCAGACCACTCTTACCCAGTCCAAAGATCAGGGCTTGTTCCATCACCGTTATTTAGCTCACTGCCCCATCCCAGCTCAGAACCTGGCTATATGCAAATGAGTCTGTCCCTGGCCCAGTGCATCATGGGAACAGGGCAGACCAAACTACCAAGCCAATTCTTCACCAGAAAGGAGACAAGCTTCCGGGGACCGGTTTCTGCCATTTCAGACGTCGTCGGCCCGGCTTGCTTGAATCCTGATGGAGCAGTGAGCAAGGGACTCATGTCTGAGTATACCCTTCCACGCTTATGGTGGACAAAATGATTCAGAAAAGGGGGTGGTTATGAACAGAGTGTCTGAATTAAGCAGACCACTCTTACCCAGTCCAAAGATCAGGGCTTGTTCCATCACCGTTATTTAGCTCACTGCCCCATCCCAGCTCAGAACCTGACTATATGCAAATTAGTCTGTCCCTGGCCCAGTGCATCATGGGAACAGGGCAGACCAAACTACCAAGCCAATTCTTCACCAGAAAGGAGACAAGCTTCCGGGGACCGGTTTCTGCCATTTCAGACGTCGTCGGCCCGGCTTGCTTGAATCCTGATGGAGCAGTGGGAAGGGTATACTCAGATGTGAGTCCCTTGCTCATTGCACCATCAGGATTCAAGCAAGCCGGGCCGAAGACGGCTGAAATGCCAGAAACCGGTCCCCGGAAGCTTGTTTCCTTCCCAGTGTAAGAATTGGCTTTTGTAGTCTGGTCTGCCCTGTTCCCATGTTGCACTGGGCCAGGGACAGACTAATTTGCATACAGCCAGGTTCTGAAACTGGGATGGTGCAATGAGCTAAAAAACGGTGTTGGATCTAGCCCTGATCTCTTGACTGGGTGAGAGTACTCTGCTTAATTCAGAGACTCTGTCCATCACCACCCCTTGTTGTAAATAATTTTGTCCACCCTAAGCGTGGAAGGGTATACTCAGATGTGAGTCCCTTGCTCATTGCACCATCAGGATTCAAGCAAGTCGGGCCGAAGACGGCTGAAATGCCAGAAACCGGTCCCCGGAAGCTTGTTTCCTTCCCAGTGTAAGAATTGGCTTTTGTAGTCTGGTCTGCCCTGTTCCCATGATGCACTGGGCCAGGGACAGACTAATTTGCATACAGCCAGGTTCTGAAACTGGGATCGTGCAATGAGCTAAAAAACGGTGTTGGATCTAGCCCTGATCTCTTGACTGGGTGAGAGTACTCTGCTTAATTCAGAGACTCTGTCCATCACCACCCTTTGTTGTAAATAATTTTTTCCACCCTAAGCGTGGAAGGGTATACTCAGATGTGAGTCCCTTGCTCATTGCACCATCAGGATTCAAGCAAGCCGGGCCGAAGACGGCTGAAATGCCAGAAACCGGTCCCCGGAAGCTTGTTTCCTTCCCAGTGTAAGAATTGGCTTTTTTAGTCTGGTCTGCCCTGTTCCCATGATGCACTGGGCCAGGGACAGACTAATTTGCATACAGCCAGGTTCTGAAACTGGGATGGTGCAATGAGCTAAAAAACGGTGTTGGATCTAGCCCTGATCTCTTGACTGGGTGAGAGTACTCTGCTTAATTCAGAGACTCTGTCCATCACCACCCCTTGTTGTAAATAATTTTGTCCACCCTAAGCGTGGAAGGGTATACTCAGATGTGAGTCCCTTGCTCATTGCACCATCAGGATTCAAGAAAGCCGGGCCGAAGACGGCTGAAATGCCAGAAACCGGTCCCCGGAAGCTTGTTTCCTTCCCAGTGTAAGAATTGGCTTTTGTAGTCTGGTCTGCCCTGTTCCCATGATGCACTGGGCCAGGGACAGACTAATTTGCATACAGCCAGGTTCTGAAACTGGGATCGTGCAATGAGCTAAAAAACGGTGTTGGATCTAGCCCTGATCTCTTGACTGGGTGAGAGTACTCTGCTTAATTCAGAGACTCTGTCCATCACCACCCTTTGTTGTAAATAATTTTTTCCACCCTAAGCGTGGAAGGGTATACTCAGATGTGAGTCCCTTGCTCATTGCACCATCAGGATTCAAGCAAGCCGGGCCGAAGACGGCTGAAATGCCAGAAACCGGTCCCCGGAAGCTTGTTTCCTTCCCAGTGTAAGAATTGGCTTTTGTAGTCTGGTCTGCCCTGTTCCCATGATGCACTGGGCCAGGGACAGACTAATTTGCATACAGCCAGGTTCTGAAACTGGGATGGTGCAATGAGCTAAAAAACGGTGTTGGATCTAGCCCTGATCTCTTGACTGGGTGAGAGTACTCTGCTTAATTCAGAGACTCTGTCCATCACCACCCCTTGTTGTAAATAATTTTGTCCACCCTAAGCGTGGAAGGGTATACTCAGATGTGAGTCCCTTGCTCATTGCACCATCAGGATTCAAGCAAGCCGGGCCGAAGACGGCTGAAATGCCAGAAACCGGTCCCCGGAAGTTTGTTTCCTTCCCAGTGTAAGAATTGGCTTTTGTAGTCTGGTCTGCCCTGTTCCCATGATGCACTGGGCCAGGGACAGACTAATTTGCATACAGCCAGGTTCTGAAACTGGGATCGTGCAATGAGCTAAAAAACGGTGTTGGATCTAGCCCTGATCTCTTGACTGGGTGAGAGTACTCTGCTTAATTCAGAGACTCTGTCCATCACCACCCTTTGTTGTAAATAATTTTTTCCACCCTAAGCGTGGAAGGGTATACTCAGATGTGAGTCCCTTGCTCATTGCACCATCAGGATTCAAGCAAGCCGGGCCGAAGACGGCTGAAATGCCAGAAACCGGTCCCCGGAAGCTTGTTTCCTTCCCAGTGTAAGAATTGGCTTTTGTAGTCTGGTCTGCCCTGTTCCCATGATGCACTGGGCCAGGGACAGACTAATTTGCATACAGCCAGGTTCTGAAACTGGGATGGTGCAATGAGCTAAAAAACGGTGTTGGATCTAGCCCTGATCTCTTGACTGGGTGAGAGTACTCTGCTTAATTCAGAGACTCTGTCCATCACCACACCTTGTTGTAAATAATTTTGTCCACCCTAAGCGTGGAAGGGTATACTCAGATGTGAGTCCCTTGCTCATTGCACCATCAGGATTCAAGCAAGCCGGGCCGAAGATGGCTGAAATGCCAGAAACCGGTCCCCGGAACCTTGTTTCCTTCCCAGTGTAAGAATTGGCTTTTGTAGTCTGGTCTGCCCTGTTCCCATGATGCACTGGGCCAGGGACAGACTAATTTGCATACAGCCAGGTTCTGAAACTGGGATGGTGCAATGAGCTAAAAAACGGTGTTGGATCTAGCCCTGATCTCTTGACTGGGTGAGAGTACTCTGCTTAATTCAGAGACTCTGTCCATCACCACCCCTTGTTGTAAATAATTTTGTCCACCCTAAGCGTGGAAGGGTATACTCAGATGTGAGTCCCTTGCTCATTGCACCATCAGGATTCAAGCAAGCCGGGCCGAAGACGGCTGAAATGCCAGAAACTGGTCCCCGGAAGCTTGTTTCCTTCCCAGTGTAAGAATTGGCTTTTGTAGTCTGGTCTGCCCTGTTCCCATGATGCACTGGGCCAGGGACAGACTAATTTGCATACAGCCAGGTTCTGAAACTGGGATGGTGCAATGAGCTAAAAAACGGTGTTGGATCTAGCCCTGATCTCTTGACTGGGTGAGAGTACTCTGCTTAATTCAGAGACTCTGTTCATCACCACCCCTTGTTGTAAATAATTTTGTCCACCCTAAGCGTGGAAGGGTATACTCAGATGTGAGTCCCTTGCTCATTGCACCATCAGGATTCAAGCAAGCCGGGCCGAAGACGGCTGAAATGCCAGAAACCGGTCCCCGGAAGCTTGTTTCCTTCCCAGTGTAAGAATTGGCTTTTGTAGTCTGGTCTGCCCTGTTCCCATGATGCACTGGGCCAGGGACAGACTAATTTGCATACAGCCAGGTTCTGAAACTGGGATGGTGCAATGAGCTAAAAAACGGTGTTGGATCTAGCCCTGATCTCTTGACTGGGTGAGAGTACTCTGCTTAATTCAGAGACTCTGTCCATCACCACCCCTTGTTGTAAATAATTTTGTCCACCCTAAGCGTGGAAGGGTATACTCAGGTGTGAGTCCCTTGCTCATTGCACCATCAGGATTCAAGCAAGCCGGGCCGAAGACGGCTGAAATGCCAGAAACCGGTCCTCGGAAGCTTGTTTCCTTCCCAGTGTAAGAATTGGCTTTTGTAGTCTGGTCTGCCCTGTTCCCATGATGCACTGGGCCAGGGACAGACTAATTTGCATACAGCCAGGTTCTGAAACTGGGATGGTGCAATGAGCTAAAAAACGGTGTTGGATCTAGCCCTGATCTCTTGACTGGGTGAGAGTACTCTGCTTAATTCAGAGACTCTGTCAATCACCACCCCTTGTTGTAAATAATTGTCTCCAATGGTCTGGTCATAACATTTTTATCTCGCAAGATCTTTCATCTGCTACGAATGCCCGACGCAAGGAATTCTTGAATCTTCGACCTCTAATGAGACAACTGAACATTCAATATGGAATCCTGCATCCTTGTTTTTGCAAGATCACACATAATGGCCGTACCAGATCCTTTGATGACCCACAGAAGCTCCACACTTATCTTCAGAGTGTTTCTCCTTCCAACATGGACACTAATATATAATGTTTTTCCTCCTTTGTATTCTTCGCTGTAACTCTTCTTATTTTCTTTTTTTACCTCTTTTATTCCTCTTCTTTATCTTTACCCTCTTCTTGAGGTTTTGCTCTCACGTTCTTATTTCTTTTTGTTATGTTTATGTCCGTTCGTTCTCGGTAGCTCATGGGGTATGTCCTCTCTTTCAGGTGTATCCTCGCCTCGAATGTTTTGGTCACTCTCTTTTTCTCCGATCAGGCCTTTGTGCCTTGATCTGTTCATTCTTTCTCTTTTTTTACTTGTCTCTTTTTCCTTTTCCTTCCTCTTCTTTTTTCCTCCTTCTTCTTGGCTGCTATTCTTTTCCCCCTTTTTCAGTTCCATTCTAATCCTAAGCGATCTCTACTTCTATTCTTTTTCTTCGTGTTGTTATTTCTTTTATCTCTTGGTGTATTTGATTTCAGTATTGTGACAGTTCTGGGAGATCCCTTCTTTAATCACTTATGTATTTTTTGTCTTCCTTTTTGTAGCTATCTCCTTGTCGTGTGTTTGCTCCATTTGTCGCCCATTTTCCCTTCCTACCATCATGTGTAACTTTGTTTCTTGGAACGTGCGTGGTCTTGGTCATCCTGTCAAGCGTCAAAAGGTATTGTCCCATTTATCTAAATTTCATTCACAGGTTGTTTTTCTTCAGGAAACGCACTGTTCGGATGTCGAATCTGTTAAGCTGAAGAGGCAATGGGTGGGTCAAGTTGTGTTCTCACCTGCTGTAAATAAAAAGGGAGGGGTTACTATATTGTTTCATAAGTCTTTAAATGTTCAAATTCTTTCCTCTCAGAATGATGATGAAGGACGTTGGGCAATGGCTAAGGTTGTCATACAAAATAAGACGTTGGTATTACTCAACATATATGGTCCAGTACGCCCGATCCAAAATTTTGGAAAGACATTAAAGTCCTGATTTCGTCCATAGATTGTCCTGACTTTGTCATAGCAGGTGATTTCAACCAGTGGTTAGACCCTTTTTTAGACAGATTATCCTCCAGTAAATTTCAACCTGACCAATCCTATAAGAGTTTTCAATCTGCTATTGCCTCTCGTCCTTTATATGACTCTTGGAAAATGTGTAATCCGACTTTGCTAGAATATACTTTTTTTTCAAATGTACATCATACACGTTCTAGACTTGATTATATTATGGTTAGTAAGTCTCTTTTGCCCTCCATTCAAAAATCTGTCATTGGCTCTATATTCATTTCTGACCATGCTCCTGTTTATACTACCCTAGACCTCTCCCTTATCTCCTCTAAATTCAGTCGTTGGAAATTTAATTCTTTTCTTTTATCTGATGCCAGTTTTCTGAAAGAGTGTGTGGGGTTTTTTACTGAGTTTTTCTCCTTTAATAATCCTTCGGACACCTCCATTCCCAACACTTGGGATGCCTTTAAGGCTGCTTTCCGAGCATTCACTATATCCTATGTTTCTAAAAAGAAGAAACTTAATAGATAAAAGTACAACGACCAGCTTGAGATGATTAAGCGCCTTGAACATTCCTATTTTTCCTCCAAATCCTCCTCTGCCCTTCAGGAGTTAATCCTTGCCAAAACAGACCTAAACAAAATTATCACCAATGAAGCCTGTCACACCCTTCTCAAAATCAAATCTAAATTCCACGGTGGTTAGAATAAAGCAGGGAGAATGTTGGCGAACTATTTAAAAATCAAATACGAACGTAAAACTGTAGGTCCCATATTTAATGAATCCATAAATAAACTAGTTACGTCTGATGAGGATATTGCTGAAGTATTTCATAATTATTATCAAGCCTTATATACTGATGACACTCACCACTCTGACGAGCACTTAACGTCATTTTTTGAAGGCCTCCCATCCCCTCCTTCCCTTCCGGTTGACTTTGCTCACTTGGAATGGGAAATCACTCTTCAAGAAGTCACTGCTGCCATTAATTCTCTCAAAAAGTCAAACGCCCCTGCTCCTGATGGTTTACCTGTCGAGTTTTATTCTTCTTTTCACTCCTTTTTTGCACCAAAACTCCTTCAATTATTTAATTCATTTATTTTAGATGCCAAAGCCTCTGGGTCCTTTTTGGATGCTCTTATTGTCATTATTCCCAAACCTGACAAAGATCACTCACAGTGTAAAAATTACCGCCCCATCTCTTTAATTAATTACGATTGTAAATTTTTTGCTAATATCCTTGCTTCTCGTCTTGATTCTATTATTCCCCGTTTAATCAAAACAGACCAGGTGGGATTTGTGAAAGGTAGACTTGCTGCTGACAATGCTCGCCTGTTTTCCAATGTCATTGCTCACAGTAAAAACATTAAAGTCCCGTTGGCGGCTTTGTCCTTAGATGCTGAAAAAGCTTTCGATCGTATAAATTGGCAATTCATGTTTCTTACCCTTAAATGATTTGGTTTTGGTCCCTCTTTCATGTCCTTGGTCAAACTCCTCTACTCTTCCCCCCTGTGCCAGTATTTTTATCAACAACCAATTTTCTAGGTTTTTTTCATTGTCTAGAGGCACGAGACAAGGATGTCCCCTTTCCCCCTTATTATTTATTCTCTGTCTTGAACCTTTTTTAGAACGTATTCGTTCCAACCCTAATATTACTGGCCTCAAACTCTTTTCTACTGAACTTAAATTGTCTGCTTATGCAGATGATGTCTTGATATACATGTCAGATCCTGAATCTTCCCTCCCACATTTTCTAAGTGAAGTGTGTTTATATTCATCTATATCAGGTTACAAACTCAATTTATCTAAAACGGAAGTCCTGCCCTTAAACTCGATCTGTTTCCAATATATCTTTAACAATACGGATTTTGCATGGTGTCCTTCCAAAATCAAATACCTTGGTATATGGTTTTCATCTTCCTTAAAGAATACCCTTCAATTAACTTTTGACTCACTTTTTAAGAAAATCCAATCCCTTCTTCAAAGTTGGTCCCCCCTATTCCTTTCCTGGTGGGGCAGATTAGATACCATCAAAATGATGATTACTCCACATGTTCTTTATACTATTTCTATGCTCCCTTTTAAAATTCCCAAATCCTATTTTTCACGTATTAACTCTATTTGTACCAGATTTTTGTGGAACAACAAACGCCCTCGAATTGCATTGCACAAGTTAATTCGACCTAAACCTGAGGGTGGCGTTCGATTTCCTGATTTTCAAACTTACCACTCTGCCTTTTTGATTAAACAGTCCTTTTCTTTGGCATATGACTTCGCTGATAACCCTATACCTACATGGGTTCTACTATAACGCTCCCTTTTAAAAGATTTCTCATTTCAACACACTGTTTTCATGTCAAATTGTTCTTTTTTAACCAAATATCCTATTTTGAAATACTCCCACTCACTGTTACATAATGTTTTCTCTTCTACTCTATCTCCTCTTCAATGTTTTTTATCCTCTACTGTGTGGTACAACACATTCCTTGGATATAAAGGCAAATCATTTTACTTTAAACATTGGAAAGAAAAGGATATCTTTTTTGTACATACATTTTTTGATGGCCCATCTATCATTTCCTTTTCAATAAGCAAAATTCTTTCCATTTGCCTGCATCATTTCTTCCTGAATATACCATTATAACGTCTACCATTCAGTCACATTTATCTTCCCTTTCCTTGCCTGTGGCTTTTCCTTCTTTTATCCCTACCACCCCATTGTATTCTTTATTTTCCACTCACCAACCCAAAGATGCTCTTGTTTACTCAATTTTGTTATCAAATGTCTCTGACCGCCCTAAATCGAATGTAGAGAACGCTTGGGAGACTGACCTAAATGTCTCCCTCTCTGTTGCATTGTGGAATCGGTTATGGTCCATACTTTTTAAGGTATCTAATGCTGCACGTATTACTCAATCTTTATTCTTCATATATCATAGGGTTGTTATTACCCCAGTTAGTATACACAAGTTTTCCCATACTTCCTCCTCGTTATGTTGGTCATGCTCCAAAGAAACTGGGACTCTTAAACATCAATTATACGAATGTCCCTCTGTTTTATCATTTTGGACTGAAGTATGGAATATCTGCATGCCAATGTTTTCTTGCTCCACCCCATTATCTTTATTGAATGTTTTTTTAGGTTCTTTATTCGATTATATTGTTATTGTATCCTCTTCTGCTAAGTTATTGGACCTGTTTACTGCTCTTGCATTTAAAGTTATTTTATCGTGTTGGAAAGATAACTCTAAGCTCTCTGTGCATACTTGGTGGAACTTTATTTGTAATGAACACAGAATTTCTATTGCATCATCCAATTCTGTCCCCCTAAAAATTAAATCTGATCTTCTTTGGCTTCCTTTTACCACTTATCTTTCCTCCAAATCTCCTACTTCCTTACTTTCTACTAATCCCACGTTTTAATCCTGATCATCTCTTTCTTTTCTTCTTTTCCCTCTTTCCTCTCTTTTCCTTTCCTCTTTTCTTTTCCCTTATCTTCCCCTATCCTCTTTCTCTTTCCCCCCTTACTTATAAAATTATTTGTGATTACATATTACATGTATACGTAGTCTTATGTATTTTTTTTTCCTTACATGCACAACATGTCTTTTATATTATCTTTCAAATGATACATAAAAAAAATTCTGCTTACTGGTTCAATCAGATATGATGATGACTTTTAACTTGTTAATCGTTATTTTAATGTGATGACCCTTTATTTTATATTTGAATATAGTGGCCCCATGAGTACTCACTTAATATATTGATGTGGTCACCTGTTGACATAGTCTATAGCCTGCTATGCTTCAAATGACAACACATTATATTGTGATGTTGCATCTGCTATAGATGGGGGGTTTGTGATTAGGAGATTCATGTCCCATTAGTGGTCAGATGTTATTTCAGAATATCACAAAAGGTATTTACTTCTGATTGCTGTATATATTTGTAAATGAATGAATACTATTTATTAGTGTGTGTAATAAATGTACTTTTCCTTTCTCAAAGAAAATACTGACTGGACAATGATTTATTGGGTTTTCTTGTGTGCCACCGGACGGAGATTACTAGCCCACACCAGCTCCTCTGAGTAGGCCTTGGACTGCACTGCATCGCTACCCTGAGAGAGTCAAGAGCTACAAAGGGGTGCTTGGTTCCCAGTAAGGAGACTGTTGTTGACCTCTTGCTTGTGCAGGACTTACATTCCACGCAACCAATAACTCACTTTTTTACACTGACCAGCCTGGAAGGTTTGATCTAGGTTGGCCCAAAACTCCCCTGGGCCTGCCTATAAGATCTCACTGACCAAGTCCCAAAAAGAGAGGGAATATTGACCGAGGAAACAGGTGGTATTGACCAAAGGGCTATGAAGGCTGCTGAAAACGTTTGTGTAGCAAATTCTTCAATTCTATTTGATACTCTTTCTGTGAGGGCCTTGGGGAATGCATTAGGGTTTACCTTGCTGCTAGAAGCCTGGACCCCCAGACTTTCTGGTGTTTGGTGATTGGTGTTGCGTCAAAAAGTCATGTCGCATGGCGCTGGTCTGTGACACCTGACCACCTGCCTGTTCACTGGTTTGCAAGAACAAGACTTAGACAAAGTGCTGAATATAGGGGGACACGTATCTGTAATTTTCACAGACTGTCCGTAGATTATCCTAAAGTCCATTGTCTGTGATTGATGTCCAAATGGGGGGCATTTGGCCATAATTTTAGCTTAAGGGCACAAGTTCATTCCCACATTTGAGATTCCCTCGCTGAAGTGGAAGGGAGGGAATCTCCTGTGCTGCATTCCAGAGGGAGGGGCAAACAGCTAAATATGCCTTCTTGTCAGGGTGTCTGCTTCCCAAAGAAATGCGAATGTGTCCAATTGGTTAATCAGCAAATGTAATGGCTACTTGGCAGGCGTTAATTGATGGAGCCACTTGAAGCTTCCTCATGACAAGATATTGTCTTTGTGAGACCGTCCTTTTAATGGACAGTTATAAAAAGGTTTTGCACTAGGCAAAATCTGCATATAACTGAAATCTATACTTTAGAAGTGCTTTTTATCTTACACCTATTGTATATGTGCATTTAGTGGCAGCCTAAATTACACTGTGTATAATGCATGTTAAAAATAATGTCTTAAACATACAAGTCACTTTTCCCTGCTGCAGGAAACAGGATTCATTTCTGTGGGCCTTTGGTTGTACACATATACATCTGCAATGACCGCTGCAACCAATAGAGGTTTCATAACATAAAATAGTGCATTTCTCACTGACTTGTTTAACTTTTATTTATTTTTCACTTAAGGTGGGTGTTATTTTATATATAATTACGTGACGGGGACCAATCAACAAAATAGTTACAGAATATTTTGCTCTTTTTTGCCAGGCCCTTGATTCCACCTCTGTGCTCACTGACCCCCTCTGAGTGACAGTATCCATACTGTTTTTAATGTACTTCAACCACTGCATTGAATAGTTTCGAGGTGGGCGACCCAACAAATTAATAAGGAGAGCCGAACCAAGGGTCTGTCTCGGATCTTAGAGCCTGTGCACGAATCAAGCCCTGGTGTGTTTATTTTGTAAATCACATAACAAACATCATGCAAAATATGATAAAATTCAAGAGAAGTGCACTTCTTTAGCATGTGAAGTATTGATGTTAATACGTCCCAATAAAGTCTATTAGATCAAATACAATAGGTTTTTGTACAACTGGTGTTTAGAACTCTTGTAGTTGAATGTGCTTCCATACGCATTATTGAAGAAAAAACTGTTTTGATGAAGTAAACTATTTGTTCAATATCACACATTTTAATTAGGGAAGTCTTAATTTATCCCAGTTTCCTAATTTAACTTTGTACAAATCAGCCAGGAAAAGGGTATTTATCTTTCCTTATATTAACCCCTTTGCCGCGGGGCTAATTCCCCCGCGGCGCTGGGGGGAAGGGGGTCACGCTGCACGGTGTTGCTGTGCTCATGACTAGCTGAGCTCGTCATGACCACGCCCCTTTTCATGGAACGTTCAGCAAAGCAGGGGAATTATCCCCGCGTGTGAGCACCGTGGCGGTCATGACGAGCTCAGCTCGTCATGAGCACAGCGCAACCGTGTCTAATGACGAGCTGAGCTCGTCATGAGCACGCAAGGTGCTAAGGCTTTCTTTGTGCATTTTTCTGCCGTTTTTAAAACGTGTGTTCTCGACCCAAAGGTATTGGAGCACTTTACATGAACACCACTTATATTACACATGGTCACATTCATTGTTTAGAGGCATAGGCAAGTGGTTTGCCCAGAATCACAGGAGGTCGAGCCAATGTTGAGACGCAAACTTGGTTCCCCAGTTCCATAGTCGGCAGCCCTGACCCTAACGCCACATCCTGGGTAGAGAGAAGGAGGCAGGCGGAAGCCACTTGAAAATGCGGCTCATTATGGGCTTGAGGTTCCAAAAGGACCTTGAGTTGAGCCAGAGCCAGGTTTCAGGCTCAAGCCTGGCTCAAGTTTTCGGTGGCCCGCCCACTTCTAAAATAGCTATATAATGTCTACAAAGCCAGTGATATTAGCATATGGTGTCCTTCCTTCCCTTCCTTTCATTATGGACCTTTCTTTAGATATTGTCTCAGATTAACCTGTGACCTGTATTTATTTAATACAGTATACTATTCATCTTACAGAATTGTACAAAAACACCGTCTTCTGGTATTAAAGCGCTTCGAGAAAAATACATTGATCTAGTCAGTGGCTTAAGAGCACCTTGTGTGACCAGGTAGCCTGGGTTCAAATCCCGGATTTCCTGCATGGCTAAATTGTGTGATCCTAGTCAAACCAATTTATTTCATGTGTCTAATTTACTTTATAGTGACATCTGGAAACACTTTTAAATAATTCCGTTTAAGATGGACTGTGTACAAAAAATCACTTGCGTGTTTTATTAGCCTGGAATGATCCAGCATCCATAACAATAATATTGGCCATGATGTTGGGAACACCAGATACTTGGTTCACTTGGTTCACTTCTGGTGTTGTCAAGAGGGGGGATTATGAATGTTTTAAAGTTCATGTTTAGAAACTTTCACTTCAAATAAATGTCACTGCAAAATTATGATCTAATGCACTAAACTGAAGCACTACCATATGTGGTTTTTAAAAGATGTTATTGTTATGTGCCAAAAGGGGTTGCATAGCAGGATCGTAGCCAGGTATCGAGCAATTGATTCCATTGTACAATTACAGAAGAGCACTGCTGGGCTATTTATGAAGAGTTGGCATACGATTGTATAATTTTCTGTGTAAAAAATTGACCCATAATAAATTGTCCCTCCCCGCCCCCTTCCTAGTTTCCACTGCTTTAACTATCAGGATAGGAAAGCAGAGCAATGGACCCTGTGGAGCTTAGAAGAAAGTGTTCTAGCGGGGGAAATCATGACACTGTGTTGGACAAAGGGGCCCTTAAAACACTGCCTTGAGACGTTGTCTAGATGTGCAAGGACAACTACTATATACAAACCAAGAGTACATGTGTCTGGGGGTGTATCTTGAGGGGAGAGTATCATCCTTGGTGCAGTCTTTAAAGCCCTCCACCAAAATATATCACGCCTGTGCAATAATATATTTTATCAGACCGACTAAGAGTCATTCTTCCCTATGTCACGGGTGCTCTCAGATCGAAACCAAGAGAGCGAGACCTTGGTCCAACTAACTAGTGGCGGCTGGTGACATTTGAAAGTGGTGAGGCATAAAAGGGGTATGAGAGTTACGTTGCAAGCCTGAGAAGCGCGCAAGCACAACCAACAGAACTGGTGTTTGGGGGCTCTCTCCCAGAGAAACTTTTGAAGAAAACAGTGGCAAATGGTGCATTTTAAAACAAATTTGAGGAAAGAAGGAGGCTTATAAAGCGATTGTGAACGTGTGGTCTTGAGCTATTTAAACAGATTAAAAACTGCTCCATATCTTACTACATTGAATATGTTCAACAGTTACTGTACTGTGCAAATTGTACAGTACACTGACACTATGGAAACGTCACACATAAGCGATCTGAAAAACCATCAACTCTAGACATAACTGTTAATTAACAAATAAGAAAACACAGAAGACAAATTGTATTTAAGTATGGGTCAAAAATCCGTTCCGCTCGGGGATTTTCGGCAATTTTGCGATCCGTGAATCTCGCAAAATTGCCGCAAAATTCGCAAATTCATTTGCGGGCGGATTTTTTGGGGTGATGGCCATCTCACTCAAGGGACCAAAGTTACAGGCACACATGGTCACTGGAGGCAAATCTTCTGGCCCTTTACACAGCTGCAGTATAGGAAAAGCACTATACATTTACCCAACGAGGTCGAAAATTAGCTGTAATACTCGAGGGAGGTCTTTGAATCCATGAGTTTTTCAAGCACAACCCCCATGTAGTTCCTGTGACCAGGAGGCTGCTTTCTCCTCACCTGCTGCCCTGCTCGCTCTCTGACCCTTTATACACAAGAGGCATGTTGACACGCATAGAAGCCCCGCCCGTTTGGCCCCGCACCACACACTAGCGGTATTAAACGTCTTCCCGCCCTTTCCCAACTATGATGGACAGCTCACTCAAGGGACCTCGGCGCCTGTTGGCGCGGTGGCAAAGTTACAGGCACACATGGTCAGTGGAGACAAATCTTCTGGCCCTTTAAGCAGCTGCAGTGTAGGAAAAGCACTATACATTTACCCAACGAGGTAGCACTTACTGATTAGCCAGTAAAGTACTCCAGTTGAGTAGAGGTATTGCACAAAACGGTGGCATCTTCGTGGATAACTATGCAGGGCAGGATTCATTCTGGCACGAGGCTCCTGTCATAAAAATTAAACCTCAACAGGAAGCACTTACAGATATAAATAAAGCAGGTGCCCGAGTTGAAGCTCAAATTCAGTAACGTTTTAATCTGCCCAAAACATTAGTGAGCACGGTCGGGGCTGGGCAAGTGTGCTTTAACCCCATATCTGCTGTCGAAAATTATCTGTAATACTCGAGGGAGGTCCTTGAATCCATGAGTTTCTCGAGCGCAACCCCCATGTAGTTCCTGTGACCAGGAGGCTGCTTTCTCCTCACCTGCTGCCCTGCTCGCTCTCTGACCCTTTATACACAAGAGGCATGTTGACACGCATAGAAGCCCCGCCCGTTTGGCCCCACACCACACACTGGCGGTACCAAACGTCTTCCCGCCCTTTCCCAACTATGATGGACAGCTCACTCAAGGGACCTCGGCCACTTTTGGCGCGGTGGCAAAGTTACAGGCACACATGGTCAGTGGAGACAAATCTTCTGGCCATTTACGCAGCTGCAGTGTAGGAAAAGCACTTTACATTTACCAACGAGGTAGCACTTACTGGATTAGCCAGTATAAAGTACTCCTGTGCAAATCGCAAAAAAATCCGTGAGTTCGCGGGAAAATCCGCGAATTCACAGATTTTTTTGCGATTTCGGGCGAATTCGCGGACCACAGATCCGCAAAATTCGCCCATAATTAATTGTATTGCTTCAAATGTGAATGTCACCATCGACAATTGTCACCAGCTTTCCCATCTTCAAGACTGGGCATTATTTATGTTTACTTTTGCTCTACACACTCCAACAGGCAGCAGTGACCAGGGAGAAAAAACTTCAGCTCAAAATGTGTGTCTTCACAACAATAAAACTAGTCATTTACAGGGCTGTCAGTTCAGACAACAAAGGGGTTCAGACATATGCCAGTTCCAGGCACCTTTCCAAGCATTCATAGAAATTAAATCTCATCTCTTTTCAAGATGCCTCAGGCTGCATTAGGGCGCCCACTATCCATTCTGACTTCAGACCAGAGAGATGGTGAGAGTTGGTGGTGCCCCAGTGGTTGGTGTATTTCACTGTGTGCTAGCACACGGAGTCCTGCAGCTTGTCTACCCTTGCTCGGTTCGAGAGGTAGCTGGGAGACCCTCCTCCCCATTTGTGCAGCTGGTTACCGGAGAAGCTGCCTTCTGGGAGATGTACACCTGAAATGTGCACCACCCACCTCACACACAGGGTCGCTGCTATGCGCATGCATTTTAAGGAGTCTGTCCAGCGTTCCATTCAGTGCCACAGATGAGAGAGCACAAGTTTGAAAAAATGTATAAGTACGCCATATTTACAAGCACGTAGTTAGTTTAAACATGTTTTGCACACGAGTGTTTTATATTCAATAGTGAAACGTATAGAATGTTAAGTAGAGTAACTATAATAATAACGGTGTGAGATTAAATGTAGAAATGTTGGAATATATGTGAAAACCTCATGTTCTCATGTTAAAAGAGTCATGTCCGAATTAAATGTAATTTGGATTCCAGTATTTTGTGTAGGCCTTAGGGCAATTCACAGCAAACCTGAACGTGCTGCTAAAATAATGTGAGATAAAGTTGACATGGTTCTCTCAAAATGTACTATTGAACTTAGGGTTAAAAGTATATGCTTTATAGATGTGTTATTTTAGAAACGTATGCTAGTTAAGAATGTTTGCTGTTTAAATCAAGTTAACGTTTTAAGAGTGCAGGAACCTGCTGCATGTAAATCAAGTAGGCCAGAGCAGATAATGTCATGTAGTTTAAATCGTCATGTGCTCGTTAGAGGAGAGGTCGTGAGGTGTCCAGTATGGAGCTCTGAGAGTGTTTTATGGCCTAAGATATGGTGAAGTCTGGAATTTGAGGCCCACTGCAGGACGAGCTGTATGCAGGTGCGAGGGTCCTAATCAGCTCGAATGAAAGGGACTTTGTTCAGTGGCGCCTTGCGCAGGCCTGTAGGAGTTTCCAGGAATTTCAGGGGGTATCAGCGCACGGAAGAAGCCGCCTGGGAACCAAGGCCAACTTTAACGAGGGTCTTCAAGAGTACCATCATGGAGTTTGCCGCGGAAAGATGTACCACGTGAGGGGCGTCCCAAGGGGCGTTTCTATTGGAAATGTGATTTGGTATTAGGGAAAGAGACCCGGGAGGAGAGCAGAGCAGATGATTTTGGGAGCCTAAGGAAGCGGATGGGTAGGCAGATAGGCTGATCAGGAGAGACCCATTATCAGAGAAGAGACAAAGAGAAGTGCGTGATCTTCTTAGGAAGTCACCACGGCTGACACCTAGAGGGTTAAGATCTTGCTAAGTAGGGATGTCATTTAGTGTAGTGTAGGGACAGACTAACCTTAATTTTCTTTTCTGTAATGACTTTGAGGTTGCAACTTGTATCCATTTTAGCAACCCTGATGGTTTTCGAACTTGTACTTATTATTCTGTTTTTCAGACTCAGACTATTCAAAAAGTTCATGTTCATAGTGATACCGATTTACCTCTTGAATCTCATTTTGAGAAGTTTGTATCTTCAGTTGTCTTTGACTTTATATTAAATCTTTAAAACTTAATTTTGGTCAGTGGTCATTTAGAGTGGTGTAAGTTCTTAAATTGATTGTTTACTGCAAGATTACCTTTTACTCAAGACAGGTACCAACGATTCAGTCGACAGGAAATGGGATTTGGTAAGATAATTAGTAACCAGTAATCCCGCGTTAGCAGTTGGTAGCAGAGTGAGGATGGTTATCTTCTTGAGGAAGGTAATCTAGAGAGGTTAGTTTACCCCAAGGCCCGAGACGCCGAGAGACGAGCAGCGGAAGAATCGTGTGCCGAAAGGTGCAGACGGTGCGAGAAAAGCAGCAGTATCGGAGAGTGAGTATAAAAAGGGTCATGCGTGAACAGATTGCGGTGTTTTGTGTTGTATTTGTATTGTAATGTCTTGCGGAGTTGAATGCCTGTAGTGTGAAAGAGAGAAGGTTGTGAGCGCGCGCAACCTGGTAAACTGGTAACCTGGTAAACGGGTGAACTGGTGAAATCTTAAGTTCAGGCCAGAGCTTAAGTGGTTTTGGGTGTATCGAACATCCAGGGTAGTTGTCGACCATAGTACGGAGGTCACGAGGTACCATTGACCGCCGTGGATCCAAGATAGGGGGAGTGTAAGAGTGAGTGTATGAGTAACGGACGCTGGTCGAAAGTTACTGCGTGTGAGTAACCTATCGGAGAAGGCGATTGTCTGGAAGTAAACGGAAAGACATTTCGCCAAGTTAGGGTGACAACTACAGAAAGACTGTGGGCGTACAGTCAAAGAAAGGTGATCGCTTGGACGGAAGTAATCATTTTTCAGAGTATGAATGGGATGCGTGCATGACCGAGGAGACGAGCTGAGAAAGGAGGGGAACTGCTGCGAAGGGGGACGGGTGACGTCGGCTAGAGCCGCGCTGTGATTGAGCGGTTGGTGTGACGTTAGCTAGAGCCGCGCTCTGGTTGGGCGGCTAGAGTGACGTCGGAGGAAAGCCGCGTACGGATAGGCCAGTTAGTGAGAACGGCGCTGAGATTGGTGGAATATCATCAGGAAGTAAACAAACGCGGAGAAAAGAGAAATCATGAAGTGTTTTAAGTGTTTGAAAGGGATTTTTAAACGTAAACGAAGTGAACATTATTACGGGGAAGAGGCTCCCCCAGAGGGTACGCCAGCTCATTATATGGCAACGAATGTGGGGCTGCATACGATATTGTGGATTGGGGCTTGGAATAAGCTTACGGAAGGGAATGAGGAAATGCAGTTCCCGAAGTACGGGACGTTTAAATTAGAGGTGTTACATCGGCTAAAAGCAACCATGTCCTCATTGAAACCCTCACCTAGACCAACACAGTTTGAGGCTCTTAATGCATGGATCAAGGCTGCACACGACCGAAATTTGAACAGGCGTCAACAAAGGCTGACGCGATCGGTAAGGGCAGTGCGAGATTCCAAATGGGATGAGGAGGAAAAGCGTTGGAGGGTCCAGACTATTGAGGTGGAGAAAATGTATCCGATGAGGGAGGTGTCAGGAGGAGGAAACCTCATGGAAGAAGACGAGGAAAGCGAGTCGGAGGACAATCTGATAAACAGATTGTTAATGGATAGACCACCTCCGAGAGTGGGATTGATAGAAGATAGAGGGCTCGCAAGGGAAGATGGGAATGAGATAGAGGGATATACACCACTCCCTATATCGGAATGGACACCTAGCAAAGGCGGAGAAACACCTCCAAACAACACTGTACAGAGTGTAGTGGGAAGGTTTGTGGTGCAGAAAACGCCAACCACAGAAAGGGTTGAGTCTGTGGGATTGCCAGACGCTCTTCAAGTGCCTGTTACCATAGGACCCATAGTTTCGATCTATAATTCTGAGAGAGATAGAGGGGAACAACAAAGGCAATTGGATAGGGAAAGGATTGAGATGGAAAGGAGGAATAATGTGACGAATGCATGGAAACAATTACCAGGTTCGGTAACGTGGAACACCCCATTAGACACAACTGTCGGTCCCAATTCAGAACAGGGAGGTCCGAGAGGACCAATGGATCTAAGGGGACCGCGGCCAAGATCTTTTTCAGAGTTAAGAGCTGATTTGAGGGAATGGGACGGGTCCATAGTATCTCCGAGTAACAGGACAAGAACGGAACCAGAGTGGGAAAGCAGGGGAAACGGGACAGTATCTCATTGTGGGGCCAGCGAGAGTAGTCAGAGCCGGGAAGGCCAAAGTCAAGAGAATAGAGGGGATGCATGTCCTACAAATCAGAGAGAACAGCCGGAACCAAATACTAAGATTGTAGAATGTGAGAAAATGTCCCGTCTCTGGGGGAACGGAGGAGATGAGGCGGTACGGGCTTTTCAGAATAGGTTTAGGTGCCTTCATCATACACTTGGGGAAGACGTTCAACATTGGAGAAAGGAGAACAGCGATAGGTCCCGCCACGCCTCGAATAATCAGGAATCACAGGGAAGTAGGGAAGAAAGAGGGAGTAATAGAACCTCTTACCCTCTATCCCGTGAAACTAGCCAGGATGGAGAGAGAGAGGCTGGGAGGCATGAAGGAGTGTTTCACCACCCACCCCGAGAAGATGGAAAGGCATGGGACTTAGAGAGATGGGAACAGGGGAGGACTCCCTATAATTCACCAATACCTAAACGTAGATCTCGGAGCTGGGATGGGAGAGATGCGGATGGAGGAGCTAAATTGAGTGTCTTGAAAGCTGAAATAAAGGCAAAAAGGCTTGATGTTACCAGTTTAAAATCAGATGTTGATGAGATAATAGATGGAACATTGCCTTTGGAAAGGATAGAATTGTATGAACAGGATGAGTTATTGTTCATGGCAAAGGATATTACTAGGAAAGCTAGAGCGTTTCATGAAAAACTGACTGATTTGGCAGACAAGTATGCCGTGGATTTGTCTAGGACAAGGGCATTGCAGAGCAACCACAGATTACAGTACGCAGACCAAGATCTAGATGAGAAGAGAACTACTGGATTAAAAACACACATAAGAGAGTTGGTAACAGGGATAAGAGTGTGGAGAGAACTGGATAAATGGGAAGAAAGGTGGTCGAAAAAGGGCACAGTTAGGCGAAGTACAAATGTGATGACCCCTGAGGGAAGGGTAATGCAGATGGAGGCATTCCCTTTGCGAGAAATATCAAATGGAAATTATGTACATGTGCCCTGGAGTAGAGGAGACTTAGCCGCATTTACCAACTCATTTCCGAAGTTGCGGGACAACCCAGTCGAATGGTATAAGCAGGTAGAGAGGTTCGTTAAAATCTCGAAAGTACTGTGGATAGATTTGAACACGTTGTTTGACATCGTGGTCCCATCTGATCTATGGACCCCTTGTAAGACTAGTGTCGAATGGCCAAATGCTGAACCATTGAGGGATGTTCGAACAAATGGACCATCTGAGATTGTCATGCGAAAGTATGAAAGGGTAATAGCATGGCTGAAAGATAAGGTACCACCACAGGATATAGATTGGGTAAAAATAGACCGAACAAGGCAGGAACCCAAGGAGACAGTTCACGAGTTTTATGAAAGATTGTTGAAAACATTCAAGCAATACAGTGGACTAGATGTAATGGATCCCAAAGACATAGGGCAGTTCGTGTCAAAGTTTGTCTTGGGGTTGAGACCTGATATTTGTTTGATGATACAGCAACATTTAATCTGTTGGCAGAACAAACCACTAGATGAGATTTTACGATATGCGAGGTACTGCAGTGACGAGATAGATTCTAAAGCCAAGAATCTAAAGGAGAAATTGATGGTGGTGCAAATGCAGTCCGCTGGGAAGGGTGGCCAGCAGAAGCAGGGGATGGGACGAAAACCAAATGGTCAGAACAAAGATAATGAAGAAGGGCAGAGACCTAGGATAGACTTTGCCACTTTAAAGAAAACGACAAAGTGTCATCTGTGTCATCAGGTGGGGCATTGGCGACGCGAGTGTCCCTTTAACCCTGAAAACGGAGAGCTAGAAGTAGAAGAGCAGGTCCAAGAAGACCCAGTGCAAAAAGTGACAGTCCCAAGCAGTAAGGTGGCCAAAGGGGGGACTTCGGCTCCACGGGCCCAATTCCCACAGCCACCGAAGATAACAGCTGGAGGAAAGGTCTTTAAACAAATGCCTCTGTTTATTGAGGAAGAAAAATGTTATTACATTGATCCATTGACAGGACAACGGGTGAGCAGTGAAGAAGACTGTACCCTCGGGGCAGTTCTAGAAGTGGATCAGAGAGGGCCATTTGTTGAGGCAGAAGTGGCAGGGTGTCCCACTACGTTCTTAGTGGACACTGGGGCTACTCGTTCGACTCTGAGATCAGCGGTAGTTCCAGACTTGCCAATGTCAGGGGAAACAATTCAAGTGGTAGGAGTCGCAAATAAAAGAATGACTAGTCCCTTGACAGAACCAGTGTCTGTGAAAATTGGAAACCACATGAACGAACATCAGTTTGTGGTTTGTGACTCGAGTCCGGTATGTCTGTTAGGTAGGGATTTGTTATGCAAATTGAATTGCACCATATACTGCACCCCACAAGGAGTGGAGGTACAGACTACCGACGATGATGCTACCTTTAAGGTGGCCAATTCAAAATTCTGTGTAGAACTATATCCTACTCTGACTGTAGAAGATCTTCCACAAGATTTAAGAGATGCAGTGGCGTCAGAGGTGTGGGATTTCACAGGAGAAGATATAGGATTGATTAAAGGGGTAGAACCGGTAAAAATTCTGGTAAAACCAAATGTTGAGTTTCCAAGAACGCCTCAATACAAATTGTCCCAGGAAACGATTGCGGGAATAAAGCCTGTGATCGAGTCAATGATACAGCAGGGAATACTGAAGGAAATCGTGGGCAGTCCTTGTAACTCCCCGATTATGGGTTTGCAGAAACCTAGCGGGAAGTTTAGGATAGTTCAGGATTTACGAAAAATTAACAACATAGTCGTTTCATGTTGTCCCGTGGTACCGAATCCATCAGTGATATTGTTTCAAATACCATGTCAAGCAGAATGGTTCACAGTGATAGATCTTTGTCAGGCTTTCTTTTCAATCCCATTGGATGAAGAGAGCAGGTACCTTTTTGCGTTTAAAATGGAAGATCGCGTTTTAACATGGTGTCGAATCCCACAAGGATTCACAGACAGTCCATCCATCTTTAATCAGTTGTTGAAAAAGAATCTTGAGAATCTAGTACTGCCACAGAACTCGGTTCTGGTACAGTACATAGATGACCTACTTGTTGCGTCAGAAACAGAGGAAGCTTGTAAAGTAGATTCAATTGCCTTACTGAATCATTTAGCTGAAAATGGACATAAGGTATCTCCGAGCAAGTTACAGTATTGTTTGACAGAAGTACAGTATCTAGGGCACAGGTTGGAAAAAGGGAAACGTAAGGTGTCCCCAGAGAGGATTGAGGCGATAATGAAAATGAATGCGCCTACAACACAGAGAGAAGTTAGAATGTTCCTAGGAATGGTGGGTTACTGCCGACAGTGGATAGTTAACTTTTCACTGAAAGCAAAGCCCTTACAGAAACTGACGCACAAGGAGGTGAGTGATCCGGTACCATGGGATGAAGAATGTCTGGTGGCGTTTTTACAGCTGAGAGACGATTTATGTCGTGCTCCGGCTCTGGGAATGCCAGATTACGAAAAGTCATTTTCACTCTATTGCTGTGAGAGAGAGGGATGTGCTTTGTCAGTCTTGGCACAGACCCACGGTAATGCCCGTAGACCAGTTGCATATTTTTCGGCTACATTAGATCCAGTAGCCGCAGCGTTGCCCGGATGTCTCAAATCCGTTGCCGCAACGGGTGTCAGCATTGAAAGGAGCGAAAGTATTGTAATGGGACATCCAGTAGTGGTGTATGTACCACATTCAGTTGAATTGTTAATGACCAGGACGAAGACGCAGCATCTGACCAATAGCAGGCTCACGCGTTATGAGCAAGTTATACTTGCCGCAGAAAACGTGACTCTCAGGAGATGCTCTGTCTTGAATCCTGCTACTTTGATGCCATTACCTACGGTAATAGAAGGCGAAGGATGTGAAGACCACGATTGCCTTGATGTGACTGAACTATGCACGAAACCCAGACCAGATATAGTGGATGAGCCATTGTCTGACCCCGATGAAATTTACTTTGTTGATGGCTCATGTTTAAGAGACGATACTGGTCGGTTGAGAGCAGCTTATGCTGTTTGTACCATTACTGGAGTTGTGGAAGCCGCTTGCCTGGAAGGAGTACATTCCGCACAGGTAGCAGAGATTATTGCCCTAACTCGTGCCTGCATAGCAGGAAATGGAAAGAGAGTCACCATCTACACGGACAGCCAATATGGTTTCGGTGTGGTTCATGATTTCGGGCAGTTGTGGTCTCAGAGGGGTTACATGACCTCCTCTGGTTCGCCCATTCGAAATGGAGAATTTGTGCGATTGCTGATAGAAGCATTACAAGGTCCTGTCGACATTGCAGTAGTGAAGTGTGTAGCTCATACTAAGAATACAGATTTTGTGTCACAAGGTAATAGATATGCTGATGAAGTCGCACGCTATTGTGCGGAACAAAGTTATTCTTTCTCAAAGGTGGAAATAGAAGGTGCAGAAGAAAAGACTGAATTAAGTATGATGTTAGAAACTGTAGACACTTGGGAGGATTTAAGGATAATGCAGGAGAACGCACCTGAAACAGAGAAAAAGGCATGGGAAATAGCAGGCTGTGTGCGAAGTGAAATGGATTTTTGGGTTTCAGCAGATGGGAGAGCTGTGTTACCTGAAGAATTAGCTAATCCCATGGCGAGAGAAATACATGGTCCAGTACATCTAGGAAGGGATGCTATGATGAGAGTGTTTAGGCAAACTTGGTATTGCCCTAAATTTAGAATAGCAGCAGAATCAGTCTGTAAACGATGTGTTACTTGCCAACAGCTGAACGTAGGCAAACGAACCCCAGTCACACTGAGTCACATTGGGAGGTCGGGGGGGCCTTTCAATAGAATACAACTAGACTTCATCGAGATGCCAAGAGTCAATCGCCTTCGGTATGTGTTGGTGATTGTATGCGTATTTTCCAGATGGGTTGAAGCGTACCCTACACGTAGGTGCGATACACTCACAGTGGCTAAATTGTTGCTCAGGGAGTTGATACCGCGCTTCGGGGTGCCTGCCTCTTTGGAATCGGACAGAGGAAAACATTTTAACAGCGAAATAGTGAAGATGTTGTGCTCCACACTGAATATCGATCAAAAGCTGCATTGTAGTTATCGACCAGAAGCTTCAGGAATTGTGGAACAAGTGAATGGCACTTTGAAGAATAGATTGGCTAAAGTAGTGGCATCCACATCTTTGAGTTGGCCAGATGCTCTTCCATTGGTGCTCATGAGCATGCGCAGCACACCTGATAGGAGGACAGGTCTCTCTCCCCACGAGATCCTGATGGGGAGGGCCATGAGACTTCCTACAGTTCCAACTACTGCTCTATTGAATATTACAGATGATCTGATCTTGGATTATTGTAAAGGACTGTCTGACGCCATCCATTCTGTGTCTCTTCAGGTGCATGCGGCTGAAGTTCCAGCAGCGAGGAACCTGTGTCATGACCTGAACCCAGGGGACTGGGTCTTGGTTAAAAAGCACGTCCGGAAGAACTGCCTAGATGTTCGCTGGCGTGGGCCCTTTCAGGTAATCCTGATCACGAACACCGCGGTGAAGTGCGGGGGGCTGCCAAATTGGATCCATGCATCCCATACTAGAAGAGTTCCAGCACCTCTAGAAGGAACAGCTCCCATCCCAGACGAAAGCCCGGAAGTGGAAGAAGAGTCGCAAGAAGGGATTGAGGCAGCTGAGGAGGTGTCGGAAGAAGTTGGGAACGCAACGGATTCAGAAGAAGAGCGAAGGCAGGACGGCAGTGAGACAGAAGACGCAACCGAAGGAGAGAGCAGAAGTGAATACGACTCAGACTCAGATCCGTATCGGAGCGATCAAGAACCAAGTGGGAGGACAAGGAATAGGAGAATAAGGCTTGGAGCTGCCACTTGGCCAACAAGGAGAAGAAGGCTAAGTTTGAGGTCGGCCCAGGAAGAAACGCTTACTCCTATATCCGAAGACTCAGATCCAGAAGAAGATATCCAGGATCAAGCCGAGGAGGGTCTTAGAAGATCAAGTAGGGTGCGAGTGCCTAGCAGAAGATACTCTACTCCCGATTGGACCTACCTCGTTGCAGATGTCTGGGAGACACAGAACAGGGAGGATCAGGGAAGTGGAACTGATCAGAACTGACCCGATCATCACAGTGCAAATAAAGTTTCTACTGCCAGGAGCGGAGACCGAAAGGTTGCTGACACTCAACATCGTTCATCCTGCTCTTCTGAGTGGAATAAGAAAGTTGATTTTAGAAACAGTTGAGTTTCCAGTTTGCTGTTCACGATATCCAATATTGGAGGGAACTCTTCTTCGTTTGGAAATGCTTGAGCGAGTAGTAGAAATGCTAGGAGCACTTATTGTTGTGGACTAATACCATATTGTGAATGTCTTCAAAGGGGCGCAGAACTGGAAAGGTGAAGAAAGTGATCTTGATTAGAACGGACCCCTTTGTAACTGTGGATGTAGAACTGATAGTACCAGGAGTGGAGATTGAAAAGACATTAACTCTTCATTTTGTTCGTCCCCTGGTCCAGAGTGAAATAAGGAGAATAATCCTAGAGACAGTTGAATTCCCGTGTTGTTGCAAGAATTGCCCAGAACTTGAGGGAATGTTTCTTCGTATGGACATCTATGAGGATGTAGTGTCACTCCTTGAACCATACATAACTTCAGACGAAAATAAGACTGTTGCAAAGAAATTGTAAACTTGTTGCAAGATAACCTAGCGCCGAGTGGAAGAAGAAAAGGGATAGGGGTTTCATTTTAGTGGATGGAGAAGGGCTAGGGTTGTCTATTTTCTACTGGACTTTGAACTGTTTTGCGGAAACAAATTGTCAAGCTTCCAAGTGTTCAAAGAAAGACATTGCAAGAGAAAAAGACTTTGTTTGAAAAGAAGAGGAAGTGAATGCTAGAAGAAAGTCAAAACTACACTGTTTGAGAACATGGAGGCTGGCAACCCGAACCGCAGGGCAAAATGTATAGCTGTTACATTTTTAGGAGTAGTGGTTTCTCTTATAATTTTAGTGGTAACTGTTTCATTCCTAGCGGGACACGAAGGGGATGGAACCACAGTTAAGGAGGATAAGGGAGTGTCAACACCGAGAACTACCATTATTAAGGAGAAGGGAAACATCAATGAGAAAGACAAAGCGTTGTTAGATGCAGAAGTAAAAAGGTTACACATGGATGAGTCACAGGGGAATTACAAGTCAAATGCTTATGCTAAGTTGCTTTATGAATATGTTGATGCCATGGAGGTAAAGGATTGTTATGTCTGTATGCAATTACCAATTTCGGTGGAGGAGGGTATCAAATACCATCATCTCCCGTTGACATATGGGATAACGTGCAGTTTATTGTTAAGTATGTTTTATGGACGAGACGGATTTGAGTATTACTTCTCGAATTTCGACTCGACATTGCCAGAGGTTCCGAATTTCAAGCATTTGAACAAATGGGACTACTACAAAAGCGAAGACAGGTTACACAAATGGTTTATTCCATGGAGAACGTTAGATACTTCACATGCTCGAATCAACAATCTGACTTGTCAAATATCAGAAGTTGAGAAAAAGTTTATAGCACAGGTAGATACTAGATACAGGAAGCAGAAGGTATTGAAGGCATCAGGACAAGGAGAAACAGATTGGACCAAGGAGGAAAGGGCACAACAACGAAAAGGTAGTATTGGTCCAATTGCTTTGGATAAGGAGAAACGGGGGAAACTGTGCATTCACAGGAGTTACTCCTATTATGAAAACGTTTATGTAGGACAAGTAAATTGTGAACATGCCTTTCAATTGGAGTACTACTCTAAGAACTTCATGAAAGGGATGCAAGCAATACCAAATGTATATTTTGTATGTGGAAGATATGCCTATGTGAAGTTACCAGATAATTGGTACGGATCATGCTATCTGGCTGTTGTCTTTCCTAAAATATATCATGTTGAGAATTTAGACACGCCTAAGAAAGAAATATCAACTAGATGGAAGCGAGGGCTGGGTGCAGCAGAAGTAGTTGGAGATGTAATAGGTGCTGCATTCCCTTTCTTAGGATTGATAATGAATGACATTAAGATCAGGAGGTTAGCTACAGTCGTAGATAGACTGTCTGCCAGTACTGCAAGATCCTTGATGCTGATAGAAGGGGAGATGCAATCGATTAGGGCAATGGTTCTTCAGAACCGACTTGCTTTAGATGTTCTGTTAGCAAAAGAGGGAGGAGTCTGTAGGGCCTTGAAGGTACAGGAATGCTGTACTTACATTCCAGACAATTCAAAGCCTCTAGAGAAGTATATACAAAACATCACTGCCATACACTACGAAATTGAGGACCTGGCAAAGGTAAATGTGTGGGAAAAAGTAGGTCATGGAATGAGTAAAGTTGGAAGTTGGTTTGCCAACTTAGGAAAGGGTATCGTTTGGTACATATTGAAACCCATCATCATAGTAGTGATTTGTGTAATCACTTTGTGGGGATTGGTGCGTTTGTATCAATGGTATAGAGCAAATAGGTTACAGAGAGCTATGAAGAAACAGGAAGAAGAGTTGACAGCGATGCAGGACACTCAATATAAGAGTCTGAAAGCATTAGAGAGTATGAAAAGAAGTGGTACTGCCCTGTCTTCACTTTAAAGGTTCTACATTTTTAGTGTCATGGTAATGATGACCCCTAAAGGTCATCAAAGGGGGGACTGAGAGAGCACAAGTTTGAAAAAATGTATAAGTACGCCATATTTACAAGCACGTAGTTAGTTTAAACATGTTTTGCACACGAGTGTTTTATATTCAATAGTGAAACGTATAGAATGTTAAGTAGAGTAACTATAATAATAACGGTGTGAGATTAAATGTAGAAATGTTGGAATATATGTGAAAACCTCATGTTCTCATGTTAAAAGAGTCATGTCCGAATTAAATGTAATTTGGATTCCAGTATTTTGTGTAGGCCTTAGGGCAATTCACAGCAAACCTGAACGTGCTGCTAAAATAATGTGAGATAAAGTTGACATGGTTCTTTCAAAATGTACTATTGAACTTAGGGTTAAAAGTATATGCTTTATAGATGTGTTATTTTAGAAACGTATGCTAGTTAAGAATGTTTGCTGTTTAAATCAAGTTAACGTTTTAAGAGTGCAGGAACCTGCTGCATGTAAATCAAGTAGGCCAGAGCAGATAATGTCATGTAGTTTAAATCGTCATGTGCTCGTTAGAGGAGAGGTCGTGAGGTGTCCAGTATGGAGCTCTGAGAGTGTTTTATGGCCTAAGATATGGTGAAGTCTGGAATTTGAGGCCCACTGCAGGACGAGCTGTATGCAGGTGCGAGGGTCCTAATCAGCTCGAATGAAAGGGACTTTGTTCAGTGGCGCCTTGCGCAGGCCTGTAGGAGTTTCCAGGAATTTCAGGGGGTATCAGCGCACGGAAGAAGCCGCCTGGGAACCAAGGCCAACTTTAACGAGGGTCTTCAAGAGTACCATCATGGAGTTTGCCGCGGAAAGATGTACCACGTGAGGGGCGTCCCAAGGGGCGTTTCTATTGGAAATGTGATTTGGTATTAGGGAAAGAGACCCGGGAGGAGAGCAGAGCAGATGATTTTGGGAGCCTAAGGAAGCGGATGGGTAGGCAGATAGGCTGATCAGGAGAGACCCATTATCAGAGAAGAGACAAAGAGAAGTGCGTGATCTTCTTAGGAAGTCACCACGGCTGACACCTAGAGGGTTAAGATCTTGCTAAGTAGGGATGTCATTTAGTGTAGTGTAGGGACAGACTAACCTTAATTTTCTTTTCTGTAATGACTTTGAGGTTGCAACTTGTATCCATTTTAGCAACCCTGATGGTTTTCGAACTTGTACTTATTATTATGTTTTTCAGACTCAGACTATTCAAAAAGTTCATGTTCATAGTGATACCGATTTACCTCTTGAATCTCATTTTGAGAAGTTTGTATCTTCAGTTGTCTTTGACTTTATATTAAATCTTTAAAACTTAATTTTGGTCAGTGGTCATTTAGAGTGGTGTAAGTTCTTAAATTGATTGTTTACTGCAAGATTACCTTTTACTCAAGACAGGTACCAACGATTCAGTCGACAGGAAATGGGATTTGGTAAGATAATTAGTAACCAGTAATCCCGCGTTAGCACAGACACACACCTGATGTTTGTGGCATTAAGGGTAGAGCTGCTGACTTTGGAACCAGGAAACTGGGTTTGAGTCTTGGCATCAGCTGGCCATCCTGTGATTCTGGGCACATCACAATCTCACTCTGTCTAAAAAATTAATGTGACTGTGTGTAATGTTACTGGTGCTCATGTAAAATCCACCAATACCTTTTGGTTAAGATCACAGTATATAAAAATGGTACACACTCTACTGCATGAACATTACGAGCAGTTGCGGCCAGCATGACTCGCGGGTGGGGGGTTCGTACCGGCTATTGGGGGTTAATAAAAAAAAGTACACTTTCCTTACCGGGTCCCACACCGTCTCAGTTCCTGGCCGGGTACCACGGAACAGGAAGCAGGCAGCCTCCCTCCCCTCCCCTAAGCCAATCACAAAGCTGCAATGGCATTGTTGTGTTTGGTGGGGACACCGACCAGCCAGGCGTCTATGGGGAGGCCATTTAAACCATGCATGCAGCCTACATGGAGAAAATGGAGAGTGTGCATGAGTGGTTTGGCCGCACAGTCAGGGCCCGCAACTTTGGGCAAGCCACTCCTCCCCTGCCCCCGAGCAGACCCGTCCCCGCCCCCAACCAAACCCTTCTGCTTTATCGCAGTGCGAGAAGCAGAAACATAAAATGGATGTTTTACCATTTTATGTTTCTGCTTTTTGCACCGCGAGAAAACAGTGGGGCGACGCTCCTCCACCCTAATGGAGGAGCCACCCCTGATTATGAGACCGTGCTCAGTCGCATGGAAGTAACCCACAAAAGGTATAGTAACCTTGTCTACCCCGATCCCCACCATGGTAACATCATACATTTATTGCAAAGTGCACTGTGCCTGGTGGGTTGCTTCATAGTATACAGTGCAGCTACAGTATGAATCCAATTCATGAGTTTACTTTCTGCATGCACTTTACTTGTGCGTATTATCTTTTAATGCCCGCGTATGTGTGCCTGCTTGTGCACACACCTGTGAGTACATGCGAGACATCAGAGATGGAGACAGCCAAGCTTCCTCTGGTGAAGGCCCTACTAGGAGCCACAAACAGCCAAGCCAGGGTAAGCGATGCTTCCTGTGGGCAGGGCCTGCGCCGACGGTGCAGAGTCAGCTGAGCTGTCTGTGGGCAGCAGCGGTGTGCAGGAGAAGATATCACCTGCAGTGAGTGCAGCTCACGGAGCACCAGTGGGATTATTTTTCTCATTTTAATTCTTCCCAGCACCAGCAGTGACAGAAAAGACTTCTCGTTAAAGTGTGTATTCTGCAACACCTCCGGCTGCCGGCACGCGATAGGCGGGCCCCTACGGCATCCAGCAAGAATAATACGCTGTACAGCAAAACCTGTTCACACACATTATGAATATGTTTATTATAAATGGGTTTATGACGTAAGGTGACCTCATTTAAATGAGTTCTGAGTCGGAGCGCGGGTAATTGAAGAGAATTAGTTTGGGGGGGAAAGTAAGGGCAAACAGGCTTGACGCGTACTACCTTGAAAGCGTGGCGCAAGACGCGTGCCTTTCCTGAAGAAATATTAGAACGATTTTATTGGTTACCGCCGCACCGGTTTACTTTGAGGTGTTTTTGTAAAAGGCGGTTTGCACATATGTCGCATAGCTTGCTGCATGTTTGACAGTTTCTGCATGTAGCGTAATCACGCGACGACCACCGGCTCCAGAGTGTGGTGGAGGTTGTTGTGTAGCTGGGGCGAGCTCGGCGTGGTACCCAGTTACAAGCTGCACAGTGCACAATGGTGGTTCGACCGAGGCTCCGAGGCTGCTGTCTGCTCTTCCGGTTTACCCCAACGCAAACCTAACCAATCCAGCAGCTGCTTTCATGCTGTTTTCAGCATGCGAGAAGCATCAGGATTGTATGGAGCAGGCTAACCCAGCGCTCCTTAGAATGGGGCCTGTGCAATCGTCCGGCTGTTGTTTAACAGCTGCTGGATGGATGGGGCAGAGGTGCGCATGTTGGGCTGACCATTGTAAGACAGCCGGCCAATCTGACATGCGCACTCCGCACTTTACCTGTCATCTCTGCTGCTGCTCTGCTAATTAAATCAGAGAATCACCCCCGACCCCACCCTCACACTCGCTGATGGCAAGCACTATGTAATAAAACAGTAATAAGAGCATTTTATAATTTACTTTGGGTTACTGCTGCCCTTGCATCAGGCGAGGCGACACGCGTCTGCCCTAAAGGAGGAACCGCTGCTGCAACTTAACGATAACCAGAGGTATTGAACCCTTTCAGAGCAGTGTAATATTTATGTGCGTTGCTAGAAGAAGACCCAGGAGCTAGGTCGAGGAACCTGGTGGAGGTTTTCTCAAACTTAGGGTGTGGGAATAGGACCACTTCTGGGGCATTCGTTAGAACACAGCCCTTCGTGGTTTAGAGCACCTCAAAAACTCTGCCGGTATTAACCCCTCCCATGCTCGTGACGGAACCGCTCCGTCACGAGCCTCGGGTGGGCTGTGCTGGTGACGGAACGGTTCCGTCACGGCCCGCTCGTCGCGCCTGCGCGGCGCGAATTCCGCGCCTGCGCTGATGTTCTAAAGAGCGGGCAGTGATGGAACCGTTCCATCACAAGCACAGCTCACCCGAGGTTCGTGACGGAGCGGTTCCGTCACGAGTACGGGAGCGCCGCGCGGCCCCGCCTCCCCCTTAGCGCTGCGGCGGAATAGCCGCCGCAGCGAAGGGGTTAAGGGAGCGAGGAAAAGAATAAAGCATATGAAGCAAATCAGAATCTAATTACATACAGCGAGGACAAGAAGCTGCAGCTCCTGGGAGCATTTTGTTAATTCGGGAAGGTGTAAGGTAGGCTTAGTTCAGAATAATGAATTGAATATAAATTGAATGTTAAATTGAATGTACTTGCTGTGAGATACTTTGTGGGGATATTTAAATATTTTGACCTTGTCCGCATTGTACGGAGGTTTGGCCATGTCAGCCTCGGTAGGGTGTTGAAATATCGATTACAAAAATATAGTTGACAAAAATATAGTTGCAAAAATATCGTTTACAAAAATATCGACACCCTATACCTAAACAGGTAAGTACATAAATATCTACTCAAAAATATCGTTGTAATAAATATCGATGTAAAAAATATCGACTTTTTAAATTAATTAAAATTACATTAAATAATAAATAAATATAAGTACTATTAACAAAATACATTACATTACTTTTATTTTTTGACTATTGAAAACAAATTAACTACACTTTTTCATTATAAACTTAATAAATGTGTACATATACATATATTTAACACATTACTTTATATAACAACAATAATACATACATATAATTAAAATATAAAATATATTATTAATTAAAACATTTGATAGCGAAGGGGTAAAACTTACTATTCCCACTCCAGAGGATGCAACAGTAGGGAAACCGTTGGATAGCGTAGGGGTGAAAATGACTATTCCCACTCCAGAGGGTGCAACAGTAGGGAAAGCGTTGGATAGCATAGGGGTAAAAATTACTATTCCCACTCCAGAGGGTGCAACAGTAGGGAAAGCGTTGGATAGCGTAGGGGTAAAAATTACTATTCCCACTCCAGAGGGTGCAACAGTAGGGAAAGCGTTGGATAGCGTAGGGGTAAAAATTACTATTCCCACTCCAGAGGGTGCAACAGTAGGGAAAGCGTTGGATAGCGTAGGGGTAAAAATTACTATTTCCACTCCAGAGGGTGCAACAGTAGGGAAAGCGTTGGATAGCGTAGGGGTAAAAATTACTATTCCCACTCCAGAGGGTGCAACAGTAGGGAAAGCGTTGGATAGCGTAGGGGTAAAAATTACTATTCCCACTCCAGAGGGTGCAACAGTAGGGAAAGCGTCGGATAGCGTAGGGGTAAAAATTCTTATTCCCACTCCAGAGGGTGCAACAGTAGGGTAAGTGTTGGATAGCGTAGGGGTAAAAATTACTATTCCCACTCCAGAGGGTGCAACAGTAGGGAAGGTGTTGGATAGTGTAGGGGTAAAAATTACTAAATGTATTTACAATGTTTAAAAATTAACCAATCTTTATTTTTATTTAATTAATCATTAATTAAATAATTATTCAATTAAAATGTAATTAATTCACTACTTTTTCACTTAAAAATTCCACTACACACACCTAAAATTAATTAAACAATTAACATAATTAATTTACATAATTATTAATCAATTAACTAATTGAAATTAATTAACTATTATTTATTACACTATTTATATTCAATTAACACATTAATTAATCAATTATTTTATTATATTTAAATTACTTCCCACCCTACTCCCCTATAAACCCACAACCCGCTACGGAACTATTAACACTAAATTCAACATAAAATACATTATTAACTAATAAAATACTACAAAAAATACTACTTTGACAACCAATACTCATTAAAAACACTTAATTACTTATTATTATTTAAAAAACGATATTTTTGTAAACTATGTTTTTGTAAACGATATTTATTACAACTATATTAATGTTAACGATATTACTTACCTGTCTGTCGATATTCTGGTCAAACTATATTTTTGACATCGATATTTCTTCTTGTCGATATTTCTGCGGCGATATTAAGGTTAGTCGATATTTTTACGACGATATTCCCGCTCTGCACCATCAGCCTCCCCAGTTAAATGTAGTAGTAAATGTAGTATACTTGTAAAGTGCACAGCTGCCCCAGCAACGGGGCGTCCCGGCGCTGTATAACTCTGGGGAACCCGTCCTGGCTTTCCCCGTGGGATGGTCCCTGCTGGGAGTCCCCAAGGTGGAGCCAGGCATCCCCGGAATTGGTGGGGCCGTTGTGGAGATTAGGCAAGCTAATGCCCAGAGTTGCTGAGTGTGATCCCTGATTAGAGTAAGCACCGAAGCGAGAATTATCAAGCCCGCTGACCAAGGTCCACGACCCTGCCGCGTCGGGAATCGAACCCTGGTCCCGGGCCGACTTCTGCTCTCGGGTCTGCTGCCTCTAACCAGTGAGCCACACTACTCCACTCCAGTTAGTACTAAAAAAAAGTATTGTAGTTCTAGCATTGTATAGAAAGCTCTATACACTCATCCTATCATGTTGCCGTGAGCCACTGTGGTGTAGAGCATCTGCTACCCTTTATGTGGGGTTGGTGCTAGGTGGTGGACATGAAATGATAGTTTAAGGTGTTTGTAAGTAAGGAATTTACCCGGATAAAGATTATAGTCTTCCCTTTTGGCTTGGTAATCTAGTAGCCCTCACCAACGAACAAAACCCCCAATTTTTAGAGGTCTGCAGCATGCCACTGACAGACTTGTCCTCAGTGAAGCTGTCTTCGTGTTAGTGAGTTTACAGGTTCATGTAAAATAAGAGAAGGCCGGGTGGAATAACCCCCTGTGGCATTGCGTAGACTGATCAGTAGGAAGCAATGAGTAGTGCACTAAGCCCTCCATAAAATCTTTATGGGTTAACCCGATCTTACACAGGGGGTGGCCAGACAGCCAGCGAAACACCCATTGGAGCTGTGCAGCTAAATAATGCCATTCTAAATCCTGACTGACTAATCCACCCCCAGTTAAAAGTAGCTTTAGAGTGGAAAGAGCTACTTGGCGGTGCCCCAGCCCAAAAATCTGACATGGGACATGTCGAGGTGTCTAAAAAAAGGATGAAGGTTGAGCAGGTGAAGGTTTGCCAAAGTACACAATATACGGGGTAGCACTTCACTTCACTAGTGCCACGTGGCCCATTACTGAAAGTGGAAGAGAAGACCAAAAAGCAAACTGGGCTCAGAGGGACTGTGTCGCTCTGCCCAGATTTCCATCCTGCAAATCAGTGGGGTGATGGTAGATATTACATTTCTTGGTATCGAAAGGTAACTGACTCCCAGTTCAATCTGGGGACTAAGGGGCAGATGTATCAACATCCTGATTTGCGAATCTGAAATAGCAATTTTTTTGAATTCGCTATTTGAGATTAGCAAATAGGGATGTATGTAGAAAATCAATTTTTTTTTGCGATTTCTTAAAATGCCTTAATTGCGATTAACAAATTGCGAATCACAATTTTCCCATTCATTTCTACAGGCCAGGAGGCCCATAGGAAGGAATGGGAAGTTATTCTCAATTTGCGATTCGCAATTTGCGATTCGCAATTTGCTAATCGCAAATTGAGAATAATTTCAAGGGTGCAAGGGTGTCTTAAGGACACCCTGCTGCACCCCTGAAATTTACATGTGTTCACATATGGCGCATATACATGCCCTAAAGGCATGTATGAGCGCCACATGGCACCTTTACAAATGCCCAAAAGTGCATTTGTAAAAGGAATCGCAAATTACCACCAACTACAAGTTGGTGGTAATTTTCGATTTATTTATTTGAAATAGCAAAACTTGATTGCTTCTTACATAGCATTTAAGGAATCGCTTTTTGCGATTCCTTAAATGCTTGCGCAAAATTAAGGAATTGCAAATTTTGCGATTCCTTAATTTTGCAATGCGATTTTCTTCCTACATCGCATTTGCCGATTGTTTTGTCGCAAACGCTGCTTTTTTGTGAATCGCAGAGTTTGCGACAAAAAAAACGGATGATACATCTGCCCCTAGGTGTATAAAAAGGGCAAAACACTTCCATGTGTTAAAGAAACACTTCGTGCATAGTAATAGTCTTTATCATAGTCTTACATTTTGCTTGTGTGATTTACATCCCAAATATTTAGAAAATTCTGCACATTCTTTAGAACATTGGATGAGCCAGACCACTGGATTGGCCAAGGCTCGACTGCAACACCATGTTAAGACATGAAAAGAGTGAGCAATTGCCCAGCAGAACCTTTCAAGGGTCTGGCCCTTGCTCACCCTTCACAAGCATGGCCAGTGGGCCATTGCACCAGAAGAGTTTGCCCGGGTGGGTGCTGCTTGTTCAACCACTTGACAGTGCCTCTTCTGTTTCTCTCCTCTCTGCTGAGACAAATCCCCAGTTACACAATACCTGCAGACACTCATGGTGAGCCCATCATGTCTGATTTTATGAATTGTCCCACCTTGTTCTTCTCTTCCTTATTTGTCCGGTGCTTACCAATAACCATGGCAGGTGGAAACCGTAGCCCAATAATTTGTTGGTCAGGGCTTCATTGAATGGTACACAGGCATGGATCAGGCCTGCCCAAGTTGAACAACTTCTGTTGGATCATTAGCTTTAACTTCCATAGATGGAAGTTAAAAATCCAGGCCTGGGCGGAGCTCAGCTCCGTGAAACTCTGTGAAGTGACACAAAACTCCGCTATGCTCCGCGGAGTTCCGCAAGCGGCGGAGTTTAGCAAGTTGCACTGCTTGTACTGATTTTTAGCACTGGGAGTTTGTCCCGCTCTGTAAAATCAGTGCGAACAGCACTATGCACAGCGCGAGAGGGCGCAGCTTCGTTCTGCTGTTCGAGTAGATGTTCTACTCGAGCGGTAGCATCCGCAAAGTAAACGGCAGATTTCTCAACATGAGCGGCCGTGACCTAACGCGAGCGGTTGCGATCAGCATTGGGAAAACTTGCCAGGAGTAGGTCTAGCGCGTGATTTTTTGCGGAACTTTGTGATCCCTGCGGAAAGTGGAGTGCGCAAAACTCTGCAAACTGCACCTGCGGAGTGGAATTCTTTGCCCACCTCTATAAAAATCCAAACCTCAGCGGAATGTGTTATTTCCACAGGAAAGGAAGCAATCTCTTCCATTGGTAAACTATGGGGAGAACCTAACCCAGTATCCGAGGACCTGCCCAGCTCACTGGTCTCCTGTACATCCATGTGCAGACTGTTATCATCATAGTGAAAGGGAAAATCATCTCTTCCGAGAGCTGATTGAATCCGGTCAGTTAGAATCAAACTGTTGTTGCAGCGCAGTTGGGCAGCTCCAAGGTAAAGACGTGGTTCTACACGAATCGGATTGAACCAGAACCAGGAGCATCGGTATGGATCCAGGACCTCAATCGAGGTCGAGATTAATTCCTCCAAACATGACTTTTGGAGCAGATTCCTCCTCTGGCACCGGATGCTTCAAGTCTGATCTTGAAACCAAAAGGATCTGCATAGATTTTGTCGCCGGATTGGAAGTCAGCACCGAAGACATAGTGAAACTGAGGAAGGTTCAAGAGGTATAGATGGTGCGAAGGATGGATCAGTCTGTAGTAACCTGAGTGGAGGCCTCCATGGATCCTTGGGGCCTGCGGCACCTCAGAGAGATGTGGAAGAGGCTTCAATCTGTTGGGACGATGCTGATGGCCCAGGAAACTGGATGCATTGGGATTAGTTGCGGAATCGGCTCCTCAGTGATGGACCGAGGCACCCTGACGTCCTTGCGACAACTTTGTCAGGGATTGGCAGGATGGGGATGAGTTCCACTTGGCCTTCTTACCTTCTGCTTCGACTTACCCGAAGACTTGGACCACAACGGGGACCTGTTGAGGAAATGGCCGGAGAGCGGGAACATGTCTGTGCCTTCGACTTTGAGTTGAAGTGGGATTTATTTAACGTCTTTTGGCGTTCAGCAATGTACAGCTTTGCTGCACATTCCCGGCTCGCCTTCGGATTAATAAGGGCACACTTCTTGCACGACTTGGAGTTGTGCCCCATATCAAAACACCAGAGACATAGAAACGGGGTGTGTCACAGATATTTGTTTGCGACAGTCCCTACAAGGTGTAAACCCAGTAGTTTTAGGAGGGATGTTGTTCCCTTGTCAATCAATAATGGGATTTATAAAGCGAGCTACTCACCCGCAAGGGTCTCAAGGCGCTAGGGAGGAGGGGGGAGGGAGGGGTGCAGCTCCGGTTCAGTCAAAGAGTCAGGGCTTGAGATCCTTCCTGAAGGTGTGGAGTGGTTTGGAATGGTTTGGATATAAAGAGAAGTTTTGACAAAAAAACTTGTCTAGGGATGAGAAAAAAAGTGGGAACAAGCCCGGAGCAGCGTGTGAAGGTGCAAAAAAAAGGAACTAGTGTTGTCCTGCAGCGGTGGCCCATATACGGAGCTCAGTTGTTTATTTGGTGGTGGAGCTGCAGGACACCCCCTACTGGCGCATGGGAGCAATGCTTTACATCTTCCAGATCCAGTCTGGCGCCCTGGGATATTCTAAAGGTGAAGAATCTGTGATCAGAAACATTCCTCATAAATGTGTCTGTGTTGTTTTTAAGTTTTCACTGACTGACAGTTTTCCTCGGAGCCAGTGTGGGGAAAATCCTGTTTTACATCTTCCAGATCCAGTCTGGCACCCTGGGATATTCTAAAGGTGAGGAATCTGTGATCAGAAACATCCCTCATAAATGTGTGTGTGTTATTTTTAAGCTTTCATTGACTTAGACTTTTTCTTGGAGCCAGAGTGGGGGAAATCTTGGCCCCATATGGGAGATGGGGTGGAAAATACACTTTCAGTGAAGGGCGCATGCATTTTTCTGTTACCAGGGGCAGGGGGCGGCTCTAGGCTCATGGCGGCCCTGGGCAGGGAGCGTAGGTAGGGGGCCCCGGAAGAGGGGGTCTGGGCGGGGCGGAGCCCACCGGAGCTCAGGAAGGTGTTTGTGGCGGCCCCTGAGGTTTGGTGGCCCTGTGCAGGTGCACAGCTTGCACATGCTTAAGGCCACCTCTGCCAGGGGTCTTCTGCCCCAGAGAGTAGGGGCAACTGAAGGCTTTCTTGCGAGGCACTGGCTGACACTTGAGGGGTCATTAGGATGGCGAGCGGACTTTGTTTGCCCACCATCCTTCTGTGGATTGGGACCGCCCGCCATTGGTGCAGGAGTCCCGTTGCAGACATTAGGATGCACCTGCCACACTGGCGGGCGCATCCTGACAGTGCGGCGGGCGATGCTCTCAGCACCGCCCGCCGCAATGCCAGGAAGGCATGTCGTGCACTTCCATGCACAACGTGGCGGGCACCGCGCGGTGCCTGCCATGTTGTGCATGGAACTGCAGGGGGGCACCATAGGTACCCCCCATGTGCAGCCCCCACCCCCAGAATCCCTTGGGGCCCCTTACGGACCCCCAATAGCAAAAACACATGCGTTGCCGCCACCAAAAGGCACAAACCCGCATTCATGCTAATATGGATGGCGGTGCCTCCCAGACACCGCCATCATGTAAGCTGCTTTTCCACCCGGTCGACACTGCGACCGGGTGGAAAACCAGCGGATGATCTTTCCGTCCGCCGGGGTCCCCCCCACCATGGTAATGTGGCTGGGGTAAATGCAGAGGGGGCGGTGGTTTTTAGCGGGCGGATCGCCACCGCCATACGGGCGGTGGCAATCCGCCCGCTAACCTAATGACCCCCTTGGTGTTTTCTTGGACAGGGCTTTACCTGCCACTCATGCTTCTGAGTGCCGTGCAAGGGCACTTTAAATCTTCCATACCGTAAAATAACAAACCCATAACTTTAAATCAGCCATGCAAAGTCCAGCATGAACAAGAAAAACAGCAGACTTCTTATTGCAGAATCTGTGTGACCACAAACACAGGGGCCGCTGAAACTGGCAAGGGAGTTGAAAGAGGGGGAGTCTGCGTCTTGACCAGAAAAATGATCGGACTTCTTTCCCTGCTCCACAAAATTCCTGCCCTGGCCTCAGGAAAACTAAAATGACATGGTCTGGGTGATGAGCTGTCAGCTCCCTGGAATAATAGTGCAGGAAACACAGGCCCTGCCATTTATCTTACAGCATTCTTTCATGCCAGTAATTGACACCAGATTCTGCAGCTATAAGATCTCAACATAACCTCTCCCATACATGCAGACACGTCCAAGTATTCCCTCCAGTGCCAGGGCCCAGCCAATGAAAACAGCCCCCCCGCAGGGAGAGATCGCCCCCGCCTCTCACGCCCCAATATTGATAAAATACACACACCAAAATCCAGCCCCATCTGTGTGTGATCTGGTGCAGCAGCCGGGCTGAGGTTTATTATTATTAACCACCCTCCCTCTGCTGCCAGCATCTGAGCCTCCTTCTGGTCAGGCAGCAGTGCCCCCCCCAAAAATACAAAGACCCTGTTTCTTCTGAGCTGTTCGATGCACTGCCGAGAGCACTTGTTCATCAGAGTGCTAAGCAAGCTGTGAGAGAGAAGGCAGGGTGGGCGAGACACCCCTGCATTTGCAGATTTGGAATATCTTGCCATGGACATGATTGCTTTTCCATAAAGGTGAGCAACATACTAAGAGGCCCAAGAATGAATGGGCACAAGGAGGAAACTCAATTTCCTTCTTAGAGAGAGGATGTGCCTTAACTGCCAGAGCTCCCTACTGTTTAACTGGAGAAGCAGGTTAGAGTCTCGGCGTCAGCTCAACATCCTGTGATTCTGGGCAAATCACTTAATCTCCCGGGGACAAATTTACAAGCCCCTTGTGCCTCATTTACGCCGCTGTTGCGTCACTTTTGTGACGCAGTGGCGGCGCAAATCCTGCGCCGTGGTGCTGGGTACTTACAACATGACGCATCTGGGAGATGTGTCATGTTGTAAAGCCCTGCGCCACATGTAGGCATTCCTGCGCGTGGGGGAGGGGTGTTCCGGTGCAGGAACGCCTCCTAAAAGTGGCTGAGTGAAATCTACAAGATTTCACTCACTCATTTTTAGGCCCATGCTGCGTCAAAATCCTGCGCCTCCTTGAAGCAGGCATAAGGATTGATGCAGCATTAACTAGATAGGGCCCCCAGGGCATTGCTGGAGCCGCGTCACGCTTGCGACGCAACTCCAGCAATGTGCCAATTTTACGGAACAGATGCGTGACGCATCTGTGCCGTTTTTGCCCCATGGTGCATCCATGATGGCGGAACTGTGGCGCACAATAACTGGCGCATCCCTGCTGATATGCAGGGATGCGTCAGTTATTGTAAATATGACCCCCAGTGCCTTAAAAACTTGAATGTGGCCTTGTGTAATGTGACTGGTGCTCATGTAATGCCTTCAATACCTTTGGGCCGAGTTCAACCTATATAAAAAAAAGAGTAAAAATAAAAAATCATCCTCTCAGCATATGGAGAACGCGCCTTGGAAAGTGGCGCACACAGATATTTTAAGACAAGTGGCACTTTGGGCCACTCAGGCTTTTCAACCTGTGGCACTTTGCATGCTTTGACTTGTAAAATTACAAGCAAGTTAACCAGATGCCTCCATGTAAGTGTTCCAACGCACCAACCCTGGGCCTCATTTATGAGAAATGACGCATCGCTGCGTGAAAGCAGCGATGCGTCACTTCTCAGTGCGCACTCCTTGCGACATACCTGATGCGTCATATTTACTGTATGACGCATCATGTCGCAAGGAGTTACAGATACGTCAGTATTTCTGACGTATCTGTAGGTGCAAAAGTGACGCATTGCTGGAGTGTGTCACAAAAGTGACGCAACTCCAGCAATGCGTCCTTTCACATGGGGGCCTGCGTCAGCCTTACGCCTGCTGTGAGGCAGGCGCAAGATTTTGACGCAACGGCGTCCTAGAAGTGACGCAGTGAAATCTCATAGATTTAACGGCGTCACTGCTGCGAGGCTTTTTGCGGGGGAACGCCCCCCCCTGCATACATTATACCTGGCACAGGTATAATGTAGCGCAGGGGTTTACAAAGTGACGCATCTGATTAGATGCATCACTTTGTAAATAGTGCGCAACATGAGGTATGTTTTACGCCGCCGATGCGTCACAAAAAGTGACGCATCGGAAGCGCAAAACTGATGTAAGGCCTCATAAATGAGAGAAAAAAAATCATTGTGTTGAGGTGTGTTAGTGAACCAGGACTACAACTCCAGGCATACACCAGGCTAATCTCTCGCACCAAAGCACCTTGGTAACCTGGAGTCAGCTGGTCCCAGCTCACACAGCGGTGCTGTCAGGAAGCAGGTGACCCTCAACAGATGGCGCCTGCTGACGTCCAAGGATAAACAGAGGACTTTTTGTCCAATCCATTTCCCATCACACTGTCAGTCTGGCATTTTTCATCCAACATCTCCTGTGAGAAAAAAGAAAACCGCATCATCCCACTGTGTTTATGTCCAGTGACAGAGCCCTGTCCGGCCCTCCAATGGAAAGCCAGGACTCGTCTTTCCATCCGGCGCTGGCCCGGGGGTCACCTGGGCCTGTGGCGGCAGGAAGATGGCCGTGCCCAGCCGCTGGCCCAGTGCCCGGCTCGGAGCCGCCTGTTTCCTGCCCCCATCGGAGGGTGGCTGGTGAGATAAGTGACCCTAGGTCCCCTCTTCACCCTCTGCCTTTGTTCCCCCGCTGCCCTCGGCTCGGTCCCGGCACCCCGACTCTGCCTTGTCTGCGCGCGGCCTGGGAACGAGGCGAACCGCGGGCTCCCGTGATTCACAGCTCCCTTTTGCACCCAGCTCTCTGGTTTGAAGAATTTTCCACCCATCACAGCAGGTTTGACTGGTCGAGACAGGGCCCCAGTTTGCAAAAGCTGTCCCAGAGCTGCTAGAACTCGGGGGCAGATTTACAAGCCCCTTGCGCCACTTTTGCATCACTTTTCCCATGTTAAAAGTGGCACAAAAGTGGCGCAACTGTTTTTTGTCATCCAATCCCATGTTAAAAGTGACGCAAAAGTGGTACAACTGTTTTTTGCCTTCCGATCGATGGTCCCGTTATATTAGGTTCAACAACGGCACCTTTTTTTAGTCCGTCCAAGCAATGGTTCCAGTTTTGTTTAAGGCACGTGAAACCCCGCTTTTTTAGGTCGAGCCTTCCAGACAGTATAGCTGTCTGGTTGAAAAAGACCTGTTGTGGGGTTAGCAAAATTTGCAGTGGACTTAAAGCCTGCTGATTGGTTTACCTTATTGTCACTCTCATTTGCTTGTTCTTATTCAATAGCTTGCCTTGACCATCTTGTGTTTGTCCCTCCCCTGGAACATGACCTCTTTACTTTCTTCCATTTCTAACCTTTACGGAACAACTTTTTTTTCTCCCTTTATGCTTAAGCATTCCATGAGAGTGCATGTGTTTTCCAGCTGTCTCCCTCGTGTGCTTCTCTCCCCTTGCAATGTTTTGCACTCTCTTATACGTGTGCTTCTCCTCCCACACTCCATGTTGCTCTTTCTTGAGCCATGTGCTTCTCTCTCACCCACATGCTCCGTGTTGCTGCTTCCAGTGTGCTTGTTACTGCATGTTCTCTTTCTGGTATGTGTATGTATGTATATGGTATTTCCATAACATAGACGTAGCCAGAAGGCATCAGAGCATTGTACAGGGTTAATGACAGGCATAGAGTAAAACAAGTGACAGAAGAAATAGCTGGGTTATGGGTGGGTACGTTAGTCTGATGTGGTGTCCTTTAAAGAGAGGGACACTCCTTTTGGGTAGAGGATGTGGTCTGTCGGCTAGACTGCTGACTTTGGTGCTGGAAACCAGGGTTCGAGCCTCGGGGTTGCCTCCACATCCTGTGATTCTGGGCAAATCACTTAATCTCCCCAGTGCCTGAATGTGTAATGTAAATATGGTGCTCATGTAAAGCGCTCAGATACCTTCGGGTCGAGTTTGCACTATATAAATATGCAAAAAAAAAAAAAAAAGAGATGAGTCTTCAACTCCTTCCTAGATTGGAGAAGCGATGGGGTGGTCCTGATGGATACGGAGATGTTGTTCCAGATCCTAGATGCATAAATGGAAAAGGCCTTCTGTTTTGTTTTTTTTAAACTTTTTTACACTTCTTAGTCTGCAGTTCGATGGTGTCCTGGCCTTGGGTGTGCCGAGAGCCTCCAAAGGTGTGCAGCTTGTATGCTAGATAAGCAGAGCTGGGTCAGTGATGCAGCTGCTTCTGAAGATGGACGATGCACTAATTCAATTTATTGATAAAATAACTCAATACCCACCAATTTGTGTTATTTTCGTGCTTTATATGTGTTCCTTGTATTTAAAGTGGAGTAGTTTGATGAATAACTCTGAATTGTTCTGTTGTTTAAGAAATAGTTTTTATACCCGACAGAACCACTGTTTCTCTTTACGCTTCTGAAGATGGTGCGAGCCGGCAAGGGAGTTAGCGGAGTTCCATCTAGAGGGGGTGATGTGGTCATATTTCATCAGGCCGTGGACGAGATGTGCTGCGGCATGTATATAGCCCTTATGGGGTGACAGTGTGGAGTCTGGAAGGCCATGTATAAGGACGTTACCACCATCGGCAGCGGCGTAGCAAGGGAGGGGTGGTCCTTCCCAGGCGGCACAAGTTTTGGGGGCGGTGGCCTCCTCCAGCGCTTACTTACAGTCTCGGGTGGCAATTCACCCCCGTTCAAAGCGTCCGTCGCGCGGCGGCAATCGTTGGCTGAATCTTGCCACCAGCACACACACCCCGCTCTTCAATGCTGCGCGGGACAGCAAACACAGGAACCGCCACGGGTGCCCAAAGGGCTAGCTATACCACTGTTATGTTATGTTATGTAATCTTAACTTATAAAGCGCGGCAGCTGCCACTGCAAAGGGGCATCCCGGCGTTGATGCAGGAAAGACAAACACAGCGAAAGGTAGGTTTTAATGGCCTTTCTGAATGCAGTATAATTGCCAAGGCCACGGATATGCACCGGGAGTGAATTCCAAAGGGTGGCGGCTCTGTAGCGGAAAGAGCGGACACCAGCCCGGACTCTGCGGGGCCGAGGAACCACCAACCAAGTGCTGACCCTGCGAGTGGAGTGACCGTGTAGGGGCATAAGGCAACAAAAGATCAGCCAGAATGGGAAGCAAGGCCAGCTTCAGAACCTTGAAAGCGATACATACAGTTTTGAATTCAATGCGTCTGGCCACCACTAACCAATGTAAGCGGCAAATAGCATTGGACACAGAGCAGAATTTGCGTAGACTTAGGAGCGTTCTAGCAGCAGCGTTCTGTGTCCTTTGCAACCTCGAGACCTCCGCGTTATTGGACCCTAGATAGAGGAAACAGGCATAGTCGAGTCTGGATAGAACCGTCGCCTGAATAATTACCTGCTGCGTAGAAGCATTAAAAAAGCCCAACAAGGGTCTAAGCCCCCGAAGGAGTCCAAAACAGGTCACTGACCATCGGGATGCAAGAAACGAAGGCCTGAACTGCAGGTCTGAAGTCACTTTCTTTAGAACGGAGAGTTGGTACCAGGCCATCTTTGTTTCTTTGGAAACGTGTTCCTGAGCGCGAGGATGGTGTCCAGAGTAAATCCAAGTTACTTGGCATTCAGTGAAAGGCAGAGTTTGAGCCCGTCAAGATTCATTTCATTGAAGCAGGCTTGTGCTGTATCTTGATTGTTGTTCTTGGCAAATGACAGGAGTTCTGTCTTCCTGTGCGTCTCCACTAGTTCGTGCGTGCTTCATGCCCACCCCTCCACGCCTGTCACCCCAACCTGCTGCTCTGTTGCCCCTCCCCCATACCTCCTGGCAGGACTATTATTTTCTTGTTTGGGAGGTCCAGATAGGAAATTGATGCTGGCACTTCCGGTTCTACAAATAAAAGCACTTTTGTGCTCCTTCATTTTTATTTTTAAATTTAACTTAGCGATTCACTTCAAATTGGTAAACAAAAAAAACCCAAAATGGCGGCCATTTTACATGTAGGGGCCAAGATATGGCCACATCGTTGTGCCATTTTAAAAATGCTTTCAGGTTATACAACTTCAGCGTATTGTACAGCATAAACAACTGCTTTGTCCAGCCAAAAGGTCTCAAAGGCGATATCTTTTGGTTTTGCCAGTGCTAGTTAGGCCTGGGGAGAGACGCTTTAGCTGTCTATCGAGAGCTCATATCGTCTATCCCTGAAACAAAAAAAGCCCCAGTCAGCCGTTGGCTTTCCTGTATTTGTTTGTGTTTTGCGATTGCTTGAACGGGCTTCCACAAAGGCCACAGCATTTTGAGGATGTTTACATTGTGCCATTGATTTTACAATAAGGTTTTAGGTGATGGTGTATAAGTAGCGTTATAACAGAAGAGGGGGAAGGGAAGCTAATCTGTCCAGCACATGTCCTCACATGGGAATATGAATAGTACTCTATGATGTAGAGTTCCATTCAAATCAAAATATGTAAAGAAAAATAACCCTCAGGCCCAGGAGAGAACTGCAGGTTCACGGTACAGGGTGGGCAACCAGTGGGGACTTCACAACAATAAAATACTTCTTATGGAAGTCTTATGGCCACAACTATTTTTTGTGGTTGCAGTTTTAAATAATGTGAACTCGACCCGAAGGTTTTGGAGCGCTTTACATGAGCACCAGTTACGTTACACAAGTACTCATTGATTTTTCGTAGGCACGGGGAAATTAAATGATTTGCCCAGGATCACAGGATGCTGAGCCAACGCTGAGAGTCGAACCTGGTTCCCCAGATCCAAAGTCAGCAGCTCTGGCCGTTACACCATATCCTCTCCCCTTCTCCTTCCCTTAGGGCTGGATCTCATTAGGATTAGAGTTGGCGAGCATTGACAGAAGCATATATTTCTGCATTAGCAGTGTAAGGGGTGTTATCATTGACCTGTACTCAAATTTTACATGCGTTCTCTTTGCCTTTTGTTACTTGGACATACATTACACATATTCAAGGTGTTTAGCTATGGAAGGGCGAGATTTTGATCGATACTTTACCACTATTGATCTAAACCTCGATCTGGTCGACTGAACCTTTGTTGCCTGTCTTTGAGGAAAGAAAGTGCACCTCTCTGCAAGTTAGTTCACCCAATAAAGGACTCTGCTCCCAAAGATCACAAACAACTTCTAGCTTTCAAAAGTTTATTGTAAGGATATGATAAGTTGCAAATACAGGCATCTCAGAATGAGATTCACGAGATACACAGGTCCAATTACATACATGTGCTCTCGGAAAGCCCTCAGACGAGCAACGGAAATCACTAACACAAGTTCTAAGAATAATAAAGCTATCAGCATTGACGCATATCTCTCCTTCATTTAAGTTGGAGGAAAACGCACAGGTTAGGCTGTCCCTACCCTGCTCTAGATGGTATCCCTACTTAACCAAGTCCCAACCTAACAAAGGTGTCAGCAGTGAATGACCCCCAAGGGAAGTCACTCACTCTAAGTCTCTTGGTGAAAACCTATAGTTCTCCAGTCATGACCCCTCTCTGCCTACCCATCCGCTCTCTAAAGGGTCCTCAGGTATCTGCTCTAACTCCACCCAGGGGTGCTGTCCCTAATACAAAACAGTCAACAACATTTGAGACGCCCCTTGCGAGACGCCCCTCACGTGGTGTAGCTTCTGGCTTTTTCCATGATGCTTTGTATTGGGCCTCATACGTTAGAGTTGACCTTGCTTCTCAGACTCTTCTCCGGCCCGCTGATACCCCTTAAACATTCCGGAACCCTCCTCCATGTCTGGGCCGTCTACTGAACAGACCTCTATTCATTCATTTATAATTGGATCCCCCCTTTTCCTTTGCAGACAGATATCTGCAGCCAAGAACCCAACTCTCATAGACTTCCAAAAAGGCTTGCAACATTTCTCAGCCCAGACATGTACGTGTAAATCAATGTTAAAACATTTCAGGCCTACAATATTTCTCATCATGATTATAGCATTCAACTTCTTCATTAATTAAAGCATGTTAATACTCTTATTCTATTATTCAGTAAACATCTCTATAAATCATGGCCCATTTAATGCAATGACCAAAACATTAATACAATCTGTGTCGTGAAAAGAAACACCTTCCCTTTTAGCTCTGGCCCTGAGGCCTACCACATTCTGCGTTTAACCACATACCATCTTACATTTTAACAGCTACACGACATGGATTCAGAAATAATCACATCTACTAAAATCATATAGTGTCACACATTTCTGTATTAGTTCCACTTCTACTTAAATCTCTACATTAGCTATACATTCAGAATATAATTACAGATACTATTAGCACTCATGGCATTTCTCCTCATGATTTGTGCTTACTACAGGTAAGTGTGATGTACTCATACATTTAGGTCAGTTTGCGCTCTCTCAGTTCCCCCCTTTGATGACCTCTCGGGGTCATCACTAACATTTAAACTGCAGTTATTGCTGGCATGATTTGTCTCTGCGCTTCCAGAGCCCTCAGGCTCCTGTACTGATTATCTTGTATGGCAGCCAATCTCTGCAGCTGTTCTCTTTGGGCCCTTTCTGACCTTCTTGCTCTGTACCATTTGAATACCCTCACCAATCCCCACAATATAATCCCACAGATCAATATTATGATGATAGGTTTTAGTATATACCACACAAAGCTTTTGCCTATGGTGGAAATCCACCCTCCAACTTCACTCATTCCGTGGCCCACCTTTTCCCAGACATTTTCTCTACTCAAGTCTTCGATCTCCTTGTGAATATTAGTTATGTTCCTAATAACTTTCTCAAGGGGCTTCGAATCGTCTGGAATGTAAGTACAACATTCCTGGACCTTCAAAGCCTTACAGACTCCGCCCTCTTTTGCTAGTAGGACATCTAACGCAAGACGGTTCTGAAGAACCATAGCCCTTATCGATTGCATCTCTCCTTCTACCAGCATTAAGGACTGAGCAGTGCTGGCAGACAACCTGTCGACAACTGTTGCCAGTCGTCTAATTTTAACATCATTAAGGATTACTCCCAAAAGAGGGAACATAGCTCCAAAGACATCTCCAACCATTTCTGCATCTCCTATATCTCTCCTTCCCCTCGATGATGTCTTGCCCTCAATGATCACTAAGTCTTGTGCATGATATATTTTGGGGAAGACAATTGCTAAGTAACATGATCCATACCAATTGTCAGGTAGTCTCACGTAGGCATTTCTTCCACATACAAAATACACATTTGGAATCACTTGCATTCCCTTCAGGAAATCCTTAGTATAGTACTCTATATTGAAAGCATGTTCACAGTCGACTTCTCCCACGTATACATTTTCATAATACGTTTTGGCTCGGTGAAGACATAGCTTTCCTCTCTGCGTCTTATCTAAAGCTATTGGACCACTACTACCCTTTCTCTTGTGTGCCTTCTCTTCCTCGGTCCAATCTGTTTTCCATTGTCCTGATTTTTTCAAAATCTTTTGCCTCCTGTAACGATCATCCACCTGCCCTATGAACTTCTTCTCGACTTCTGACACCTTGCATGTCAGGTTATTTCTACGGGCATGTGAAGTATCTAAGGTAATCCAAGGAATGAAGAACTTGGCCAATCTGTCTTCACTCTTCCAGTAATCCCATTTGTTCATCTGCTTATAATTTGGGACTTCTGGCAACACTGAATCATAATTGGAGAAATAGTATTCAAAACTATCTCTCTCATAAAATATACTAAGCAATAAGCTACATGTAATGCCATATGTCAGCGGGAGGTGATGATATCGAATGCCTTCATCTACAGACGCCGGCAACTGCATGCAGACGTAACAATCCTTAACCTCCATGGCATCCACGTATTCATATAAGAGTTTAGCATAAGCATTTGACCTAAAGTCTCCTTGGGACTCATCTACGTGTAACCTGCGGGCTTCTGCAGCTAATAACGCTTTCTCTTGAGTGTTTTCCCTTTTCTCACCAGCAACAGTAGGTGTAAGCGTTTCTACAGAATTCACATCAGTTACCTTTGCCTCTTCCTCATGTCCCTTTACATAAGAAATTGTTACCACTAAAGCTATTAATATTATCACTCCTACTATTAGTGTACCTATTATACATTTAGCTCTGCGGTTCTGGGTGCCGGCTTCCATTTCGTCAGACAATATGGCTCTCTTTTATCTTGGCAAAAGTTCTTTTCTTCTCGTTCCTTTACAGTCTCTTTTTAATCCTTTTATCTTTAGAATCCATACAACTGGAAGCTGACAACCTTTTTCGCAAAAGTCCTTTAACAGTTCAATAAAGACAACCCTAGCCCTTCTCCATCAACTCAAGGGAAGTTCCCTAATATTCTCTGCTTCCTGGGCGCTAGGTAATCTTCTTTTTCTGCTTGCTTTATTTACAAAGTCCTTTAACAGTCTACTATCAGGTTTGTGCCTGTAGCTTCAATAGCATAGTTCAGTATTTCCAAACGAAGATTGTGCTCTTCATGTGCTGTTATCGTTGTACCAAAGTCGGGGAATTGCAATTCTGAAAGAAACATGTGTTTTAACTTGCTGAGGCGGGGAGGTCTGGGGAGCATGAATGTTAGTGACCCTTCTTGTTCGACTCCGGGTACCAACAGTCGTATTTCCACGGTGACAATGGGCTCAGAACTGGACACCACCACCGCTCGGATCCTCCCTGTCTCCGGTTTCACAGACATTTGTCGCCAGATATGTCCACTCAGGTGTGGAGTATCTTCTGTTAGGCACACGCACTCTTCTTGACCTTCTTCGGTCCGGTGCTTCAGCGCCCTGAGCACCTTCTTCCGGGTCTGAGTCTTCTGATATCGGAGGAAGGGTTACCTCTGGAGTTGACCTCAGGCTAGAGCTCCTTCTTTGCGGCCAATTAGCTTCTCCACGTGCCCTTCTACTCCTTCTCCTTCTTGTCTGTTCTCGCTCTCTGTCAGACCTGTCAGTGTCTGACTCGTACTCCCAGCTACTTTCTCCTTCTGTAGCGTCTTCCGTTTCGCTGTTGTACTGACCGTCCTCAGCTTGGTCAGACTCGTTCCCTGCTTCCGCTGGCACCTCTACAGCTTGGCTAGCCCCCTCTATGGCTTCTCGGTCCTCTTCTGGACGTCTATCCGAGAGAGGAGCTGTTTCTTCCCGAGGTGCTGGAACCCTTCGCGTATGTGACGCGTGGATCCAATTGGGCAGGCCTCCCACCTTCACAGCTGTGTTCGTGATCAGGATGATCTGGAAGGGCCCACGCCAACGAATATCCAAGCAGCTTCTTCTCACATGTTTTTTCACCAGGACCCAGTCCCCAGGGTACAGGTCATGGCACGGGCCCTGGCACGATGGAACCTCGGCAGCCTGCACCTGAAGGGACACAGAACGAATGGCGTCAGACAGCCCCTTACAATAGTCCAGGATCATATCATCTGTGATATTTAACAGTGCAGTAGTTGGGACAGATGGCAGCCTCATTGCTCTCCCCATTAACACCTCATGTGGTGATAACCCCGTTCTTCTGTCTGGGGTACTACGAAGGCTCATGAGAACCAATGGCAGGGCGTCAGGCCAACTCAGGGTCGTTGAGGAACAAACTTTGGCTATTCTGGCCTTGATCGTGCCATTGATCTGCTCCACAATTCCTGAGGCTTCTGGTCGGTAACTGCAATGCAACTTCTGATCGATATTCAGAGCTGCACAAATCATTTTCACAAGCTCGCTGTTAAAATGTGTTCCCCTATCTGATTCCAAAAAGGCCGGCACCCCGAAGCGCGGAATGAGTTCCCTAAGCAGTAACTTGGCCACTGTGAGGGTGTCGCACCTACGTGTAGGGTATGCCTCAACCCATCTGGAGAACACACAAACAACCACCAGGACATAGCGGAGGCGGTTGCACCTTGGCATTTCAATGAAATCTATCTGCATTCTATTGAATGGACCTCCAGACCTTCCTATGTGGCTCAGTGCAACTGGTGTTCTTTTTCCTACGTTCAGCTGCTGGCAGGTCACACAACGCTGGCACACTGCTTCTGCTGCTATTCTAAACTTAGGATTGTACCAAGTCTGTCTAAACACTCTCAGCATAGCATCTCTCCCTAAGTGTACGGGACCATGTATGAGTCTAGCCATTGGACTCACCATCTCATTGGGCAACACTGCTCTGCCGTCTGCTGAGACCCAAAAATGGGACTCACCCATTACACATCCTGCCTTTTCCCATGTTTCTTTTTCAATATCAGGAGCATTTTCTTGCATGTTTGACAGTTCATCCCAAGTATCAACAGTTTCCAGTATCATGGCTAATTCAGTCCTTACATTTATTCCACCCACTTCCACCTCTGTGAAAGAGTACCCTTGTTCCGCGCAATACCGCGCAACTTCATCAGCATATCTATTGCCTTTCGAAACGAAGTCCTCATTTCTGGTATGTGCGGTGCACTTTACAACTGCGATACCTGCTGGGCATTGCAACGCCTCTAACAACAGGCGCACAAACTCTCCATTGCGAATGGGAGAGCCTGAAGAGGTCATGAACCCTCTTTGAGACCATAACTGCCCGTAATCATGAACTACCCCATAACCATATTGGCTGTCGGTGTATATGGTGACTCGAATTTGATTGCTGGCCAAGCACGCACGTGTCAAGGCAACAATCTCGGCTACCTGAGCGGAGTGTACTCCTTCCAGGCACCCAGCTTCCACAACTCCAGCAATTGTACAAACAGCATAAGCTGCTCTCAACTGCCCAACTTCGTCTCTTACACATGAGCCATCGACAAAGAAAATTTCATCTGGGTCAGTCAGTGGCTCATCTACGATGTCGGGTCTGGGTTTGGTGCATAGTTCAGTCACATCGAGGCAGTCATGGTCTGTACATTCATCATCATCCTCGATATCATTTGGGAGTGGCATCAAGGTAGCAGGGTTCAAAACAGAGCATCTCTTGAGGGTCACATTCTCTGCAGCAAGAATAACTTGCTCATATCGCGTGAGCCTGCTGTTGGTCAGATGCTGTGTTTTGGTCCTGGTCATCAACAGTTCAACAGAATGGGGCACGCACACCTCTAACGGGTGCCCCATGACGATATTTTCACATCTCTCAATGCTGACACCCGTTGCAGCAACGGATTTGAGACATCCGGGCAACGCTGCGGCTACTGGGTCTAAAGTAGCCGAGAAATAAGCAACTGGTCTACGGGCATTCCCATGGATTTGGACTAACACAGACAACGCGCAACCTTCTCTCTCACAACAGTAAAGAAAAAATGGTTTATTGTAATCAGGCATTCCCAATGCCGGAGCACGACACAGGTCCTCTCGCAGCTGTAGGAATGCCATCAAACAGTCTTTGTCCCATGGTACCGGATCGCTCACCTCCTTGTGCGTCAGTTTTTGCAAGGGCTTTGCTTTCAGTGAAAAGTTCACGATCCACTGTCGGCAATAACCCACCATCCCTAGGAACATCCTGACCTCTCTCTGTGTCTTAGGCGCATTCATTTTCATGATCGCCTCTATCCTGTCTGGTGACACCTTTCGTTTGCCTTTCTCTATTCTGTGTCCCAAGTACTGCACTTCTGTCAGGCAGTACTGCAATTTTCCCGGGGACACCTTGTGCCCATTGGCAGCTAGGTGATTTAACAAAGCAATGGAGTCCTCCCTGCAAGCTTCTTCTGTTTCTGACGCCACGAGGAGGTCGTCTATGTACTGGACCAGAACTGACTTCTGGGGCAGCACTAGACTTTCAAGATTTTTCTTCAAAAGCTGGTTAAAGATCGATGGGCTCTCTGTATACCCCTGAGGGATACGACACCATGTTAGGACGCGATTTTCCAGCTTAAATGCGAAAAGAAAATGGCTTTCTTCGTCCAGAGGGATCGAAAAGAAAGCCTGACAAAGATCGATCACAGTGAACCACTCAGCTTGGAATGGAATCTGAAACAGTATCACTGATGGATTCGGTACCACTGGACAACACGAAACGACTATGTTATTAATCTTTCGAAGGTCCTGCACTATCCGAAATTTCCCATTTGGTTTCTGCAGACCCATAATCGGGGAGTTGCATGGACTACCCACGATTTCTTTCAGTATTCCCTGTTTAATCATGGACTCGATCACGGGTTTTATGCCTGCAATCGTTTCTGGAGTCAATTTATATTGGGGTGTTCTTGGGAACTCAGCATGCGGTTTCACTACAATTTTCACTGGGTCCACCCCTTTGACCAATCCAATCTCTTCCCCAGTGAAATCCCATACTTCTGGTGCCACTGTCTCTCTCAAGTCCCAGGGGAGCTCATCTACTGTCAAAGTAGGGTACAGCTCCACGCATATTCTTGAGTTTGCAACTTTGAAATCTGCGTCATCATCATTGGTCAATACCTCCACTCCCTGAGGTGTACAGTATATAGTACAATTCAATTTACACAACAGGTCTCTCCCTAGCAGACACACAGGACTTGAATCGCAAACCACAAACTGGTGCTCATCGCTGTACTTCCCTATTTTCACCTGTACCGGTTCTGTCAATTGGCTGGTTATTCTCCTGTTTGCGACCCCCACCACCTGTATGGTCTCTCCAGACATGGGCAGGTCTGGAACTGCAGCTGATCTGATCGTGGATCTAGTGGCTCCTGTGTCCACCAGAAATGTCGTAGGGCACCCTGCTACTTCTGCTTCCACATAGGGTCCCCTCTGGTCCACCTCCAAGGCTGCCCCGAGGGTGCAGTCTTCTCTTTCCACTCTCTGTCCGGTTAATGGGTCCACATAATAGCACTCTTCCCCTTCTACAAACAGGGGCATTTGTCTATAGGTCTTACCCATAGTCCCTACTCGAGGAGGTTGCGGGAACTGGGCTCGGGGAGGAGCCCCCCCCCCTTTGAGCACCTTTCCTTGGTATGGCGTCACCCCTCTTGTAGGCGCGCTCTGGACCTCTTCCTCCTCTATCTCTTGTTCTCCTATCTCTACATTGTAGGGACACTCGCGTTTCCAATGCCCCACCTCGTTACACTGGTGGCACCTAGTCGTTTTCTTCAATGCAGCTATATCTATTCTGGGTCTAAAGGTGGAACTCTCCTCATTGCCCTTGTTCTGACTGTACTGCTTCTTTCCTCCTGTACCTGTTCCTTGCTGCTGTTGCTGTTGTCCCCCCTTCCCTGCTGCCTGCATCTGTACCACCATCAACTTTTCTTTTAGTTTCTTAGCCTTGGAGTCTATCTCATCACAGCAGTACCTGGCATATCTCAGTATTTCGTCTAGGGGTTTACTTTGCCAACAAATCGAGTGTTGCTGAATCATTAAACTAATATCCGGTCTCAGTCCCAGGACGAACTTGGACACAAATTGCCCTATGTCTTTTGGATCCATTACATCCAAGCCGCTATACTGTTTAAACGCCTTCAGCAATCTCTCGTAATATTCGTGGACTGTCTCTTTGGGTTCCTGTCTTGTTCGGTCTATTCTGACCCAATCTATGTCTTGCATTGGCACTTTCTCTTTCAGCCAAGTCATCACTCTCTCGAATTTTGCCATCACAATCTCGGACGGCCCATTAGTCTTAGCATCTCTCTCTGGCTCCGTTGTGGGCCACTCAGCGCTAACCTTGCATGCTGTCCACAGATCTCCTGGTACTACAATGTCAAACAGCGTGTTCAGATCTATCCATAGGACCTTTGAGATTTTTACAAATCTCTCCACTTGCTTGTACCACTCCACTGGGTTTTCCCGCAATTTGGGGAAAGAGGTGGTAAAAGCAGCTAAATCTCCCCTACTCCAAGGGACATGTACATAGTTCCCATTTGCGACTTCACGCAAAGGGTAAGCTTCTATTCCCTGCTGTCCTCCTGGTGTCATACCAAGCGTGCTTCTCCTGCCGGTCCCTTTCTTGGACCACCTCTCTTCCCACTTATCTAGTGCCCTCCATGTCCTTATTCCAGCGATCAGTTCCCTTATGTGCGTTTTCAGCCCAATCGTTCTCCTCTCATCTAGGTCTCGATCTGTATAATGTAGCCTGTGGTTACCCTGTAATGCTTTGGTTCTTGACAAGTCCACCATATATTTGCCTGCTAGTTCGACTAACTTCTCATGGACTGCTCTCGCTTTTCGAGTAATGTCCTTTGCCATATACAGTATTTCATCCTGTTCATACATTTCCATTCTTTCTAAAGGCAGGGTACCATCTACCATATCATCCAGGTCTGACCTTAAACTGGCGACATCGAGTCTCTTGGCTTTTATCTCAGCTCGCAATATGTCTTTCGAAGGGGGCTCACTGGTCTCCCTACCATCCCAACTTCGAGCTCTACGTTTGGGCTCGGGAGAGTTAATGGGTGCCCTCCCTTGCTCCCATCTCTCCAGGTCCCATGCTCGGCCATCCGATCTTGGAAGGTGATGGAACACGGGCCTGTTACCCCTACTCTTGCTCTGCCCACTCTCTTCTTCTTCTCTCCTCTCACCGCACACCTCTCTGTTATTTTCCCTCTGGTCGCTACTCTCCCTTTGCCTAGTATCTCTCAGTATCTGATACGATCCTTCCTGATTCCCCATATTCCCTGGGCTGCGCTCATTTCCGTCATCACAGGGACTATGGTGCGACCTCTCACAACTCCCATTCAGTTCTCTGGTGCCGGGCACACAGTGTGGACACTTAAAGCTGTTTCTGTACTCTTGCGCTCTCCTCTCCCCTTCACTGAGTATTGGGCGCGCCACCCCTCCACTCCCGGGGCCCCCGTTTTCCAGGTCTGTTCTATCTCCTCTCCGGGCCCAATGGGTGACTCCCCTACTATCTCTCTCTCTACAGTCCCACTCCGGGCTGCTCTCCCCAGCCCCGCAGTGAGTCCGAGCTCGGCTGTCCTGACTTTCCCTTTCAGCTTCCGCAGCTATGATGCTCTTTTGAGCCTCCACTGCCTCATCCCACTGCTTCATGTACTCATTTAGCTCTTGAAAGGATTTTCGTCCAGATCCCCTCAGATCCACTGGCCATCTAGGGCCCCCAGGATCTCCTCCTGGGTCCCCTGCTGTGTGCATCGGGGTGCTCCACTCTCTCGGTATCGGCATCTGACTTGGGGAATTGATCGTATCGTTCCTCCTTGCCTTCTCTGCTCTTTCTCTGTCCTTCCGTACCCGTTCTTCCCCTCTTGCTCTTTCTTGGTCATATATCGATATTATAGGACCTATGGTAACAGGTACCTGTAGTGCATCTGGTAATCTGTAGGATGTGGCGCACTCCGTTTCCGGCGCTCTTTGTACCACAAACCTCCCGACTACCTGTTGCACCTGACTAGGCTGGGACAGCTCTTTCTTTGCCTCAGGATCCCACTCTGAACTGGGAAGCGGTCTATGCTCTCCTGCATTGCCCCCCTTTCCTCCTTCAGTATTCTCGACCTCTCCCCCTGCTCTATTATACGGGGGTGGCCTGTCTGTCAGTAATCTGTTTATCAGGCTGTCCTCTGTTTCGCTCTCATCATCTTCTTCTAGGGGGCTTTTATTTACGGGCACCTCTAACACTGGGTACAGTTTATTTACTTCCATGTTATGCACTCTCCATCTTTTAGCATCCGCATCCCACCTGGCATCCTGCACTGCCCTTACCGATCGTTTCACCCTTTCTTGTCGTCTGTTCATATTCTTTTCATGCGCTGCCCTAATCCATGCATCAAGAGCTTCAAACTGGGTCGGTCTAGGCAAGGGTCTCATTGAGGTCATGACTGATTTTAATCGATGTAACACCTCTAATCTGAACGTCCCGTACTTCGGGAACGTCAGTTCCTCATTTCCTTCAGTAATCTTACTCCACTCTGATATCCAAAGGATCGTATGCAGCCCAACATTCACTGCCATGTAACGAGCTGGCGTACCCTCCGGCGGGGCTTCTTCCCCTTCATACGATCCCCTCTTCTCTTTTTTAAACACCGCTCTCAGCCATTTAAAACACTTCATAATTATGCGCACAATATCCAGCCTCGCTACTCTGTTTACTTCCTGATGACAATCCACCAATCCTGTCGCGGCTTTGCTAACTTGGCCTATCGCAGCGCGGTCTTTCTCCGGTCGGCCAATCACGTCGCGACCCTTTCTGACGTCTTTTCTAGCTGGCCTATCACGGCGCGGTCTTTCTTCGGTCGGCCAATCACGTCGCGACACTTTCTGACGTCACTTTTCTCCGCTTCGCAGCAGCACCCCTCCTTTCTCAACTCGTCTCCCGGTTATGCATGCGTCCCATTCATACACCGAAAAATGACTACTTCCGACCAAGCGGTCACTTCTCTCGACTGTACGTCCACAGTCTATATGTAATTGTCAACACAACTGACGAAATGTCTATCGTCTCTCTGATAGGTTGCTTACACACACAGTAACTTCCGACCAGCGTCCGTTACTCACGCACTCACTCTTACGGTCCCCCTATCTCGGTCTTTCGGGTGATCAATGGTACCTCATGACCCCCTTCACACTAGTTGACAATTACTCTGGGTGTCCGATACACCCGAACCACCTAAGCTCTCCTTGAACTTAAGATTTCCACCGGTTGCGCGCGCTCACAACCTGTTCCACAGTCACTCTACAGACATTCAACTCCGCCAGACATTACAACATAGATACAATACAAAACACCGCAATCTAACACGCATAACCCTTTATACTCACTCTCGACCGATACTGCTGCTTTTTCTGTCTCACGTCATCCGGATCTTCTTCAGCGGGCGGTTCTTCCGATCATCGATCTCTAGGGGCCTTGGGGTAAGCTAACCTGGCCTAGGTCACCGTCCTCAAGAAGGCAACCATCCTCTATAGCTACCAACTGGAAGGGCGAGATTTTGATCGATACTTTACCACTATTGATCTAAACCTCGATCTGGTCGACTGAACCTTTGTTGCCTGTCTTTGAGGAAAGAAAGTGCACCTCTCTGCAAGTTAGTTCACCCAATAAAGGACTCTGCTCCCAAAGATCACAAACAACTTCTAGCTTTCAAAAGTTTATTGTAAGGATATGATAAGTTGCAAATACAGGCATCTCAGAATGAGATTCACGAGATACACAGGTCCAATTACATACATGTGCTCTCGGAAAGCCCTCAGACGAGCAACGGAAATCACTAACACAAGTTCTAAGAATAATAAAGCTATCAGCATTGACGCATATCTCTCCTTCATTTAAGTTGGAGGAAAACGCACAGGTTAGGCTGTCCCTACCCTGCTCTAGATGGTATCCCTACTTAACCAAGTCCCAACCTAACAAAGGTGTCAGCAGTGAATGACCCCCAAGGGAAGTCACTCACTCTAAGTCTCTTGGTGAAAACCTATAGTTCTCCAGTCATGACCCCTCTCTGCCTACCCATCCGCTCTCTAAAGGGTCCTCAGGTATCTGCTCTAACTCCACCCAGGGGTGCTGTCCCTAATACAAAACAGTCAACAACATTTGAGACGCCCCTTGCGAGACGCCCCTCACGTGGTGTAGCTTCTGGCTTTTTCCATGATGCTTTGTATTGGGCCTCATACGTTAGAGTTGACCTTGCTTCTCAGACTCTTCTCCGGCCCGCTGATACCCCTTAAACATTCCGGAACCCTCCTCCATGTCTGGGCCGTCTACTGAACAGACCTCTATTCATTCATTTATAATTGGATCCCCCCTTTTCCTTTGCAGACAGATATCTGCAGCCAAGAACCCAACTCTCATAGACTTCCAAAAAGGCTTGCAACATTTCTCAGCCCAGACATGTACGTGTAAATCAATGTTAAAACATTTCAGGCCTACAATATTTCTCATCATGATTATAGCATTCAACTTCTTCATTAATTAAAGCATGTTAATACTCTTATTCTATTATTCAGTAAACATCTCTATAAATCATGGCCCATTTAATGCAATGACCAAAACATTAATACAATCTGTGTCGTGAAAAGAAACACCTTCCCTTTTAGCTCTGGCCCTGAGGCCTACCACATTCTGCGTTTAACCACATACCATCTTACATTTTAACAGCTACACGACATGGATTCAGAAATAATCACATCTACTAAAATCATATAGTGTCACACATTTCTGTATTAGTTCCACTTCTACTTAAATCTCTACATTAGCTATACATTCAGAATATAATTACAGATACTATTAGCACTCATGGCATTTCTCCTCATGATTTGTGCTTACTACAGGTAAGTGTGATGTACTCATACATTTAGGTCAGTTTGCGCTCTCTCAGCTATTTAAGTAGATTATGCATTACTTTACTAGATCCTGACAAATTGCCATTGACCTATCTCAAGGCAGGAGGGGCAAGAAACATGTTAACCGAGTGATGAACTTTGGGCCATAATTTCCCCAAGAGTTCCATTTGTTTTTAACAGGACTTCCAACCAAATATAAAGGGCTTTTGGATGCCTTTGGTTAATTTTAATGACTTAGGGCCAGATGTAGGAGCCTAAATACCGGTCGGTAACGGCCGATTTCGGCCGTTACCGACCGGCATTTAAGAATCGGCATGTAGGGGCATTTATTTTACAGATTCGGTAAATTTACCGAATTGGTAAATTTACCGAATCTGTAAAATACCGAATCGGTAATTTTACCGATTCGGTAAATCCAAATGTAGGTGGGACTCTTCTGAGTCCCAAAGGCCATACAGATTCGGTATTTTACCACCCAATTCAATTGGGTGGTAAAATACCGATTCCAGGTGTGCATGCACATGTGTGCGTGCACACCTATGCCATGTGACAGACAGACATGCCCTTAGGGCATGTCTGTGTGCCACATGGCACACATGCCTGTATTCGGGGTGCCAGAGGGTGTCAAAGTGACACCCCCTGCACCCTTGCAAAAATCGGTATTTACCGAATCGGTAAATACCGATTCGGTATTGCCCATTGATTCCTATGGGCTTCAAGGCCCGTAGGAATTAATGGGCAATACCGAATCGGTATTTACCGATTCGGTAAATACCGATCTTTACAGATTCGGTAATTCAATTACCGAATCTTCCTGCATCTCCTACCTTCATATTTACCGATTCATAAATACCGAATCGGTAAAATTCGGTATTTATGAATCGGTAAATAGGCTTTTCCTACCTCTGGCCCAAAGTCCAATCTTCTAAATGAATTTGCCTGATTACTAAATTTAGGGGCATCTACAGATGGATTCGCACTTTTCCAAACAGGTTAGCAACAAAATGATCTCTGGTACAGAGCGCCTTCAAGGGACCTGTTGGGCATTGCAGCGCCGCCCGACGAGGAGCACAACCCGGTGATGAAGCATGGCACCTCGGTGGGTGAAGGTCTGTGCATCCCAAGAGGTATGTTCTCCTTGGCCTAAGCGGTGTTTTTATTTTCATATTTTGACATATAAAGTAGGCCTTTTGTGAAGACAAATGATGGCCGCTGTGGATCTGAAGAGGCTTAGAATGCAATGGTTTTCTACGGCACTACAAAATGGCTGCCGGGAGAAAATGAAACTTTAACTGCAACTGTTATTTTGATTAGATCAGCTTTAGAGCTGATTAAATGGTATGGCATAGGGCTGTTCTCAACTTTTAGCACCCCTCTCTTCTCCCCACCGCCCCCCATTGTTGAAAGCCACGTCTCCACCTCCCTGTGTCCTGGGGGGTACCTGTCTGCTCCCCTTCCACTCACACCTGGAAGCTTTTCTGCTGCAATGCACTCCAGTCTCCATTTACTGATGCACCCGACTGCCTGGTGTGAGTTTCGCCTGCAGTCTATGCACTTTAAACCACTTACAGTGCCTGGTGCCCTGCAGAGAAGCTCTCGGGTCCTGCTTTTGCAATGATTGCCCCACCAACTCGCTGGTCTCCCACTTCTCTCTGCTGCCACAGCCTCCTCGAAGGGTTAAAACACATGATTGTCAACAACTGCCCGCACATAAGCCGCCACCCAAGCATAAGAGCAGGCGCATTTATGAGAAGAGCAGGAAATGCTGGGATAATAGATACTCAATAAACATAATGGAGTCCCCATCACACTCATTTAATATTCAATGTCCCTGAATCAAATGCTCTTAAATTAGGTATTAGGAGGTCGTTGCCCCAATCCAGATGGCCGCTACATTTACCTGCTTATGGTTTTACTCTTTGTAACCTGGTGCCTATTGTGACCCGACAGATAGGGCGACAGGACAGGAGGACACTAGGACCCTGTGGGTCATGAGGGAGGTGACCAGGTCACCGGACACCACATCCGGTTTGGGAAAGGAAGGACGGCAGACTGACCAGGATGGGCAGAGGGGAAGGACGGCAGCAGAGATAAAGAAATAAAGAACCTTTGAGCAACTAACCTGTGTCCCGAGTATGATATGCTACCTGGCGCCTGCTGCATAGACACGACAACTGGCGACGAATGCGGGATCAGAATCCAGCGTGCAGACATCGTGGTTGAAAACCAGGAGCCCACCCTGGATCGCGTCGTGGTCAAGAGGAAGAGGGAAGAGTGAAGCGCCATCCAAAAGTCAGCAGCGACGTGGGAGCCACCCCGACCGCCGCGAACGAAGAAGCAACGAATCTGGTAAGCGCCAGCAAAAAGAGCGCGAGCTTCGAAGAACTGAAAAGCCAGCGCGAGCTCTCGCGAGAGTCTCGGCGGCCATATTGGGGCCAGGCGCGAGAGCCAATAGGAACGAAGGATCAGCGCGGCGGCCATTTTGAAGTCAGGCTGCATTGTGATTGGCCGCGAAGTCCAGCGAGAAGACGGCAGCCATCTTAGAGTCAGGCTTTTAAGCCAATAGGAGCCAAGAACGAGTGCGGCGGCCATTTTGAGGCCAGGCACAGCGCGAAGAAGAAGAAAATTTGCCCGAAAAGCGAAGAAAATACCGGCAAACACAACAAAAGTGAGTGTAAAGACTGGATTACAGGAAAATGAAGAAATATAGAGCAAATAAGGACCGCTAAAAAGACAAAGAAGGGTGAAAGAATAGAGACAACAAAATACAATGATAAAGAAGAGAATAAACGGAAAAAGGACCAAGAAAGCCCAGAAGACGCTAAATAAGTAAAACAAAGAAAAAAAAAGAAGAAGAAAAGGGACAAAAGACCACAAAAGAGAAAAGAAGGCGAAGGCAAAAAGAAGTGAAAAGAAAGAAAAGAGACAGTAAAAAAGAGAATAAAGAAGGAAAAGACAGAGAAAAAACGAAATAACAAGAAAAGGAGGGACAAAGACCCCACAAAGACAAAAGTGAAGGAAAAGAAGAATCTAAAAGGAAAGAAACAAAAGGAATAAGAGAACAGCACACAAAGAAGCGACAGAACAAAAAGAGAAAAGAGCACAGGAACACACAAAGGCAAAAATGGCAGACCCAAAGCCCAGCACACAATACAGAAGGCCTCTGCCGTTCAACTTATCGGAGCCACAAATAGGAATCAGGTGGGAAAAGTGGATCAGACGGTTTGAAAGATATATGGAAGCGACAGATGTAACAGACGGAAAGAGATTAGGATTACTACTGAATTTAGCAGGGGATGACGTCGAGGAACTTCTGGTGACACTGCCTACCGAAGAAACAAAGACATATGAGAAATTAAAGAAATGTGTAACGGCCAAATTTGACCCACAACGGAATGTTGACTTCGAACGATATACATTCACTATTGCGTGCCAACAAGTCGACGAAACGCTAGATGACTTCGCAACAAGGCTGAGAAAACTGGTGACACATTGTGAGTTCTCCAAATTCGATAACGAACAAGCAATAAGGTTACGAATCATAGAAGGCTGTCGTGACACAGGTTTCAGGGCAAGAATACTAAAAGAACCAACCTCATTGGAAAACATCCTGTCACTAGCGAGAGCAGAGGCGAGAGCAACGGAACATGCCAAGGAAATGGAAAGAGGGAAGAACGTCAAAATCGAAAACGCACACCTCATGACAAACAAATATCGCACAGGCCGGTGGAAGAATGACTGGAGGGAACAAAAAGCGAGGAGACAACCTGAAGGAACATGCTACAGGTGCGGAATGGAATTTCCACACAGAGGCCCGTGCCCAGCGTTTGGCCAGATATGCAAAATATGTAATGGAAGAAATCACTACGCCAGTATGTGCCAAGGCGTACAATTCAGAGATGACAGAGGAAGAACAGGAAGACAACAAGAGTCGACAACAAGACACGTCAGGTATGTCGACAGAGAAAGGAGAAGTTCATCACGAGGGTCAGGCGAAGAAGAGGAAGAAGAGTAAGTGGAAAGACTATACCACATGTCGGAGGTTCACACAGAACTGAGTGGGGGAGACAAAAAAGGAGAAACAACACACCGTACAGGCAGAAGCACCCAGGAAAAGATGGACCTGGCAAAGATAGGAGTAGGAGCACATGAAGCGGAATTTGTACTGGACAGTGGTGCAACATGCAACGTCATGTGTGCATCAGTGTACGAGAAGATGGTAGCAAAGCCGACACTGAGAGCGTCCAAGGTGAAGATCTTCACCTGGGGGTCAAAGAAAGAGGTAACAAACCTGGGAAAGTTCACAGAGGAACTGAGGTATAAAGACAAAAAGAACAAAGAGGACATCCATGTGCTGAAAGGCGACGTCCCAGGACCATGCCTGCTGAGTAACAGCACCGCCCAAACAATGGGTCTCATAACTATGACATATGACAAGGAAAAAAATGAAAGACGCACTGAGAGCAATCAAAGAGAAGACGCAGGGATCAGAGAAAGAGGAAGAGAACGAAAAGAATCACTGAAAGAACAAACAAAACAAAGGGCGGCCGTAGAAAGAGAGGAGCCAACGGAGATAGTGCCAGCTGGCCCAGGACATTGGGCACACGGCAAGGAGCTAGAAGTAGACGAAGAGAGGCTGGCAAGGGGAGAGCAGAAGGAGGACAACCGACAAACAGAAGTAAAAGCCGATGGCAGAGAACAGCGACCGAAAAGGAATGTAAGGGGACAAAGAGACTAAGTGATAAAACGTAGGAGTCAGAAACTAGAGAGATGGGTCGACCAGAAACCTGGACTTTCTCTCTCTCTCTCTCTCTCTCTCTCTCTCTCTCTCTCTCTCTCTCTCTCTCTATCTATCTCTCTATCTCTCTCTCTCTCTCTCTCTCTCTCTCACCACAACAATGAGTAAATGCTGTAAAGGGCGATGGGGCGAAATTGATCAGTAGAACTGTACCATGAACATTTGTTTGCAACAAAGGGGGAGATGTCGTGACCCGACAGATAGGGCGACAGGACAGGAGGACACTAGGACCCTGTGGGTCATGAGGGAGGTGACCAGGTCACTGGACACCACATCCGGTTAGGAACAGGAAGGACGGCAGACTGACCAGGACGGGCAGAGGGGAAGGACGTACATGTAACCGGCAGCAGAGATAAAGAAATAAAGAACCCTTGAGCAACTAACCTGTGTCCTGAGTATGATATGCTACCTGGCGCCTGCTGCATAGACACGACAGTGCCCTGCGCAAAAAATTGTAAAAGAAGCCCTTGGGGGCAGATTTATGTTGGGAATGCGCCACGTTTGCGCCACGCAACTGCGGCGTAAACGTGGCGCATCCCTACGACCCATTTACAACGTGACGCATCTAGGCAGATGTGTCGCGTTGTAAAGCCCTGCGCCACTTGTGGGCGTTCCAGCGCAGGGTGGGCGTTCCTGCGCAGGAACGCCTCCTAAAAGTGGCTGAGTGAAATCTATGAGATTTCACTCAGTCACTTTCAGGCCAATGCTGCGTCAAAACCCTGCGCCTGCTTGAAGCAGGCGTAGGTCTTGACGCAGCATTGGACAGATAGGGCACCCCCGAGCCTTGCTGGAGCTGCATCGCGCTTGCGATGCAACTCCAGCAATGCGCCACCTTTACGGCATAGATGCGTCACGCATCTGTGCCGTTTTTGCCCCATGGTGCGCCGCATTGTAAATGCGGCGCACCATGGGTGGCGGAGCAGCGGCGCAAAATAACTGCCGCATCCCTGGGGATGCGCCAGTTATCATAAATCTGCCCCTAGGTCTTTTGCAGACAACCAACAAAAAGCTCTCAATAGACGAGACAAAATAAAAGCTGCCTGTAGCCAAGACTTGAACTTGGGGCCAACCTATGGAACACCCTTCTGGAAGGCAGGCCCTGTCTCTTTGAGAAGGACTGGGCTGTAGGAAAACCGGAGCACACTGGGGGTGCAGGGGCTGGGCTACCAGGACCAGGCGGTGAGTGGAAATAGCCATTCATGCTGAGGCCTCTGATTAATATCCTGACAGGCCCTGGAATGTGGCCCTCTTTGTGTGGAGAGGAAGGGGGGTGATGAACCTGCATTTCCTTTCATCAAAAATGTCTCTCACGTGCCTCGCCCCCACCCAGAAATCAGACTGGCTTCCCTGCTTTTCAGAGTCCTTTGTCTGCTGCTGCAGCTAGCCCAGTGCCAAGAAGCCGACCTCCTGAAACCTGCAGCGCTATCCTTCCTGTCTGCGCCTTCCTGGCAGGCTCCAGGGAGCCCGGGCGACAAGAGTCCGCCCCTGCTGCATCCGCTGCTGGGGACACAGAGAGCAGGCTGCCCCGGCGAGCATGGATGCCCGCAGGCCTCCCCTGGAGACGACCTGCCTCCCACCCCCCCTGGAGACGACCTGCCGACCACCCCTGTACGCCAAAGCTAGGTCTCGTGAAATGAATGCAGCCAGCCTTATCCACTGACCCCCCACTCCCCACCCTTCCGCCCTGGCCACCGCCATGCGTCTGGGACACGTGAACACCGCTTCAGGGACATTTAGGGCCTCTTTATATAAAATGACAAGCTGCTATACAATATGGGGGCATATTAGCAACAAATAGCGATATTTATCGCTAAATTCGCTTAGCGTATTTTTTTTTTTTATCGCCGCGCATCGCCGGATATTATCGCTGAGATAAGGTGCTATTAGCAACGTTTATCTCAAAAGCGAAAAAATATCCGGCGATAGCGGCACAATGCGTGAATATCGCTGGAAATCTAGAGATATTCAGGCATTATCGCTAATGGGGTCTTAACCTGAATATCCACCTCCCATTGGATATACAGGTTAAGAAGTGGTCTGAGCAGGCGCTATGTTTTGGCGATATTCGCGCTTAGCGTTAATTTTTTTATCGCTTTGCCTTCCTTGCTAAAAGGCAAGAGCTGTGTTACCGACTGCTTTCAGTCGCTAACAGGTTGGGTACGCCCACTTTGCATGTCATTAGCGATAAATATCGCTAACATGCAAAGCGGGCCCCAAACCGGTCGCTATCCCTAAACGCTGTAGCTAACTGTTGTTAGCGATAGCTTGCTAATAGGGCGATAAAATTATAGCCGCTTTCGCGGGAAAAAGTCCAGCTAAAGCGGTGATAATGCCCTTGATAATATGCCCCATAGGGCTTCTAAGCACTGTAGTAACTGACACTCTAAAGGGACTCATCGACCTCATGGCGTTAAAATGCCAGCCAAAGGCGTCTCTAGAGGGGGCTGGAGGGAGCCTACGCTGCAGCTCTACTGGTCCCGCCCATGGGTCGCACCAGCATAGATGCTGAATGTGCAGGAAACCCTGTAAACCGCACTTATTCGCTAAACTTTATTTCTTCAAGACAATGTTGTTTGGCTTAAAATATTTAAATCTGACTTTTGTATGCATGCGTGTAGAATATATATGTATGTATGTATATATAAAGAATATATATATATATATATATATATATATATATAACAATCCAGCCGGTAGCCGCGCCTAACATTCCAAGCGCAGAATCCAGCGCGTGGACACAAAAAGTACGCCCAAAGCCAGTCTTTCGATATTTGTTGCTTTTATTTAATCATAAGGTGCAGGATGAAAAAATGCCGAACAGACGCGTTTTGGACAAAGCGTCCTTGCTCACTGTTGGCGGGAATGTGGACCACAGTTCACATATATAGCGTACATTTCACGATACCGCGCCCAAATTCGAAAACAAGTGTATAGAAATAGACATAGGACTCACACATTGCCTAAGCCTATATTGAAACGAAAATGGGCGCCATTTTAGAATGGTGCAGGTACAATACTGTCAAAGCATAAAATGTCATTACAGATAATTATTGTACAGCTGTACACTAATAGTATGTGATGGGGCAATTGCAAAATTTATACATATCGGATCAAAATGCGCAAATAACGATACAAATATCCATTAATAGAGACAATGACCGTACAAATACATATATAATTGATACTACACACTAATGTGCGTCTCGAATAATGGATGAGTCTACCCATACAATGTATTCGTAGACACAACCATAGGGAATTATACATAATACATTGGAATAATACATTAGTTCATATATCAATGTTGATTTTTTAAATCTAATGTATAGGTGACATTATATAATAAAGTGCATAATGCAATATGTAAACATCCATATGTGCAAAGTTCTGCATAAAAAAGTGCAAAAGTGCTTCTTCATCTTGCTGTGCAAATACGCATTAATGTCCACCTATACTGTTAATTGTTATCGACATGATATTATGTTCCTGTAATGTACATAATACCCCTCTATGATAATTTGTTATCATTTTCAAAAACGAATTTCCCTATGGTATACATATTACATGGCAAGGTAGCGCGAATGATGTCCTGATGGTTTGTCCAACCACATACTAAATAAAGTGTACCTAAACGCTGATGCTATTGTAAAGGTGGTCTATATTTGGGCCATTTGAATCAAAAACAATAATATGTGAGGAGGGGGCTGGAGGGAGCCTACGCTGCAGCTCTACTGGTCCTGCCCATGGGTCGCACCAGCATAGATGCTGAATGTGCAGGAAACCCTGTAAACCGCACTCATTCGCTAAACTTTATTTCTTCAAGACAATGTTGTTTGGCTTAAAATATTTAAATCTGACTTTGTATGCATGCGTGTAGAATATATATGTATGTATGTATATATAAAGAATATATATATATATATATATATATATATATATATATATATATATATATATATATATATATATATATATATATATATATATGTATATATATATATATATATATATATATATATATTACCTACTGGCAGTCGCCAGTAGGTATATATAGTTAGGATTTTTTCTCTATGGGATTTTTGAAAATTCTATGTCTAATAACTTTGGCGTTTGTGGACGGAATTGGCTGAAATTTTCAGAAAAATGGCACATTTTGTTTCTGAGCAGCCCTTGAAAATTTGGGGGGGGTTCGTCAAGGGGGGGCCGAGAAAAAAGGGGGGTCCCAAAACGTGTTTTTAACATTGAGTTTTCCATAGGGCGGTTGGCCTCACTTTTAGCCCGAACGGCTGAATGAATTTGCACGAAACTTGGCAAAATTGTAGGGACTGGTAGCCCGATGTGCCTTTTGTAGGTCTCAATATATGTGCTCCAGTGGATTTTGAGAAATTAACGTTTAAAAAAAGATATATATCTGTAACAGCGGACCGGGCAGCGTCCCAGGACGCGTACTTTTCGCGCAACGGAGCTTTGTGAAGCGAAGCTGATTGGTTCTCTGGCGTCTGTCAACATTCCAAAAAGTCCGTAGCGGCCGCCATCTTGTCTCTCGGTAGGATCGAGAGACAAGAGGAGGCCAAAACAAAGGGGGAAATAACCATAAGGGGGCATAGTAGATCCTCGCTGACCCCCTAGGTTTGATGTGGAGGTTTTAAAAGGGCCCCGCGGGGCAAAAAAAAAAATAATAATAATAATCGAACGGCTGAATGGATTTGCACGAAACTTGGCAAAATATTAAGGACTGGTAGCCCGATGTGCCTTTGCTAGGTCTCAATATATGTGCTCCAGTGGATTTTGAGAAATTAACGTTCAAAAAGAGATATATATCTGTAACAGCGCTCCGCTTTGCGTAACGGAGGTTTGCGAAGCTGATTGGTCATTCTGTCAGTGGGCTATAGTTGGGCTACATCTGGCTGATATTTGGGCTACATTTGTTTTTTTGTGTGTCTGGCGGCCATCTTTGGGCTACATTGGGCTACATTGGGCTTCATTGGGCTACATTGGGCTACATTTGGGCTCCAACATATATATAGGCCAATGTAGCCCAATATATATTTTTCAAAGTTAATTTTCGTAAAAACCACTGGAGCATATATCTTGAGACATAGCAAAGGCACATCGGGCTACCAGTCCCTACAATTTTGCCAAGTTTCGTGGAAATCCATTCAGCCGTTCGAGCTTAAAGTGAGTCCAACCGCCCTATGGAAATGAAGGAAATGAATGGGTAATTTGTAATTAGCAAATAGCTAATCGCAAACTAGGAATGGTAAAGAATCGCTATTTATTCCTTAAAGTTCGCTATTTAGGAAATGCAAAAAACTTTGATGATACATATGGCGGTTCATCTCTAACAAGATAAGAAGCATAGGGATACATTTATGATGACTGGCGCATCACCAGGGATGTGTTAGTCATTCTGTGCCGCTGTTCCGTCACCTATGGTGTGCTGCATTTACAATGCGGCGCATCATGGGGCAAAAACAGCACAGATGCGTGATGTATCTGTGCCGTAAAGGTGGCGCATTGCTGGAGTTGTATCGCAAGTGTGATGAAGCTCCAGCAAGGGTCGGGGGTGCCCCTGTCGCAGGGTTTCTGTTCTCACACAGAACTGTGGACAGAGGATTGGAACCTCGGCGAATTAGGGTGTCCCAAAACTCACGTTAGTAATCAAAAACTCCTTAGCAAGCTAGGTACAGTGTCACATTGGATATAACAAACTCTCAATGTTTAGACAATCCAGAATATGAACTTATAGTACCTCAGGATACGTGGAACTCATGAACAGTCGGTCGTTATATATTTCTTAGAAACCAGAACATGGAGTTAAGAAGAACACATGTGTATTTGAAATGTTTATTTACTAATGCCGTCTTCTCAGGCGTAGTATCTTAGATAATACAAGTACACATATTATCAGTAGCAAAATTACCAGCATAGTTACTAGTACATAAAAAGCGAATGGTGATAGTATGTTAACATGCTGTAAATGAATAAGAGTTAGCAACACTTATAAGCAGCCGCGGGCCGTGGAGGGAGTTACGGTGAGGCAGGGAGGCGGGGAGGGGGAGAAGCAGGGTGGAGAATACAAGTACACATATTATCAGTAGCAAAATTACCAGCATAGTTACTAGTACATAAAAAGCGAATGGTGACAGTATGTTAACATGCTGTAAATGAATAAGAGTTAGCAACACTTATAAGCAGCCGCGGGTCGTGGAGGGAGTTACGGTGGGGCAGGGAGGCGGGGAAGGGGAGGGGCAGGGTAGAGAGGGCTCCACCCTGCTTCTCCCCCGCCCCGCCTCCCTGCCTCACCGTAACTCCCTCCACGGCCCGCGGCTGCTTATATCTCACCCTCCCTAATACACATATTATATTATTTGCTAAGAAGGTCTCTTTGTGTTGGTTTAGGGCGTGCCCATACTTTAGTGTCTTAGATTTGAAGGAATCACATCAGCATACACCAGCTCTCTCTTCATGTGAACCGCATCAACTGTTGTGTATGTGTGTTCGGCAAAGCAATATAAAACCCGCCTCATGCCCAGAATTGGCAGAAGTTGCACTTATGTTATGAGTATGAAGTCGTGGAGATCAGACCTCATAACAATTCTGTATCGTGTTGTTCTTGAAACTTTAGCACTCGCTGTACAGATATAGTTTAACAAGCAAAGCAGATAGTAGAGCAATAACATATTATTCTCATGTAAACCACGATGAACTACTAGGTGGAAAGCTAAAGCAACAACTAAGTGTTGTGTGCAGAAGTTGCAAAAAGGAAAAATGGCGTTTAAACCGGTAATGAGCCCATGCTAACTTAACACGGTGTAAAGATATCCAGGACCTAGATGACACCTCCCCATGATCCGGAAACAAACTGAATAAGATAATAGAAGTGCCATCTCATGAGAGCAGATTGCAAGTTTATATGTGGACGGTCCGCAAGGTAAAGCATTAAAAACTAGGAAAATTTAATGCTAAAGAAAAATAAAACAGCCAAGTACTTTATCGAGTCTTAAGCCAATAGGCAAGGTAAATAATAAAAACTTGACAAATAAGTCAATGAATTGTCAATGAAATGCTAGTACTCAGCATATCAAACATGAAAAAGGTCTATGACATAACTGTGTATGCAAAATAAGCTGCAACAGCCTCCAATAGGAAGTCACCGTCTTCATCCGAAAACAGTTCAGCCATCCAATTTAAAAGCGGAAAAGAACATACGTGCTCTCCCAGCACCGGATCCTCTATCACCATCAGAGGACAGCTCGGTGGGTTTTCAAGAAAGCTCTGTTCCAAGAAAGACTGTGCTGCCGCCAATAAATTCCAGGGACCAATTAGTCCATGCATCAATGCCACAGCCATAATCCTTTCGCCAGGACAAACCAACTCGTGAGTAATGATAGGAGTCATCAGCTGATTAAAGTCGACGTCAGGAGAAACCGGTCCGCAGAGACACAAATCAATGGCCCAATCGAAATCACAGGTCAGGCAGTGAAATACAGGCTGGACACAGGTGAAGTAGGAGAATCGAAAAGATAATCCATATGCCGTGCTTAATATCGCCAACGGCATTGTGCCATAATATTCTAGCATGCGATTGCGGAACAGTGTCAGCAGCTGCAGGGTGGGAGGTTGCATAGGAGGGACATCCATATTTAAAAATGTAAAAAAGCACAAGAGCGTCCGCTGGTAATGCAAGTAAAAATGCCAATCCACGAAGCAGAGTGGAGAAAATAGAATGAAAGAAAGCAGGGATGACTCCAAAGATTTTCTCAAATGAAGTCACGAGACCACTGGTAACAACTTTAAAAAAGTGCGCCAGGGTCTTTGTGGAGGATGCGTTAAAGATAGTCCGAACCATCTTGCTGAAATTGAAAGGCAAATCTGAATTGAAAAGGGTCTGCACCTCTGTACGGGTGTTCGCTATGTGAAGCACGAAAGTTTCACGGGCCGAACTCAAGGCCACCTCTCTCTGAGACAAAAGAGCTCTTATTCTTGCCATGCCGTTGAAATCTCTCCCAAGGTTGGTATTTGTGGCCAGATTGAAAACTCCCTATGTTCATGTGTGGGAGAAAATAGAACATTTCTGCAGCAAATAACCCGTTCACTTACTGTTACGATAAAAGGAATACTTTTAATTAACTCAGAACAATCTTCATTATTGAGCATCAAATAACTACCATTTTCCAACAACTTGAACGTGGGGATGATAGCAGGAACTGGCGTGCCTTGCAACACGCAAGCCATATTTGGTCGGTGTTTGTTGCATGAACCGTGTAACTGTATGTGCCTACACATTAGTGAATGATCTGGCGTCTCAGTGCATTCCTCTCCATTCAGATAAACTTCTTGATCATCTTTGAAACATCTGTATGTGTATGGAAGCGACCAGACCTCATGAAGAAAAGCACTACCTAAAGGTTCATAACGACCTATTGGTATATATTTCATACAATTTGAAAACTTATATAAAGCAAAAGGCAGCGTTATTAAACCGTGGATAAGGCACGTTGCCAAAAAACCCGCAATCCTCTGCTGATGATGTCACTGAGCATGTCATGAATGATGTAATATGTGACATCATCAGCAGTGGATTACGGGTAATAGTATCTCTAGTTTACTCCCCTATAGCTGTCTTTCTTTTAACATAAGTGTCTGTTTCCTTCCCTTATACTTACTGTTTTTGGTTCGCTTCCGGTTCGCGTACCGGCGAGCGAACTGGGAAGCGAACTAAGAGAAATAGAGGTTGGCACAGTTCCAAATATTGTACCAATTTTTTAATAACGGGGAGGTAGTTCTGAAAAGAACTTTTTTTTTTATTGTTTTTGTTGTTTTAAATTTTTTTTATTATTTTTCGGAACATTTTTTTACTTTTTTTGAATTTTTCTGAACAGTTTTATATTTTTTGGGGGTTTTCTTGGAGGGGGCAATGAAAACGATTCATTGTAAAGGGCTCAACAGGAGCAACAAAACAAAAAAAAAGTATTTATTATTTTGGGCGTTTCGTACAAACTTGCATATGATAGTCAATAGCTCTGTTGATCAGAGTGATGCTTCTTTCTCCGTAGCAAATGAATCCATCGCAAAATACGCAGGTGTGTTTTACTTCACCAAATCTCATTTGTATATTTGGCACCATCTCCCTGCCCTCTGGTCCCGTTACTTCCGGTACAACAGATCTTCTGGCCATAATAGGGAGATTATCTAGGTCGTTCCGAAACTGTGCAGCACTGTAGTTGTTAGGATGCCACCTAGTCATATGGCGATGCATTGTGTAGTTTCCGAAACTGTATTTTTTCTCGGTTCCTCTGGACAGTCTATCTTGACATATAAGGCAAGTTACGTATCTTGCATTTACTTTTTTCTGACCTTTGGGAATTTTAAAAAATTGCCAAATGAAGTTTTCTTTCCGGTGAGACGTCCTGGGTTCCTCAGGCAAAAACTGCCTCTCTTCCTGCTCTTCCTCGTCTTCCTCTTCTTCCTCTTCTTGCTGAATTATAACTTGAGCAGGTGGTCCACTCTTCCTTGGATGTGGTGGAGGTGGTGGGGAAGCACCAGCTGAAGCTACTAAAGAAGCCATTGCTCAGTGATCACAAAGGGTCTTTCTCTCACAATGATGAAAGTCAGAGTGAGGAAAGAAGGAGGGATTTTCATCATTTGGGAAAAACAAGAGTTCTCAACCAATCAAAAGTGTTCATTTTAGATTATATGACCTAGTCTTACATCATTAGGAAACCAAAAGTGAAATGAACCAATGAAAAGTGTTATTACCAAGTCACATGACTTGCTGTGTTTACGTTAAGCGCTTTGCAGGGCCTCCCGGTTTGCTTCCAGAAACCTGCGCTTTGCGACTCGCTTCGCGTACCAGTTCGCTAACGTAGCACGTCATATGACGTATCACGCGACAACGTGAAACGTCATGCGGACGGGAGGCGTCACGATGTTGTTTTCTAACGCGGCACTTGCGGTAAAGAAACGTTTACCGGCTCGCGGTCTATTTCGCGGCATCAAGGTCAGCTAACGGGAAGCTTCCCGATTCACAAAGCGGGAACGAAGAAAAAAAAATATAAAAAAAAAAATTATTAATAAACATATAAAATATATTTTTGGATTTAAAGAAGAATACATTTTACAGCTACAGATATTAGCTGTTAAAAAACCAATGAAATTCACTGAAAAAACCATAGGTTATAGACCATATATAGTTAGGAATTAGCATTTACAAAACCTTGAAAATTCACTGAAAAAACCATAGGTTATAGACCATATATAGTTAGGAATTAGCATTTAGAAAACCTTATTTTACTCACACAAAACCATTGAAATTCCATATATAGTTAGTTGCACTAACTATATATCGCGCACCCGCAATCCACTGCTGATGATGTCACATATTACATCATTCATGACATGGTCAGTGACATCACTGATGACATCACTGATGACATCTCAAATGACATCACTGATGACATCTCAAATGACATCACTGATGACATCATGACACACCAATACCAGTTACTACATACGCACTCACTGATTCCTACGTCTACACACACATTCACTCATTCACCCATACAATAACTCATACATACAGTCACTTATTATTACAACACTATCATATGCACTCATACACCTATGCAGACAGTCACACACTGCCACTCATCCATGGAGTTACTCACACACCAAGTCAGTCCTGTAAAGAATCAATCACACTTCCATTTCTTCATCTATACAGTTAAACACAGAACACCATACTTCAGTGACATCACTGATGACATCACTAATGACATCTGAAATGACATCACTGATGACATCTCAAATGACATCACTGATGACATCATGACACACCAATACCAGTTACTACATACGCACTCACTGATTCGTACGTCTACACACACATTCACTCATTCACCCATACAATTACTCATACATACAGTCAGTTATTATTAGAACACTATCATATGCACTCATACACCTAGTCAGTCCTGTGAAGAATCAATCACACTTCGATTTCCTTTTCTATAGTTAAACACAGAACACCATACTTTTCACACATATACTAACACATACTTACTCTCTTATACAATCACTGATACAAGTACACATTGATATGCACAGAGTCACACACCTCCCAGCCAGCCACACACACACTCAGTCTTCCATACATCCAGTCATTCTTCAATATGTAAAACGTATTTAAACTTTACAAAAACACACAGACACTAGATGATGTCATCAGTGATGTCATTTGAGATGTCATCAGTGATGTCATCAGTGATGTCACTGACCATGTCATGAATGATGTAATATGTGACATCATCAGCAGTGGATTGCGGGTGCGCGATATATAGTTAGTGCAACTAACTATATATGGAATTTCAATGGTTTTGTGTGAGTAAAATAAGGTTTTCTAAATGCTAATTCCTAACTATATATGGTCTATAACCTATGGTTTTTTCAGTGAATTTTCAAGGTTTTGTAAATGCTAATTCCTAACTATATATGGTCTATAACCTATGGTTTTTTCAGTGAATATATATATATATATATATATATATATATATATATATATATATATATATATTTATATATATATATATACCCATCCAGGGTGGGATTGTGAGGAGTTTATTAACTCCGACTTGATAAAGCCCATCCAGGGCGTGATAATGTAAATGGGGGATTGTGAATGTTTGACCTCATTTTGTTGTCTTATGACATGTCTTGAGAACTTTAAAGGTTGCGATATTTATCGCGTCTCACTTATGTATTTGCACACTACAAAATGGAGTTGTGTTGAAAGGGCAACTGACAGTCCTCTTTCTATGTTCATACTAGTAAATCATGTGATGCATATATAAACACGAACAGACGTGGCGCCAACTGTTAAGCAAATTGACAAAGGCTAAACGCCGAAACGCGTCTTTGATGTGCTAGAGGTTTTTTAATAAAAACTCTTGAAAAACCATCCCCGTGAGTGCTGCGTATCTGGAACAGGCGGAGTCCTGGAGGATGTTTAGAGCCGAGTGTATGTGACAGGCACACCCCCGTCAAGCAGGCACCGCTTGCGAGTGCGGCAGGCTGGTGTTGTTGGAGCTGCATATATATATATGTATATATATATATATATATATATATATATATATATATATATATATATATATATATAAACAAATTGGTATATACACATGCAAAGTCATATCAAACATTTTAAACATATAGGTCGCTCTGTAATTCCGTAGTTATAGTTAGAACCCCAGATATAGGAATTCCTCAGATTGTTAATCGTTAATAACTTTGAATCCATTTGACGAATTGCCATGAAACTTTTCAAACCTATTCCATTTTCTACATTGGTGGACAATGCAAACTTTTGCTGAGATTTCTCGAGGGGGTGCAAAGAAAAAAGGGGGTCCCAAAACACATTTTGGCATCAATGCATTTTTCATAGACTTTGCACTCATGAGTAGCACAAAAACGGCTGAACACATTTCAGTGAAATTTGGCAGGAATATAGATTATGGTGTGTACATGATCCTTTTTGGCTAGTAATGGTAAGCAGAGCAAGATTTTTTAAAGTTATAATGTATTTTAACTTAGTAATATCTGTTGTCACTGTAGTTTTGCAAAATTGTGAAGTTCTTCGCCGATGAACCCGCAGTACATAGCGATGACAAGGCATTATGTGATTGGCTAATCACTGCCTTTACAAAAGTTAAAGGCAGCCATGTTTTTTAAAGCACACTTTGACTGTGTTCTAAGTTATGCTCTTAGATATAGGTAAATATTAGGTTTAACATTTTTCCCTACCTATTACCACTATATTAAAGTGGTGATATGTAGCGAAAATTGTTTATAGTTTTCTATATGTATAACAAATGTAAGAAGTGCTGTGGTACTTCTGTATTAAAAAAAAATATGCAAGAAATTTAAAATACACTGTACTGCACTATTTTTCACAAATGTAGTGTACTGCAGTGTATTTTAAACTTTTACATATTTAATTCTACCCCAAAAAGTCAACGGAGTACTGTAGTAATACCTAAAAGTGACCCCGCTCCATAAAAAAACACGGGTCTCTGTAAACTGACGTAAAAATATATAGAGGAATACAAATGCATTTCTCTACTTATTACCACCTTAATAAAGCGGTAATGTGTAGGGAACAACAATAAAAACTACTACTTACGTATATCTAAGGCTCTAAGCCAGAACACAGCAAGAGTCTGCTAAAAACTACATGGCGGCCTTTTGATGTTTTGTAAAGACATCCATTAGGCAATCACATACGGCCCTCTCATCAGCATGAACCGTGGTTTACCATGAAGTTACCATGATTCACTGCAGCAGAATATATAACTACGTTTTTTACACTTATAACTTTAACACCACTTGCACTATTTACAATACTAACTAAAATTAACATTTACACCTCATAATCTATATTCATGTCACATTACATCTATATACATTCATCTACTTTCATGCTACATCTGTTTTAAGTACCACACTACTCTGAATGCCACTCCACTCTATGCCACACCACTCTCTGCTACTCCACTGCATGCATTATACTCTACAACACGTAACTCCACGGTACTCTACTATATGCCACTCCACTCTATTCTAATCCACTGTATGCCACTCCACTCTACTCTGCTTCACTTTACAACACTCCACTATACTCTATTACACTCTACGCCACTCTGTTCTACAACACTCCAGACTACGCGACTCCACTGTGCCCAGGGTGACCAGACGTCCCCGTTTTCCCAGGATAGTCCCCGTTTTTGGAGAAGTGTCCCTGTGTACCGACACTTTTCTCCAAGTGACTCAAATGTCCCTGTTTTCAAACAGTGTCCTGGTTAAACACAGAAATGTCCCTGTTTTTCATTGTTCCGGTTGAGCATGCGCGCGCATGCTCTCTTTGCACTGTTTACGGCACACGTCGTCAGCCAGCCTTTGCGACCCTTAAGACCTTAAGGCAGTAATACCTGGAGAGAAGTGTTTTTCTTACATTGGTCCATGGCTGCCCTTTGGCAATTTAGCATGCCGCAGTTTACCTCTCATGCTTTTCTGTCATGAGCAACTAAGCAACATTAGTGAGTTGTACTTTGCGTGGTGCTGACGCGCAGCTATAGGAACGAGCATTGATAAAGCTAATAAATCTGGCGTTTTCTAGCCTGTGATGTTTGTTTGATTTTTGGCAAATATATGTTATAGTCCTTAAAAGTGTAAATGTAATAAAAAGTACTAATGCTGCTGCGTAAAGGAGAGGGGTGCCAAAAAAAGACCTCGTATTTGTTGTCTGTAATGCTTAATCTCGGTCTGTGCTGTGAGCTGTCATTGGAGTCCTTTTTCTATGTCTACGACAGCTGTCAAATAGTCCTACTTTTATGTCGATGGTTACTGCAAACCGTAGTCCTACTTTTATGTCTATGACCTGTCCCTGTTTTTTGTTTTGTGAATCTGGTCACCCTAACTGTACCCCTCTCCACGCCACGCTATTCCACTGTACACAACTCTACTGTACAAGACTTCACACTATTTCCCTCTTTGCCACTTCCCCTATGCCACTCCAGTGTACGTCACTTTACTGTACGCTATTCTACAGTATGCCACTCCACTCTACTCTGCTTCACTTTACAGCACTCCACTGTACTCTATTACACTCTACACCACTCCATTCTACAACACTCCAGTCTATGCAACTCTGCTGTACCACCCTCCACTCTACGCTATTTCACTGTACACAACTCTACTGTACAAGACTTCACGCTATTTCCCTCTTTGCCACTCCCCTCTATGCCACTTCAGTGTACGCCACTTTACTGTAAACTATTCTACAGTATGCCACTCCACTCTGCTTCACTTTACAGCACTCCACTGTACTCTAGTACACTCTATGCCACTCCATTCTACAACACTCCAGTCTATGCGACTCTGCTGTACCACCCTTCACTCTACGCTATTCCACTATACGCAACTCTACTGTACAAGACTTCACGCTATTTCCCTCTTTGCCGCTCCCCTCTATGCCACTCTAGTGTATGCCACTTTACTGTACGCTATTCTACAGCATGCCCCTCCACTTTAAGCCACTCCAATGTACGCCAGTCCACTCTACGATACTACGCTTTATGATATTTCATATCACTCCACACAACTCCGCTCTTCGCTATTCCACTAAATGGCACTCCACTCTATGTCACTCTTCTGTACACCACTACACTCAATGTAACTCCACTCTACACCCCTCCACTGTACTCTTCTCCACTGTATGCCACTCCACTCTATGGCACTCCTCTCCTCTCCTCGCCACAAAACAGTATACTATTCCACTCTACGCCACTCCACTCTATGCCACTGTATGCTATTCCACTGTACACTACTACACTCTATCCCGTTCCACTCTACAACACTCCACTGTACACTATTCCACTATACACCACTCCACTCTATGTCACTCTTTTATACACTTCTCCTCTGTATGCTCTTCCACTCTTTGCCACTCCAGTCTACGCCAATCCGGTCTACGCCACTCCAGTGTACACCGCTCCACTCTTCGACACTCCTGTCTACGCTATTGCACTGTATGCCACTACACTGTACCTCTCTCTACTCTACGCCACTCCACTCTATGCCTCTCCATTCTATGCTGTTCCACAGTATGCCACTTCACTCTACACCACTCCACACTGTACTGTTCCACTCCACTCCACTCTACTGCTTTCCATCTATGCCACTTCACTCTACACCACTCCACTGAAGGCTATTTCACTGTATGCCACTGCACTCTATTCCACTCGAGTCTCTCGCTGTACTTTATAACACTACACTCTGCGCTATTCTACTATTCACAACTCTAGAGTACTTCAGGCTACTCTAAGCTATTCCACTGTATGCCACTCTGCTCTACGGCACTCCGCCCCAAGCCACAATACTGTACGCTATTCCACTCTACGCCACTCCACTCTATTCCACTGTATGCTATTACACTGTACACCACTACATTCTATGCCACTCCTTTCTGCACCACTCCACTCTATGCTCTTCCTGTCTTTGACACTCCAGTGTATGCCCACTCTAAGCCACTACAGTGTATGCCGCTCTACTCCATGCTACTCCAGTCTATGCTATTCCACTGTATACCACTCCACTCCACTCTGGCTCACTCCAGTGTACGCTATTCCATTGTACGCCACTCTATTCTATGCCACTTACTCTACGCTATTCCACAGTATGCCACTACACTGTATCTCACTCCACTCTACGCCACTCCATTCTACACCATAAAAGTATACTCCACTTTACTGTATACTATTCCACTCTATGCCACTCCACTTTACGCCACTCCACTCTAAACAAATCCACTGTATGTTTTTCCAATTTAGTCCACTCCACTCTGCTACATTCCACTCTATGCCACTTCACTTTACACCACTCCACTGTACGATATTCCACTGCAGTCAATGCCAATCCACTGTATGCCACTCCACACTACTCTATTTCACTATATGCAACTCCACTATACACTACTTTACTCTAGGCTATTACACCTTATGCCACTCACCTCTACGCTACTCCAGTCTATGCCACTCCATTATGCGCTACTCCACTCTATGCTACTTCACTCTACACTATTCCACTAGTCACAACTCCACTCTACAATATTCCAATCTACGCCACTACATTGTATGCTATTTCACAGGTGCCACTCCACTCTATGCCACTTCACTCTATGATGTTCCATTATTTATTAGTAATCTCTACCTCACTCCACTGTATACTACTCCATTCTACGCTACTCCACTGTATGATATAACAATCTACCCCACTTTACACTACAGCACCCCACTCTTCACCACATCACTGTGCGCTATTTCACTGTATGCCACTCCAATCTACACAACTCCACCTTACAACACTCTACTGTACACTATTTAAGTCTAAGTCTCTCAACTATATGCCACTCCATGGCACTTCACTGTACACCACTGCCTGCACTCTACTGCAGTCTACTATACACTACTCCACTGTACACAACTACACTCTACGCCACCCAACTCTTACCTATGCTACGCTTTGCCACTCCACTCTATCGCACTCCAGTATACGTCACTTCACTTTACACTATTCCACTGTACGCTGCTCCATTCTATGCCACTCCACTGACTGCTACTTCACTCTAGAACGATAGGTTGAAGTGTCACCATGATCAAGTGCCAGTGGTTACACTTATTGTAAGTAGCCTTCCGTCACCATTTGTGTGTTTCATGTACCACCCTTAGTGGCATGGGTATGCCCAGAGATGGGTCCAGTGCTCACTGTATCACTGGAAACAAGCTCTTCCAGGCTGATGAGCCTATAACTAGGTTGAAACCGGTCCTGGCTTGCTTGTGATCTGGTTCAGGGAGGACCTTGCCAGTTCGGGCTGCACTGTTCCCAAGAGGAGCAGGGTCAAGACTGATTTGCATATGACTTGGTCCAATCTGAGGTGCAAAAGAACAATGGGTTTGAGTGCTAACCTGAGCTACTGCCAAGGGTTATACGTAATGCAAGCAGCAATCCCATCGCCTTTTGTGTGTTTCGTGTACCGCCGTAAGTAGCATGGGTATGCCCAAACATGGGTCCCATGCTCACTGTGTCACTGTAACCAAGCTTTACTCAGCTGGTGAACCCATAACTATAGGAAAACCAGTCCTGGGTTGCTTCTGTTCTGGTTCAGGGAAGACCTGGTCTGGCAGTTAAGGCAGGAGTATTTCCATGAGGAGCAGCGTCAAGGCAGATTTGCATACGACTGGTGCAAAAATTAGGTGGCACGGTGAGCAAATCAGCAGTGGATTGGAGTGCGACCCCAAGCGTTTGCCAGTGGGTAGATTTATTGTAAGCAGCTTCCTATCACCTTTTGTGTGCTTTGGGTGATAACTGATAGCACACGCTATTGACGTAAGTGTTACTACCACATGAACAACACTAAATAAATGAATGTGCATTGATCATGTGTGTATGTGAACAAATCTAGATTTAATATATTATAATTTGTTATTTTAAATCAAGTAACAAATTGAAATTTCAAACTTAGGATGTAAAAGTACTACTCCTTTGCTATACGTATCTACATAAAGTAACTTACCCATCACTTACCTTCTCCTTTACTCTTCTTTTGTATATTATACTACCTGCTCCTGTAAATGAAAAAGTTGTGAAAATAACCTCCTCTTTATTATAATGAAATGGAAAATAGTTCTGAAAAAAAAGTTTTATTTCCTTCTTTTTCGTTTTGTGCATTTTTTTTCTTTAAACTATAGGTTAACCGGACCAACTATAAAACAAAACAAGCATTTACAATGCAACGGTTTCGCCTTTGCAAAAGTTAGAGCTATTGGCATTGTAAATGACAAACGTTTTATTTATGTGTTGTTTTTGAAAACAGATAAATAAATGGCATTGTCATTTACATTGCCAACAGCTTAATCTCTCGCAAATACGAGACCTATTGCATTTGCACCACACCCACACACAGAACCACACATATTTTATTAAATGATTTAAAACATATTTATTTTTACTTCTACATGGAAGAGTGTTTACAGTTGTTACTCCACCGAATATGCATTCGGTGGAGTAACGAGACAAGTACGAGACGAGCCTTAAGCCACTTGGGTGTGAAATAAAATGACAATTCCGCCATACCGCAAGAGGTATGGAAAGTGCTATATAAATATCACTCCTGCTCCTTATAGTCTTATCAGGCGGGTCGCCAGCTTAGGTCACATTAGCATTGGCTGCCCTTGAGTCGCCCGTCCGTTAGCCCTTTCCAATAACAAATAAACCTGCAACATAATTTTTCTCTCCAAAAAACAGATGTGCAGTCATTTACTGGTGGACTTTTCATTTGCATGCATTTTTTCTGTGTATTCCAGTGTGGGCGTGCATACTATTGGTTATCTGCGCTATGCTCCGCCTTCTGGATCTGACTTTGTAGAACATTGCTAAGTTGTGAATATATTCAACATATTCCTCATCCAGTGAAGGGGCCTTTGGCAAAGGGAGTGGAAGCCCCCTCCTATGCAGTGCAATCCCTAAGCCAGACACATAGAGAGGTAGACCATGCAATGTTAGCCCTTTTATTGTGGAGGCCGCAGCGAGGGATGCAACTGCTCCCTAGTGTGGTGATTAAATGAGGGTGTGGCCTCTTGAACTCACAATTCTTGAGCCCCACTTAGCACATTGGCAGGATTATTAACGTCTCAGCTACATTTACTATTAGAAACTTAACACATTTTAAATAAAACATATACTTTCCCCGGATCACTGAAAGAATATCGACGGACAGAATATCGACCATCAAAAATATCGTTGAGAAAATATCGACAGTTAAAATATCGAGTTTCTATCTACAAACAGGTAAGTACAAAAATATCGAGTTAAAAATATCGTTTACAAAAATATAGTTGTAAAAAAATATCGTATTTACTAAAAACAGTGTTAAATTAAATTAGTATTAATAATTAATTACTAAAATATACTTACAATTACTTAAATTAACGTATAATAATTAAATAATTAATGAAAGTTAAATAAATATTTTTTTATTTCATATTTATTAAACATATATATATAGTAATAAAATATAATAAAATAATACCCAAAAACTGAAAACTGACCCTGAACCCTAAAAATACCCCTTTACCCAAAAACTGAAAACTGACCCTGAACCCTAAAAATACCCCTTTACCCAAAAACTGAAAACTGACCCTGAACCCTAAAAATACCCCTTTGCCCAAAAACTGAAAACTGACCCTGAACCCTAAAAATACCCCTTTACCCAAAAACTGAAAACTGACCCTGAACCCTAAAAATACCCCTTTGCCCAAAAACTGAAAACTGACCCTGAACCCTAAAAATACCCCTTTACCCAAAAACTGAAAACTGACCCTGAACCCTAAAAATACCCCTTTACCCAAAAACCCAAAACTGACCCTGAACCCTAAAAATACCCCTTTACCCAAAAACCCCAAACTGACCCTGAACCCTAAAAATAAAAACGATATTACTTCACTTACCTTAAAAACGATATTACTTCACTTACCTTAAAAACGATATTTTGGCTGTCGATATTCTGTCCTGTCGATATTTTCTCCAAACGATATTTTGGAGTCGATATTATGTCCAAACGATATTTTGGAGTCGATATTATGTCTGTGTACCACTTTCCCCCTCTCTAAATTGGTCTATTAGATATAGGTAAGATCAATAATGGCCATGCCCCAATATTCTTCACACAGCATCTCCTCTGGAACCTTAAACTCGGTTTAAAGAAAAAAGACCCTTGGCTTTCCAGTGACTTTCTAGATGGAACTAAGCTTTAGGAAAGAGACACTCTAAATAGGGATCTATTTCCTTTTAAAACCTGTTGCCAGGTTGCTCAAATGAGGACCCCAGAAACGAGCCAAGAAGATCGGCCAACCTGAACAAATAAATCCCAACCGCCTAACACTAATCAAGGTCTAAACTGGGTTTTAAAATATAGTTGAGTCATACCTCACATAAGCTATCATACAAGGAAAAAATAACGCTTACAATGGTGCTGAAGGTACTATGGAAGGAAGTGAGAGCATTTTCATGGGTACATCGCCTACTATGCCCATCAAAGTGTGTATGAACTCAATCACCAAGTTACTGCTGCTAAGAGCTGTGTGTAGCTGAATATATTCGGGTGCACTGAATGGGGAGTCTGACACCCTGATGAGGATTCTGAAATTCCCAAAGTTTTGGAAAGGGGTGTGACACCTGTCCATTTTGGCGCAGACCACTTGAAATCCTTACTACCCCGAGAGGGTGAATGCAGGATAGTTACGCTGTTAGGTAAGGGGTTAAATCAGTGTTACCTGGCAGTTATGATCATGCCTATGAGCATTCGATGACCAAATGCCCATATGAGGCATACATAGAACTAACTACTCTGCACACTCATTAGCTATAACAGGTGGCGTGCCAAGACCAAGAGTGCCTCGAGGCCTGATACAAATTAGGGAAATGCCTTCCTGTCCCCTGTTTGGTCAGTAAAAGGTAAAACTGGGTGCACCATACCCTCAGACGACCCCTGGAGCCCCAGCGCCACTGCACCTATTTCTGCACCAGTGCTAGTTACACCCCTGGCCATGCCCAGCGCTGAAAAATGAACATGTGGCCACACAGTAAGATTACATTGAGGGTTTTATGTGGACCGGTCCTTCTACACAAGTCCAAAAGTCTCCAGATGAGTTCATGTAGGAGAAAGTAACACATTCAAAGACACACCCTTCCGACTCGGCCGATGTAGGGTGAATGTTTCTTGCCCCCCTGCTTTGGGCGAGTGCTAAATAACAGCCCGGCCGACCGCAGGGCGAGCTAACATGAACATGTGTCAAAGTCTATCGAGGGATGACTCAATCGAGAGAAAAAAGTGAAAGAATGCATTAAATACTGCGTCACCGTGAGGTTCTGTGAATTCTGAACCAGTGGGTTCCATTTTGTGTATGGCAGCCATTTTGTGGTTGCCCTCACATAGGCCATGATTGTGGCTGAAACAAGTCTTTTAAGGACATGTAGACCTTAGCTTGAGTTCATGCTGACTCCTGTTTGACCTGAGTGAACTGACCCTGTTGCCTGAAGCTGACCTTGTTAAACCAGTTCCTGCCCTTTAGCTGATCAAGATTGAGGATCAAAGCACAGGACATTGTAGAGTTTGGTATGCACACACACACAGCCCTTATACTGCTTCTTATCTGTTTTCTGTTCCTTCTTTTATGGTCTGTTTATGATATGGGTTGTGGTCCTTTTATTATGGGTTTGTCCCGGCTTGTGTAAGAAGAAATGTTAGGTATTTTGCATGCTTGCAAAAGCTAGGACTGCCCCTTACTTGTATGCTGAAGTTTGCATATAAAAGGCCTCTGTTTTCTGTATTCTTCAGACTACCTCATTCAGTTGCTACGGCTTCTGTGTGACGTGGCCTCACTTATTAAATTTAATAAAGATGTCTTTTCATATTTTCAGCTTCTGTGCCAAGTTCTTTTTATTAGTAAGTATTCCCTGAGAATGAAGATTACAGTTCTTCAACCGCTCTGAAGTGTGCGGGGCTTACACGAGCATCTCAACTGGACGCCAAATAAGGTGCTCGGAGCAGGATTCCTTTTTATGGGGAACGGTCTAGTTTCCCATGAAACGTTTTTTTATGGCCAACTGTCCTGACCGCAGTTTGAAAAATGCTACAACAAGTTTGCCTCCCAACCCTTCCGCGCCTCAGTGCGACACTAAGGCACAATGACATTAAATGTGTAGGGCACATGTTAACAAAACAAGCTGCCGGCAAGAAGATAGCATTTTCCTCAGGAGATGCGCCCTCGAAGTCAAACGTGTTTCCTGCAATACATCCGGAGGAGGGGGCTGCTTGGGAGAGGAGGGAGAGGATGGGTGGGGGGCTTGGGGGGGGTTGCACTTTCCAATTTCCTGAAAACTCCAGCCAGCGAGGAAGATTTGGCATTCATGCGTTTCGAGTCAGAAATGTACATGGACCCAAGAGCCACACGGTTCACTGCCACTGGCATATACAATACATCACTTGATTTCCGGCGCGCGGGCAGTGGCGGTGTCTCCTGTTGTCACTTTACAACGGGCGACCAAGAGGGTCTGTAACCCTATCTCCCAGAACGGTGAAAGGTTACTCCTTGCGTGCTGTATTCCAGTGTCCCACGGAGAGCTGTGCTATTTGCTGACTTGGGACAATTGAAATGTGATCAGGAGTAAGCATTCAAGCATTTCAGTCGAGCAGGAGCGGGCAAACGCTGGCTGGGCCGAGGTGTGGTCTAGACTCCAGGGGAAACGCTGATTTGGAAGCATAATACTTGGGGTTGGATTCCCGACGGCCCCACTTGGTGTCAATTGCATGATTCAGCAACTCGCTGTATATCTTTGTAGTTTGATACGCATTTTGCACACCCGGAGACACTTAAAAAAACAAGCATTTACAAGTGGGGCCGGTGACACGGACAGCGGGAGGGGGGCGGGAACGGACAGCGGGAGGGGGGGTGGGAACGGACAGCGGGAGGGGGGCGGGAACGGGCACACAGACAGCGGGAGGGGAGGGGAGCACTCACCTGGACTTCTTCCGGCGGCAGTCGGCCTGGAGAAATGACCAAAATAAACCTTCGAAGAAAAAAAAAATAAACCACCGCCCACCGCCGCATGACGATCGCAAAGGGGCGGGATGAGTAAAAATCGCGGGAACGCCCACGAATCTGCTCGCAGAATGACGAGCAGATCTCTCTTCCAATAGCTAGCCTCCATTTATGGAGCTAGCCAATGGAAAGAGAGGGTGGGACAACACACACATACTGTAAACATTAGATTTTGCCTGTGCCGAAACGCTACGCGGTGCGCAGCTTTCGACAGGCGAAACCTAAAAAGACCCACCCACCAGGACACAAGAAAACCTGCTGCAAAAAAAAAGAAAAAAAAAGAACCTCATGAATTTTGGGGAGGGCAGCAGAGCGCTATTACATGCTCAGGCCGCTCTCCACTCTCTCCACTGGGACTAATTCTGAGATACTGTTCAGAGCACCACCACAAAAAGAAAGTATCAAGGTTCGTATTTTCTGTTGGTCCTTTTAGTTGTGTTCAACGGTACAACTTAATAAGTACATAGAAGCCAATGGATAGTTCCATATTCTTTATTTTCAAAATCCAACTTAAACAACAGCTGACACGTGTTTCGTAAAGAAATGACTTTTTTAAGGCTTGGACAGACAATATTGAGGAAATAATCACAACGTGGTACAGCGGTATATTCCTCTTCAGCGGATATATGCTCAGTCCAGTGGGCCATAAATACGTACAAGTCTTATTTTAAGAAACAGTGTCTTTAATCCATGGAAAAGTGTGAAGTTACGGAGCCAGGACCTTGATAGGTCCCTAGCCCTCGAATTTACGAGAAGAAAAAAGGGATATCCGTCCCGAAGTGCAATCGTCTCTAACTAACCACCTCTTTATTATAATAAAATGGAAAATAGTTCTGAAAAAAATGTATTCTCTTCTTTTTTGGTTCTTGCATTTCTTTTCTTTGAACTATTGGTCAACCGGACCAACTGTAAAACAAAACAAGCATTGTAAATGCAATACGTGGCGCATTGACATTAGTTTAAGTTATTGACATTGTAAATGACAATGTTTTTCTTTTAGTTTTTCTTTTTGTAAAACATAAATAAAAGCCATTGTTATTTACAATGGCAATAGTTTAAAGTCTTGTAAAAGTAATAAATTAACAAAATTAAATGCATTAGAAAGGCCCGTTCATTTAGATTAAAACAATAAAATGCATTTTAACCTGTTCCGTGCTCCCGTCGGCCAACTACCTTGCGGGTGCTGCTGTTGGCAAACAGCCGATGGAGCCCCGCCCGCTCTTTTGAACGCCCGCACTGCAGTGGAAAAACCGCCGCAGTTAAGGCGTTAAAGTGCAGCGTGTTCTTACTGAATGATAAATCATGAATTTAAACCCTTCACTGCGGGGCAGATTCCCCTGCTGTGCTGTGGGGTGGGGGGCGCGCACAGCGCCCCGGTGCTCATGATGAGCTCAGCTTGTCATGAGCCACGGTTCTCGTGTGCTCATGACGAGCTGAGCTCGTCATGACCACGCCCGTTCCTTAGAACGCCCAGCACAGCAGGGGAATTAGCCCCGCGTGTGAGCGCTCTAACGGTCATGAGCACACAAGAACCGTGTCGCATGACGAGCTCAGCTCGTCATGAGCATGGGAGGGGTTAACTGTGCAAATAATATCAAGGATTGGCAACATATCAAACAAGCATTGGCCTTACCAATAGGTTTCACCTTTGCGACTTATTGGCTTTGGCAATTGTTTTTTGCGTTTTTGTACCGTATCTGGGCACACACTGAGCAGCATCTTTGTACAATGCTACATGAACAACACTGCACCTGCTATTAAAAGGAGACGGGCAGGAAATATGTTATTAATATTCCCTTTTTCACGCTTAACAGATTTTAAAACACACTGAGAAGCAGTGTTTTATTTATGTCAATTAAGCGCCTCCATGGATGTTGTTCAGCCACAGTAGCGGAGCATGCTATCACAGTTACCAGACCTACTTAGATGCTTTTTATAAACTTTCAAACTGACAGAGTGCTAAAAAACAATTACTTGACCAAATTTAAATGAGTACCTTAGACAGCGCCGTTAAAATTCAAACCCTTTCATTTGCAGGTAGCACACAGATCTCAGCAGCAAATGCACTAACCCTTTGAGATGCATCGACAATACTGCCTCTGCTATTAAACAGAGCAGGAAAGGAAGAATGTTATTAATATTCCCGTTTTTGCTCTGAACAGACGCGAATGCAGCTTTAAACACACCGAGATGCAGTGTTTTGTTTATGTCAATTAAGCGCTGCTATGGATGTTGTTGAGACACAGTATCGAAGTATGATCGCACAGGGCACGGAGCAGCGACTGTTGCAACCTAGGAAATGTAGTCAGTAGCAAATTGTTTTCAGAACTTCTGATGCGCGTAGCTTACTGTTTCTGCTATTATAACATGTATCACGCCAACAAACATTGTGACGCATGTTGTAATCAACTTTTTTATTGGTTTTTCAAAGTTTGTGTTGGCGTAGCGCTCATTAAAGTAATTAAAAGAAAACATAATTTAGAGTGCGTAGCCCTGCATCCGCCAGTGTCCCCATCAGTTAGTGTCCATTTTCTAAATAGTGTGAGAAAAACAAGGACCCCCTGGGTAGTTACTAAGCAGACTCCTAGGGCAGGGTAAACACAGTAGAATCTAGATTCTAAATTCGGCAGACGGCCCACCACTCCGGACTGAATACGTGAGCTCTATCCTGCCACGCATATCCCGCCTACTAGATGCAGACGTTTACTTTAAAATAGCGCGATCCTCGTGCGACCTCTTATCAGTTTTGGTTTGCTCGTAACTGCATCGAGCTATCTGCCTCGTAATATTTTCACAGTAACCACGAGTTTCACGTATCTAACACAGAAATTGTCGTCTTGAAGACAGCAGACCTAAATCTTTTCAGACCCTGCGTGGGCCTTCCTTATATTGCGGCACGTAGCGTACCAACAGCGAGTCATTACTCACCGCTTTGACGCTGTTCATCTAAATCAGTTTGCCATACCTGCACGTCCCTTCTTTTCAGATAAGTGTGTCAGTCAGGAAACATACGCATGACTTATCGCTTATCGCTTTTCGTGTGGCTTCATAAGAACATTCCATTCACTGTGTGGAACAACTTTATGTTGAGATTCGCTGTGTATTTCTCCAATTACCAGTCCATCCAGTGCACCTGACAATTACTGATAGCTCTCGAAAGATCGCCAATACCATCTGACAGGTATATCAACTATCTGATCCTTGCACTAAGACAACGACTGTGTCCTTATTCCATCCTCCTTTTGTGGCTCCTGAAGAAGGCATTTTCGCCGAAACGCGCGTCGAGTATTTAACCGTCACCTTACTGTGGACACCTTTTTGTAATTTTGGTGTCTTCTTTTACTCAATATGTTCTGTTAATATAGGTATTGATTGTATGTAATTTTAGATTGATTTGTCATATAGTCTGATTATTCTCAGTTATCTATATGATTTTTATCATTGTGTATTATTAAAAATATGTATGTTTCAAATAGATAATTTCTTATTTTGGCTGATCGTTCCTCTTGCAATTTTGGTCAGGTCACTTGTTTACTTATTGATAAGACTGCCTAGGATTTTCTCTCACATACCATTTTCTAAATAGTGCCTGCTGATCGACCAATGAAGGAGACAGTATAAAGCCGCAAGTAAAAGATCCAGTCCGGATGGGCCGTACTAAAAGGGGACAGGACGGTAACCAAAAAGCCTCATTTTCAATCAGAGGCCAGCGTTTTGCATAAATCATGATGCTAGCCAATGGGATTGATGGGCGGGGCTTCAAGTACCCTTCTCAAACTGTATCAACAACAATAAGCTCTCGCAGAGTGGGTAGCGCATGCGCGCTCTAGTGCTTGTTCTGCGAGACCTAAAAAGACACACCCAACAGGACACAAGAAAACCTGCTGCAAAAAAAACAAAAAAAGAACCTCATGGATTTTGGGGAGGGCAGCGGAGCGCTATTACATGCTCAGGGACTATGATGATTGCTTGACAATTTAAACAGTAGGCCCCTGTCACTGCATATGGCTCAATGATGTTGTACTGCTGCATTAGGAGGTTCACATCAATTGCCGAGCCAGGTGGTGGAATGCCGGGTGGTGCAGAAGTACTAGATGGTGGGAGTACGTGCATGACCACGGCTGACGCTGATGGTCCAGCTCTTGGAATATCCCCAGCTCTGGCAGATGTTCCCTCTTCGAGTTAAGCCAACTCTAGCTCTCTTCTACTTTCTGCTCAAGCCAAACGGGTGGAATGATTGGCGCAAAGGTGTTTTGACATTCCTGCCATCCCCAAGGAGTACTGCTGTTCGCTTCAGCAGGATACCACTTTGTCACACAATGGGCATGTCACATGCTCGGCGTTAACTTTTTTCTCACCCACAAGAAGAGGGAAGAACTGCGTCACCGCTGACTCTTAAAGTTGCTTTTGCCGCCCCAGTTCTTTCTCCTCGATGGCAATGGCCTCCTCTTCCTCCTCCATTGCAGCACGAGCAACAGCACTGGGTTTTCCTCTTTGAACCATGAGGAACAATTGCTGCTCGACCAGCCCTGGGAGTGGGGGGGGAGGTCCAAGCAAGAAGCACAACTCCCACATTTCTTACAGGGGGCAGTATTGCAGCACTGCTGCAAAACTGGCACCCAGTGATAAAACCGACCCCCACCCCTCCAGCCCACCGGGGAAGTGCCAGGTGCCCGCTACGGCCAGTCCGGCCCTGGGTACTGGTGAAAAATGGAAAATAACATGGGGCATAGTCATACTACATAACATCCCCCTTATAAACACAACTTTAAAAACAAAATAAACATATTAGTACCTCAAAATGTTTTTAAAAAAATATATGCACACAATACATTAATATACATATATATATATATATGCGCTCCACTATTGCTGGTAGAAGGGGTCGGCTGTCACGGGCGGTCCTGCACCAAGCTACCAGCCAGCCACGTAAAATTCTTCAACAAACTCCAACACTTTTTAGAAGAATGCAGGACACTCGTAGTTCAGTGATATCAGATTTATTCCGCAGATGAAAAAATCACGACGCGTTTCGCCAATACGGCTTGATCACGCTCGTCTCCCTGTAAACACAGCCATTTTTTTATACATACAACACCCTAGTGCATGGTTACCAACTCGGGGAATAAGCAGCCATCTTGGAATGGTCAATTATTAACAGTGAATATCTAATATTTGACAACCCCTCAGGGTTGATATTCCTGAAATTCATACAATTCATATAAAACGCATAACATGAATTATGGATACATCTAAGCCAAAAATATTCGTTTCTGTCAAAAGAGTCACGTTTGATCAAATTGAGTAATTGAACCTCAAAAAATATTCTTTACATGTCAGAATCTCACAAATGCATAATTATAACATCATTACACATGAAATTCCTGCCTCGGGAGAAACAGCGTGAATAATAGCATTTCATTCGCTCCTCAATTATCTTACACGCCATTGGTTGCACGTTGTTATGGCAGCATGCTGTCAACTGTCGTCTATTATTCGACTATGTAAAACAATCATGTAACTGCCCCAGTGGGCTGTAAACCTCCCAAGTATCAAAGTCACGTGAAATGATATAAACCCCAGTGGGTAAAAGTGTTGGAGTTTGTTGAAGAATATATATATATATATATATATATATATATATATATATATATATATATATATATATATATATATATATCATCAACAAGTTTCCCGCTAAGGAGCCTCTCTCCAACAGGGCAGGCAGTGCAGGGTAGCGGAACACCCCTTTTAAACAGCAAACACTCACTCCTCTTCGTTTCAGAAAAAAGAAAGGCACTGCACACTGGACTTTCAGGTAAGCAGAGGTTTTAATCTTCATACAACACTGTGGCTGAGCAATCCTTTAAGTTCTTCCTGACGCGTTTCAGCCGTCTCAGCAGCCTTGTTCACAGGTAAATGGATTGTGGCGTGCTCTGCTCACTAGCACGCTTTTAAAGACTGCCCGTGTGCCGAGTAGTCCTTGGATACAACAATCCCCAAAATGCATTGCACCACCTTTCAATCCCCATTCCTCGTAAGTGCAATTCGTTTTCCACCTTTAAAGTTCAATTCAGGGACATCGCACATAAGGAAACCTGGGCATGGTTTTGCAGTGCATATTTTCAAATGTTAATGTCCAAGCCACACCTTCAAGTTTTAAAAGAAACCTTCGTGCATCTTCCAGTCCTAGGTGAAAGAAATACTCCTTTCACTCCCCTGCCATGCTGTCGCTTTTTTAAAGGGCTGAAATCTTCATACCTGTATTTTAAAGCATCAAGCAGGCGGCGGGCTCCTTTTAGACACTCGGTCTGGAAATCATCAACAAGTTTCCCGCTAAGGAGCCTCTCTCCAACAGGGCAGGCAGTGCAGGGTAGCGGAACACCCCTTTTAAACAGCAAACACTCACTCCTCTTCGTTTCAGAAAAAAGAAAGGCACTGCACACTGGACTTTCAGGTAAGCAGAGGTTTTAATCTTCATACAACACTGTGGCTGAGCAATCCTTTAAGTTCTTCCTGACGCGTTTCAGCCGTCTCAGCAGCCTTGTTCACAGGTAAATGGATTGTGGCGTGCTCTGCTCACTAGCACGCTTTTAAAGACTGCCCGTGTGCCGAGTAGTCCTTGGATACAACAATCCCCAAAATGCATTGCACCACCTTTCAATCCCCATTCCTCGTAAGTGCAATTCGTTTTCCACCTTTAAAGTTCAATTCAGGGACATCGCACATAAGGAAACCTGGGCATGGTTTTGCAGTGCATTTGAACATTTGAAAATATGCACTGCAAAACCATGCCCAGGTTTCCTTATGTGTGATGTCCCTGAATTGAACTTTAAAGGTGGAAAACGAATTGCACTTACGAGGAATGGGGATTGAAAGGTGGTGCAATGCATTTTGGGGATTGTTGTATCCAAGGACTACTCGGCACACGGGCAGTCTTTAAAAGCGTGCTAGTGAGCAGAGCACGCCACAATCCATTTACCTGTGAACAAGGCTGCTGAGACGGCTGAAACGCGTCAGGAAGAACTTAAAGGATTGCTCAGCCACAGTGTTGTATGAAGATTAAAACCTCTGCTTACCTGAAAGTCCAGTGTGCAGTGCCTTTCTTTTTTCTGAAACGAAGAGGAGTGAGTGTTTGCTGTTTAAAAGGGGTGTTCCGCTACCCTGCACTGCCTGCCCTGTTGGAGAGAGGCTCCTTAGCGGGAAACTTGTTGATGATTTCCAGACCGAGTGTCTAAAAGGAGCCCGCCGCCTGCTTGATGCTTTAAAATACAGGTATGAAGATTTCAGCCCTTTAAAAAAGCGACAGCATGGCAGGGGAGTGAAAGGAGTATTTCTTTCACCTAGGACTGGAAGATGCACGAAGGTTTCTTTTAAAACTTGAAGGTGTGGCTTGGACATTAACATTTGAAAATATGCACTGCAAAACCATGCCCAGGTTTCCTTATGTGCGATGTCCCTGAATTGAACTTTAAAGGTGGAAAACGAATTGCACTTACGAGGAATGGGGATTGAAAGGTGGTGCAATGCATTTTGGGGATTGTTGTATCCAAGGACTACTCGGCACACGGGCAGTCTTTAAAAGCGTGCTAGTGAGCAGAGCACGCCACAATCCATTTACCTGTGAACAAGGCTGCTGAGACGGCTGAAACGCGTCAGGAAGAACTTAAAGGATTGCTCAGCCACAGTGTTGTATGAAGATTAAAACCTCTGCTTACCTGAAAGTCCAGTGTGCAGTGCCTTTCTTTTTTCTGAAACGAAGAGGAGTGAGTGTTTGCTGTTTAAAAGGGGTGTTCCGCTACCCTGCACTGCCTGCCCTGTTGGAGAGAGGCTCCTTAGCGGGAAACTTGTTGATGATTTCCAGACCGAGTGTCTAAAAGGAGCCCGCCGCCTGCTTGATGCTTTAAAATACAGGTATGAAGATTTCAGCCCTTTAAAAAAGCGACAGCATGGCAGGGGAGTGAAAGGAGTATTTCTTTCACCTAGGACTGGAAGATGCACGAAGGTTTCTTTTAAAACTTGAAGGTGTGGCTTGGACATTAACATTTGAAAATATGCACTGCAAAACCATGCCCAGGTTTCCTTATGTGCGATGTCCCTGAATTGAACTTTAAAGGTGGAAAACGAATTGCACTTACGAGGAATGGGGATTGAAAGGTGGTGCAATGCATTTTGGGGATTGTTGTATCCAAGGACTACTCGGCACACGGGCAGTCTTTAAAAGCGTGCTAGTGAGCAGAGCACGCCACAATCCATTTACCTGTGAACAAGGCTGCTGAGACGGCTGAAACGCGTCAGGAAGAACTTAAAGGATTGCTCAGCCACAGTGTTGTATGAAGATTAAAACCTCTGCTTACCTGAAAGTCCAGTGTGCAGTGCCTTTCTTTTTTCTGAAACGAAGAGGAGTGAGTGTTTGATATATATATATATATATATATATTTTATATATTTCCCTTCACAAAGTAGTCTCCAAATGACGCGCTCCTTCTGCCAGTGCAGCGTTGGTGGCAAAAGACCATGTACCCCCCCTCAATTATTTTTCATAAAAAGCGACGATGCTGCATTCCCAGAGGCGATTGGCAACATTCATTTATTTAAACAACAGCACTTTCGAGTAGAAACCAAAGACATGGTTCTGCAAAGGGTTCGGAGTAGCAGGTGAGTGCCGCTCAGGAAGGTAACAGAAAAGGGTTCTCGTGCAGTGGAGAACAAAAGCTTCTGGTGCTGCCAGGTATGGGGAAGACCCAAAACTCAATTTTCAAGTTTTGTATTAACTGTTGATTTGATCAGTGTGCCCAGGGTTTATACATGTTTATACAGAAACCCACAACATGTTTTGACGTTAGTCTTTATCAAGTGGGTGTGACCTATAGTAATGCTGATTACCATACTTTATATGTTCACAGGCATTGTGGGAATTGTAGTGCTGTGATGTATATGTGTATATATATATATATATATATATCTACACACACACACACGCACACACACTCTATCTCTCAATTGACTTTTGTAAGTGATCCTGTCAGGTCATCTGTGACCCCCCCCCCGCAGAAGAAAAAAATCGCTCCTAAAGACGCCTCTGATGCAAAATGAACACAGGTTGAGCACATATCTTAGCAGCAGGTATAATGAGCCAGTGGCCTATCTGATTGTGACTGGAACCAGAATGGTGAAAGTGTCCTTTAGATCTTTATAGCTGGCACTTCAATCCGCTGAGCTGCCTTCCTAGAAATGCAGGATCTCACCTGCACGTCATAGAAAGATTGACTCACTGAGCCAGTTTACCTTTGCATTTCATAGCCTCACATGTCTGTTTCTGGTGGGTTAATTTCGGATGGGAACAAAATCACACTGAGAGATGTCTCAAGGTTTTAGGGGCTCCCTTAAACCTTCTGAATTACAACACCAAAATATTTAAGCAGCTTTCTCGAATCTGTAGGTAGAACTGTGTCCTCATAATTTACAGAGCGTCAGAGGCTGCAACAGTGAACAGAGTACTCACCAGTGCACAGTAATTCCATTGCAATCTCAGCATAACATAACATGACATGACATAGCATACTACATAACATAACATAATATTCAGTGTATTTGTAAAGCACATGTTCACCCAGAAGGGTATCTTGGTTCTGAATAACAGATGTTTATTGTTACCAAACTCAATGGTACACATTTTATCCACCTCAGAAGGATGAAAGACTGAGTGGGCCTGCTGGGATTTGACCTAAAGTACATTGTTTTGTCTTCTTCCAAGTCTTTTCCTGCCTTAGATGGGTCACGTGACATCCCTCGTCCGACTGGGGCGCATCCCCCATGACCTGCTCATCCTTCTCCACTCAGCATGTTCAGCCTGTCCCTCTGGGTGAAGGTCATCTTCTGTGGAGTTTTCCCATTTTAGGCCAGGAAAGGCCTTGGACCAGAACCCCTTCCGGAATCTTCCCCCATGCCAACCCCTCTGTTGAGTCGCCCCTTGCCCAAGGAGAGTGAAGGAGCTCTTCCACATAACGTTGAATACTGCCCCTTCCCCAGCCTGGCCAACATCGCCCACGCCACGAGGTTGTACCACTGCAATCCTGGACTGAACTCAGAGATGCTGTACCTTTATTTTATTTTATTTTTTTAAAGTTTTGTATAGCGCTAGCTAGACCCGTAGGTATCAGAGCGCTTCCCATACACATTGTGAAAAACAGAAGGACCTTGCCTTACCCAAAAGGCTGACAGTCAGTAAGCAAACCACGGATAAAGAATACAGCATGAACAATAAGTAACTGTGCAAAAACAACAAGGTGATTAGCATAGTCCGTTCACCAACAATCCTTGAATGGGATTCAATTCGGGATATTGAGGTCTATGTTAGTTGATGTTGTTCCGGAAAGTATTTGTAAAGGAGATGGAAGTTCAGGTCCCTTTTGAAACAGGAGAAGGAGGGGTTGCATCTGAGGACTCCCGGGAGAGCGTTCTATATCCTGGGAGCATTGCCGGAAAACGATCGGTATTGGGTGGTTTTCTTTTTCATTTTTGGAGGAATGGGAAGGAGTGAGTTGGAGCTTCTCAGCGTTCTGGTTGGACCTGCTCTTACCAGTTTATTGTTCAGATAGTTGGGGGCCGGAGAGTGGAGGGTTTTGTGTGTGATGCAGGCCAGCTTGTAAATACATCTCCCTTCCAGGGGAAGCCAATTGAGGGAGTTGGAGAGCTGGAGTGATGTGATCAAATCTTTTTACTCCAGATACAAGTTGAGCGGCCATGTTCAGCACTGCCCTTAGAGGGGCTAGGTGAGCCTTAGGAGTCCCTGTCAGGATGGCGTTCCCGTAGTCGATTTTAGAGAGAACTAGGGATTGGACCCCTGTCTTGAGGTACTATGGCAGATTGTAGCCTGGGAGCCCCACTTTTCCACCTCCCTCGGTGCTTCTCTGGTACCGCGATGGATTGGACCTCCATAGTTCCTGGGTTGACTCCTATAATAAACTTCATCAAGGCATCAATAACTTTGACAGGTTTCTCTTCCCTTCCTCCTCTGTCGTTCCTGGGCAGACTCAATATAATGCTCTTATTTATTTATTTTTGAGATTTGTAAAGCGCTCAAATACCCAGGGGTGTCTCTGCGCTACGGACAACAGCGAGTGCTCTTAGGTGGTTGAAGAGTGCGTTGTCATTCCTGGGTAGACTGCACCTGATACTCGGGAGCTTTTTGACTGCCTCAATGGGTGGCTCCTAGAATGTCATGAACCCCCGTCCATCCACCTAAGCCACGCCTCTCAGTACTCGCGGGGGGGGGGGCACCGATGCCCAAAGCGACCTGCCTCACGCGGCTGGCACCTTGAAGGACTTTAACATTGGCCACCCCTGCAGGTCCCGCTCCTGTCTGTCCCCAATTTCCAAATTGGACACCCTAAGATAGTAACAAGCATTGGCAAAGCCAATAGTTCTTTCCTTTGGGTTGTATTGAATTTGCCAAAGGTTTTTTAGCCATGCTGAGCAGCAGTTTGGCCGACGTTGTCATCGTCATCCGTAGTTTCATCTTTCTTTGTCATTATTGATCCCTCGGTATCAGCTGCTGCGACCAGTGCAGAGTCACCGGTGGAGCCATCGGGGCCCCAGAGCCCAGCTGTCGCCCCCCTCTCATCAGAATGGAGACCCCGAGCAGGGGCTGCCGCCTGTCAGTCAGCCCACTCTGACACTCCTGTCCTGGCGCCATCATTCATAGGGTTGCAGCAGGGAGACCCTGAACCACCAGGGGCGCCGCCTTTCACCCAACCCACCATGCACCCACAGTGCCATCCTGGCTCCTGCCCTGATGGCATCAATGTGCAGGGCTGTGGCATGGACTGTTGTTCAGTCAGCTCTGCCACCCTGCCTGACTGTTGCCCTGGAGGCCTCAGATATTGGAGCTGCAGCATGGAAACCCTGTACCACCAGGGGCTCCGCCTTTCACCCAACCCACCATGCACCCACAGTGCCACCCTGGCTCCTGCCTTGATGGAATCAATGTGCAGGGCTGTGGCATGGACTGTTGTTCAGTCAGCCCTGCCACCCTGCCTGACTGTTGCCCTGGAGGCCTCAGATATTGGAGCTGCAGCATGGAAACCCTGTACCACCAGGGGCTCCGCCTTTCACCCAACCCACCATGCACCCACAGTGCCACCCTGGCTCCTGCCTTGATGGAATCAATGTGCAGCTCTGTGACAGGGACTGTCGTTCAGCCAGCTCCCTAGAGGCTTCATATATTGATTGGAGCTGCTGCATTGAGACCCTGTACCGCCAGGGGCTCCGCCTTTCACCCAACTCACCATGCACCCACACAGCCCCCCTGGCTCCTGATGGGGCCGGCTGGTGGCGCTGCCTGTCTCTGTCACCAGCCTTGAAGCGCCAAGAAGGGCCTGTCAGAGTGCTAGGTCACTCGGTGACTCTTTCCAAAGGTCAGAGGTTGAGAGCCAGGCCTGCTGCGGCTGCTGGAGGGAGCAGGTGGGGGGTCCCCCCAGGGGGGTGCACCCGACACCGACTCCTGAGTGTCTGGGAATCTCCCCTGAGCAAACAGCCATCGCCCCTTCGCCAGCAATAAAGTGTCACCTCTCCGCCCCCTGCCGTGTTTTATGGGGCATTTATCACCCGCACACAGGAAAGCACGTTTCTGCAAAGAAAGAGGTGTGAAGAAGGGCACGATTCACAGGGGCTCCGGTCCCCCAGAGTCTGAAGAACGCCGCCAGCATCACAGGCAGCTGACCTCTAACTGTGCCCCCCTATGCCCAGCCAATGTGCTCACGAGACACGCCATCCATTAAAGGTGCGCTCCTTTTATTCGAGAAGGATACATTGAAAAAATGTAAAAATGTAACATGAAGAGAAGACGTAAGATAGAAATGTGAATGACTCGGGGTCCGTCGGAGTGTGAGCAGAGCGGCAAATATATATATATATAAAGTCCGTTTTTCCCGAAGGGAAGTTTGTTTCTTAGAGCACTCCCGGGTATTGAAATTACGATCAAACAGTCAGATTTGCAAAGTTATTCGGTTTATTCCATTTCTTCACAGCCAGCCAGCAAACACCTTACGCGTTTCGGTCTCTACGGAGACCTTGCTCACAGTTAGACAAGTGTCATATTCTCATTGTCAAAAAACAATACATTTCCCACACATCCAGAAGGAAAGTCCAAGGATAAAAGCCAACAAGCTATCATCGCAAGATAGTACCTATGAAAGAGATCGGTGACCTGATTACTGAGTTATCTACACTCATGGAGGAAGAGGCTCTTAAAAAAATACTGGATACCATGAAAGAAAGGCTGATCAAACATGAGGATGAAATAAAATTACGGAAACAACGTAAAATGAACCGAGATTATGCCGACTATGACTGCGGGAGAATATTGACATTCAGCCGAAAATATGACCACTTATACAAAAATGATAATGCGCAAACAGGCCCTGGTAATTTAAGTGTGTCCGTGAATGCCAACCTAACACTGAGTGATACCGAATCAGACATCACAGGGGGAAGTGTGTCCAGTGATGAAGTTGTTCGTATCAAGATTTTTTTAGACGAATTTCGTGTGATGCAAAAAGATCGACAAAAAGACAGACAAAACCAACAGAATTATGCCTCACCAAAACCGAGAGGACGAGGACGCGGAAGGGGCAGAGGCCGGGGAAGAGGAGAAACCGCAAAAAGAGACTCAGACAACGGTGGGAATACCGACAAATCAAAGGGCGCAGTGGGAACGCGAAAGACACGCTCAAACAAAAACTACTAATGGATACACAAACGGTAAATAAAACTGTGGTGAACTTATCCAAAAAATTGATTTCTGATTTTGACAAAAGAACATTATGTCTAGGTCTTTCCTTTTGCCCTTCCACTGGCTTTAATTTCACCGATACCAGAATAGATGTTTTTAAGTTTGTGCGCAAGCTAAAATTAAAGAAGTGGCACAAGCTCAAAAGACTTGGTCAAAATACCAGTAATGCTAATAACATCCGATCCAGCTCCTCTAACTTGATAATTGGAGATGTTGATACACTCCTAGCCATGTCAGAACTTAACAGTGATATCTGTGATAATATGGTTGATGAACGACCTTTCTCCACCACTCAATGTCTTGATGATATGAACTTAACACAGGATGCTCCTGCCAAGACCAATTTCAGGGTTAAATCCACTTTTATGCCTACACTTCCACATGATTGCATAGACACGTTTCATGACTGTATTGTCAAGGGGTTGGTTGACTTAAGAAAAAAACAAAACAAGCTAGGGCACAGAAGGTTTCTTCACAATCTCTCGTTCACCCAAAGAAAAGCTTTGAAGATACTTTATGAGGACAAAAGCATAGTGATACGCCCTGCAGATAAGGGTGGCAATATTGTCATACTTGACCGAGATGCCTACATCAACGAGGCCCAACAACAACTCACGAACACTCAGTTCTATATACCTGTTAACATTGATGTATATAACCAGAGCATCACAACTATCTGGGATTATTTGCAGACATGGAAAGACAAGGGGCTCCTTGTTTGGGAGGAATATCGATATCTCAAAAAAGATTTTCCCATACTTCCCATTCTACATCTATTACCCAAACTACATAAGCATGCCACCAATCCCCCTGGACGTCCCATTGTCTCTTCGATTGGCAGTGTAAGTGAGAACATTTCCAAATATGTGGACCATTTTCTCAGAGATTTTGTCAGTACACTACCTAGCTACATCAGAGACACCAAGGATTTTCTCTGCCGAATTGATAATATTGCATGGGGACCTGATTTTTTGTTCATTGTCTTGGATGTACATTCCCTGTACACTATAATTAATCACCAACAAGGTTTACAGGCATGTGATTATTTTTTGAGTAACAGACCTATGTGTTATCGTGAACATTCTAAAATGTTAATGGAAATGATGCAGTTTTGTTTGACCAATAAAATTTTTTCTTTCAATGGCGCCCTCTATAGGCAGATCAACGGTACTGCAATGGGATCTTGCTTTGCCCCGAGCTTTGCGAATCTGTTTATGGGGTACTGGGAGCATGAAATTTTTGCCAGCCCCACCCTAGCAGGGGACTTTGAGAAGGTCATCGTGTGGCTTCGCTACATTGATGACCTCTTCATTATATGGAGAGGGACTAAAAGTGATGCTGAGAATTTCATCATGAAATTAAATGCCAACAAATATAACATTCTTTTGTCAGGCAACATCAGCAATACCCATACTGAATTTCTGGATGTCAAATTAGAGATAAAAGATCTCAAAATTTGTACTTCTTTACATCGCAAGGCAACGGCTGGTAACAGTGTGTTACATGCCCTCAGCAGCCATCCCGAGGCACTCAAATGGAGTATACCTTATGGTGAGCTGCTGAGGGCCAAGAGGAATTGTAATACCATTGATTCCTATCTCAATGAGCAGAACATCATTGTAACCAGATTTGAAAGCAGGGGGTACCCTTGTGGTAAATAAATAATTAATTACCGGTTCTATTTTTCAGGATACTCTATAAACAGGTAGCTCAATAAATAAGAGTCAGGATTCGAGGTATCTTGAGTCGTCAGGCTTTAATCAGACATAAAGGACAGGAACAGGACAGCCTGCACGGGAAGGGAATGAAGGCAGAAAAGGCAGCTGCCTGGGGACGGACAAGGGAATAAGGGACACTTTTAATATGGGTGCATAGTATATATACTTAAACAAATACATTACATTCAATACAGTAGGCGTAGCAGTAGGCGTGACTCGTAGCAGTCGCGAAAGATAAGGGCAAAATGATGTAACAAGAAGGCGTGTACAGGGCGTATACATAGACATGTGATGTAAACGTAACAGAATATGTCATAAACGGGGCGGAAACATGGAGGGGGCTACCTGAGCAGCTGGGACCTCTAACCTAGTGGTGCGCGCAAACGGGCAATGACGTGTTACCAGGGAGAACTGGGGGCTATGACTTCTGCGCTAGAAGAGGAGACTAAAGTCTGGAGTGTCAGAGCGACATGTACCCAAGGCATATCTAGTATCTGGTGTTTAGAGTACATGTTGATAGAATCCAAAAGGTATCAGGGCAAAGGCTACTTGATACTAAGACTGGTGCATGCACAATTCTACATGTAGTTCGTGTGCGAGGAATATTCTATGAATATTAATACAGTATTTCTCTTACATGGAGACATAAAGGCTAGACCATGACGGAAACTATTGATGCGATTCGGTAGCTTAGGAATGCAGAGAAGGAGGGCTGGACTGATAACTAGAAACATAACATATTCTTGGCAGACTGGGAGGCAGAGCCAGGCCGGGCCGGGCACTGCGAGGCATGAAGTAAGCGAAGGGTCAGGGATACAGGTGGGGGCTGTATCGCTCCTCGGAGAGGGTTCAGGAGACAGGAGCTGAATCTGAGTCCGGGCCCTTTTGAGGCCTAGAAACGGAGACAATTCAATGAATGAACGTGCACACTGTGAAATGTGGCAACGTAGGTTTACATAGGCCTAATATTCGTTGTTTTCACGAAGACTGGAAACTGGCATACTAGAGATGGACACAACTGTAATTGCGTCTTTAATCGATCAGGGGGGAATACATGCATATCGATCATGCACATATAACATAAGGTGGGGAACACGTAGGCACATACAACATGGCAAAATTTACTTTTCCACATTCCCTCCTTGTGTCCTACGTTTCCATCAGGAAACATCAATATTCATGATACCATCTATCATTTCATATAGTATCATTTGCTCGTCTCGAATTGTCTTGGAACGGGATTTAGGACTAGGAATACAAGAGGTAGCACACATGCCGCAAATCGCAGGGCCACATTGTATACAGAGGCAGCAACTGAATATGATCATTACTGCAATACCTAGGAATGACAATACTTTCCATCCCCAGGCAGATATAATACTCCAGAGCCAACCGGACCATGTCCAGGTGCCTGGATTCTGGTGTAACTGATGGGCAATTTTATGAAGTCTGGTTATAGCTGAATAAACAGACAGCGCGTTATTAGGAATGAAAATGCAGCAACTAGATCCGATGACTCTACATGCTCCTCCTCTATCGGCCAGTATGACGTCAAGAACGAGACGATTTTGGAGCACGACAAATCTCATAGCAGATTGCTCTTCAGTTAAGTTACCTAGAGCAGAAGTAGTCTCATTCACTACTACTTCAAGGGTTCTGGTTAACCTACGTATTAACTTACTATTCTGGACAGGTCCTATAAAGAAGAAGAAACCTTTATTGAAGTCTTGATACTGTTCTAGAGTAGTTTCAGTTTGGTCGACAATTGGGGACTCGATCTCCCTTTTAGGTCTGACGTGTACTAGATGTGTGTTTCTGTGATAATCAGATGGGGCTAGAAAAACTGGTGGCAGTAGGAAGGCAATGTAACATGTTCCATCCCAATCGAGGGGCAGACGAACATATGCGGTCTGACCACAAACAAAATAAGAATGACGTGAAGCTTTGAAAATAGATTTCCCACTGTCACTATACTCGACAGTAGTAGTACAATCACTATGTCCTACATGTGCGGAACCATTCTTTCTGACACATAATTCGCCTTTGACTGGTAGTACTGTAATAGCAGGCAAATCTGGAGTAGTATCAGACTGAACATTCAGGACCATGAAATTCGAAGAATAATTACCTAAATCATATACTTCATTTTCTAGATCTAACCCTGTTCTATGGGAAAGACCTTGCTTGTCTGGGAAACATGTTCTATTCAGAAGGGACATATCATTGGAGGATGACGTTAACGTGGACCATGCTCCACACGAACCATTATGTGAAAATGGATAAGGAAAGAGTGGCAGAACTCCCTTCGGTGTCTGGAAAGGGGGGAGTCGACCACACACCCAACAATTAGTGGCATTGCTGGTCTGGTGTGAATAGTGTAACATTCTGATAAATGTATTATTTCGCATAGCAAGACGATAGGATAGATCGTGAGGAGGCAGATCAATAAATGTGTGCTCTACTGTAGCATTAGAAAACTTATTTACATGTGAAATCGGAAAACATAAATATAAAGCATAACTTGTGCAGGTAACCATCAGACTCAAAAATAGCAAAAAACTTAGAACAACAATACATCGTTTAGAGTTTTGACTAACTCTCTCACTATGGGGGTCTATCTCATACATGTCAGAAACCTGTCTAACCGTTTCACCCGAGAGGGACTTAGACAATTAAACTGGCTGACTTATTTTACTAGACCTGAGTTTCAGTTTATACTCCTGTTGCTGAGTTTTCTCTAACAAGGGAACTTTAAGTTCAGAGTCTGTTTTTAGGCAGTCTTTAGGAATAGAACAGTCCTTAGCAAAAGTCTGGTAGTCCATGGAATTTCTTTATATGGGACAGGTGGACCCATCCTTTCCTGCCCTCTAGTTTCACGGCGGTCCTTGTTGTAAGCAAGACGAGGCGGGGCTCCTTCCAACGGGGCTCCAGCGAACTTGAACGATCAAAATTCCGCACCAACACCAGGTTTCCTGGAATGACTTCATGCGGTTTCACCTCGGTGTTGTCTGGAAATGCGGCGGCAACCTGTGAACGACAAGAGTGTAGGGCAGACATCAAGGAAGCTAGGTAATCTGTCAGCATATTACTGGAAACATCTGTAATACTGCGGGGTCTAGGTGTACCCCACATGTTTGGGGGGCGGCCGAATACGACCTCATACGGGGACAGACCTGATCTGGAATGTGCAACCATCCTCATAAAAAATAAAGCAACTGGCAGGGCGACTAGCCAGTCTACACCTTTCTCTTTACATATTTTTGCGATGCGAATTTTCAGGGTCTGATTATGTCTCTCTACGAGACCGGCTGCTTCAGGATGGCGCACACAATGGAACTTCCACTGGTACCCTAACAGAAGGGAAACATGTTTCATAAGCTCGGATGAGAATGGCTGGCCGTTATCAGAATACACGACCCTAGGGAGTCCATAGCGGGGAAAGAATTCACGAACCAACTGCCTGGCAGTGGTCGCGGCTGTGTAATCTGGAACTGGATATGCTTCTGTCCACCTGGACAAAGCGCATACAACTACGAGGACGTACTTGAAACCTCGACATCGCTCCATCTGAATGTAATCCATCTGGAGGACTTCAAAAGGGTGGTCAGGAGGTTGGAATCCACCTTGTTCCACCGGGACACTTTTACCTGGATTGAACTGACAACATATCATACAGGTACGGACTTTCTGCTTGGCTGCAGCTCGTAAATGCTTGTTGAACCAAAGGTTCTGAATACTGTCTAACATAGCTTTTTCTCCTAGATGGGCTGGACTATGTGCGGTATTGATAATGACTTGAACCATAGAGTCGGGGAGAAACCATGTGGCTTTTCCCTTCGTCACCCATCCTTGATCTGTCTGGACCCCTCCTTGTTCGGACCATTTCTTGCTTTCTTCGGGAGTAGCATGTGACTGTATGTCTATGACATCTTGTGTAGGGTCCTTAACTGTCATACAAGTAGTCGGATCTGGAGTGAGTGTCTGTGTCGTGTTAACTGGAATGTCTGGAGTCTGAGCTGTAAGCTTGGCTGTTCGATCTGCTAGATCGTTACCTTGGGAAATGATGTCAGTAACTTTCGTATGTGCTTTGCACTTCATGATAGCAATAGCTGTCGGTAAATGTATTGCATCTAACAGAGCTTGGATGAGGAGACCATGCTGAATCTTGGTTCCATGAGAAGTCATGAAACCTCTCTCCTGCCAGAGCACTCCAAAGTCATGTACGACTCCGAATGCGTAACGTGAATCTGTGTATATGTTTACTTTCAGGTTCTTGGCACGTATGCAGGCTTGGGTCAGAGCAACTAGCTCTGCTGCTTGAGCAGACAGGGTGTCAATACGATGTGTTTCTATAACTTCAGTTTCAGTAGTCACTGCATACGCGGCTAGTAGTTCTCCTGTACTTGTTCTCATACATGAACCATCCACATAGAGTGTCAGGTCGGGATTAGGTAATGCAATGTCTGTCAGGTCTTGTCTTGGCTTAGTCACAGTGTTAACAACTTCCACACAGTCATGTGTGGCAGGATTTGAAGTAACTGACGGTAACAGTGTAGCAGGATTTAGAATGTTGCAGCGTCTGATTTCTATATGTGGCTGGAACAGTGTCAGTTCATAACCTGTTAAACGTGCAATGGTCAAGTGCTGAGTCTGTGTTCGGTTTAAAAGAACTTCCACGGAATGTGGAACTTGTACTGTCAGGGAGTGTCCTAACACTATGGAATCACTCTGTCTGATAGCTAGAACTGTGGCTGCAACTGACTTGAGGCACGCAGGCAGAGCCTGGGCTACTGGATCTAATGTGCTCGAAAAATAAGCACAGGGCTTGTATTGTCCTGCTTGATCTTGTGTGAGAACGGATAATGCAGTACCATCACGTTCTGTGACAAAAAGTGTAAAAGGCTTACTGTAGTTCGGTGTTGCTAGAACAGGTGCTTGACATAAGGCTTTCTTTAATTCATTGAAAACAAGTGTATGTTCCTGGGTCCAAGGGAGGACAGTCGATACGGCTGCCTCCTGTGTCGTTAACTGTATCAGTGGCTTGGCTAGAAATGCATACTGAGGAATCCATTGTCTGCAATAAGAAGTGAGGCCAATAAAAGCTCGTACCTCCTTCTGTGTCTTGGGCTGTGGAAGACTCGCTATTAACTGGATACGATCTGGTGTCAACTGCCTACCCCACTTGGACAGTAAGTGGCCTAAGTAGATCACTTGCTGGACACAGAATTGTAATTTGGAAGGGGACACCTTGTGCCCCTGCTCGGCCAGGAAATACAGAACTGTAAGTGACGCACGCTCGCAGTCACGTTCAGAACGGGCTGTGATCAGTAGATCATCGACATACTGGAGCAGGGCAGTGTCAGTTGGCATGTGAATATTGTCTAGTTGTCTCTTAAGTGCTTGACTGTAAATACTAGGGCTTTCTGTGAAACCTTGAGGAGCTCGTGTGAATTTATAGCTCCTTCCATTTAAACAAAAACCAAAAAGGTACTGGCTGTCTGGATGAATGGGGACACTGAAAAATGCATTTTTGAGATCGATAACAGTGAAAAATGTAGCTTCGGAATCAATGGCTGTCAATAGGGAAGAAATATCTGGGACTACTGGATACTGGGGTAGGATACATTTATTAAGCTCTCGAAGGTCAATCATTAATCGATATACTGGAGGTGCATTTGGATCAGTACGTTTCAAGACTGGAATGATAGGAGAATTACATACATTGGAGTCAGTTTCTACAACCACTCCTTGAACAATAAGCTCGTCAATAATTTTGGATAAGGCTGCTACAGCCTCAGGTGGCAATCTGTACTGTCTGATTCGTGGCAAAACTATACCTTGTTTGAGAGTCACACGATGGGGTGTGATGTGCATACATCCTACATCAGTTGGACCTTGCGCCCATAAATGCTGTGGAACATTCAGTAATCTTGGATCAAAATCACGTAATACATAGTGACCTTTAAAGTCACGTAAAAACAATCGGACTCCTTCTGGGGAGCAGCAAATTACTGCACCTAATTCCTTTAATGTTTTAATACCTAACAAATTTTCTGGACATGCTTTCGTAAGTAATAAATCAGTAGTTCGGGACAATGGACCTACTTCTAAAGTAACTGGTTTTGAAATCTCATTAACAATCGGCTTTCCTGAAAATCCAAGGGAAACATTTTTAGAGCCTGAGAGCGGAGCCCCTGGAACCTCGTCATGACTGATAGTAGTCCTACTTGCCCCTGTATCAATCAGAAACTTTCTGTCTTTCCCTAATACTTGACTGTGTACATAGGGACCCTCTTGATCTACAGGTATCTCGATGAGAGGCAAGCCTACCTCCCTCTCTAGGCTGTTTCATGAATACTGTTGATACTCTGGATACTCTGACTGAGCATACTGGTACATTTGCTGTGTAACATGCTGTGTTGCAGCGATAGGCTGCAGTGCTGGAACTGTCTGTTGTGCATTCTGTGGTGGCTGAGAAGTCTGTGAAACTTGTTCTTGTCTAGGCGGACGTGGTCTTTCTTTAGTCTTACCAGTAGCTATGTTGTGTTTCAGAACTGCACACTCGTTTATAAAATGACCTGGCTGTTTACAATAATTGCAAGTCCCTTTAACGGGAGCTGCAGGATGACTGGCTTGATTCGGACCCCTCTTCTGACTGTCTTGTGGAACAGATTGTGCAACTAATACTTTCATTTTCGTGTCTTTCATACGTCTCCTTTCGTGTTCTTGCTTTTCCCTGATTCTATTCTGGTGATACTGGAGCATCTGTAACATTTGGGACGGAGTATTAGCTTGCCAACTACTTTCAACTTTCAAAACTCGATTTTTAACTTGTGGACTTGAATTCTCGACTAGTTTGGTAACAAAAAGATGAGGGTACGATTCACTACTCGTCTTCAGACCACTGTTAATTATAAAACATTTTTCAAATCTAGAATAAAAATCACTAGTGTCTTCATCCTGTTTCTGTTTACATGCTGAGATTGCATCCCAATCTTCCTTTTTCGTGGCTAGTAACCTTGGCAAGACCTGTATCAATAACTCGGGCAATTCTTTAACTTTACCCCCAAGACCGGTACCTGGTACTCGTGAAGTATCTTCAGCTTCTAGAGCTGTCCAATCTATCTTTTTCTCTCCCACCTCCCATTCCTTTTCCTTGAGTTTCTCATATACCCCTGCGGGCAACAGAACCTTTAACATTTTAATGATATCAGGATACGTGTATTCTCCCATACGGAGCATGTCTTTTAATTCTCGATGGAACCCTGCTGGATCTTTGTCGTGACAGGGAATTAACTTTTTCATCTCTAAGAGTTCCATCTTTGTGATAGGGGTGTAAACAAATACTCGTTCTAGATCACCACCCGTTGTCCTAACTGGGTGTACTTCTCGTAACGGATGCTGTCTATCTATGTAAAATGATTTACTTTCTGAAGGTGAGACATGAACAAAATGCGGATTCAGAAACGTTCGGTATTTGTGGCGCTGTTCTAGAATGACACTAATTAAATCAGTACCTAGACCTTTCCATCTATACTGGAGTAACTCGTTCAGAACATCATGTAACGGACCTGGATCAGAATGCTGACCCTCATACAGTGTAATGAGGTGCTGGATCATATACATACCCACCAGTCGCTGCTCGGCTGGGGGCAGTTTCAGAAACATTTGTGCCACTATTTCGTCTGGAAAAGTGGTAGAATCAGTAGTCCACCGGACTGCTGATCGGGCTAGTTCTTGTTCATGCATGGTACTAAGTTCACTATAACCGATTCGTGATTTCAGAATGTGATCGGTAGCTTGAAATACTTGCTCAAGAGAACCTTGTTCTGGTGCTGGAGGAGGGAAAACTTTCTTGTGTTCTAGGCGTGAATGTCGGTCGGGAAGTCTAGTTCTACCTACATACGCTATTCTGGTGGGATTCTCGGCGTCTACCTCTTCGGTATCAGAGTTATCTTCTTTCTCGTTTACTTGTGCTGCTTTTCGTTTCTCGTGTAACTTTACTATTTCCCTACGGATTTTCTTGTACATACTGTCTATACAGTTCTGTGTCTTGTGTCTTCCCTCGGCTATATGGTCACTCCATCTGGTCAGGACTTTCATTTCTTCCGGATCTTTATCCGGATAATCTTGTTCTCTTATTAAACAATTAATTAGAAACTTTAAAAGCATGAGCTGAGTCTCGACTTTTCTTTGAGCCATGGCCTCGCCAATACTTCCTGGATCTACTCCTGTACGGATGAAACAATATATTCTGTCTAGATATTATTTCATATTCGGTAGGGTGTCCAAATATTCGGTCACCCGTCTTACACGCAATGAATATATAACCATATCATCATCGCCTGGGACTGGATCATAACGGCATTCTGTATGGGCTCGCTTGATATCTGCAACGGACTGATGCTTGGGCGAACGCTGTAACGCTCGGGCATGTAGCTCGAGTAATGTCACACGTCTGTGTTGAGGCGGGGTTCCAGGAGGACTTCCCCCCGCAGCCCCTAGACTAGAATCGTCGGTGTGTACTGTACGTGCTGGTAGAGTGACTGATGTAGCGGGTACATGTACTGTAGGCTGGACCGGGGGTACCGTAACAGGTGCTGTAACGGGTGCCCCGGTGGCTGGAGGAACAGGAATTACATTATTTACGGGAGCTGGCGGAGCAGGATTTGCATATTCTGGGACTGTGTCGTCCAAATAGGACGAGAGAAAAATATCAGCTGCGGTCGGTTTGTGACGTAGCTTAATCGGAACTAATGGCGGCGGAAAATTACATGGTGTTTCCGGGGTTGCTTTCGGCAAGCCCTCGGCAAGAAGAGGATACATACCCTTAATAAGGGCATTTCTCTGTCTGTCTGACTGTTCGGCTTTAACTCGTTCACCTACTTCGATTAATTCCCTTTCTTGGGCTCTTTCTGAGGATTCCCTACTTAATTCTGTCTTTCTGATTTCTTTTTCTGTTCTTCTATGAGATTCTTTGCGCCATAACTCGATGGCATCTTTCTGGGACTGTCTGGATTTCTTTTTCCATAATGCTTCTTCTACTCGCATGATACACTCGGCATCCCATGTACCTGACACGGGCCATCTATATTTCTCTTCTAATTCCTTGGTGTAATCCACCCATAAGTCTAGATATAATATGGCACTTAGGCCATGCTTATGATACATAAAATGACCTGGACTGTCCCTAGGCGGGACAGGAACTGCTTCCTCGAGCAGACCTTTTCTGGTTTTTAACTGACGTAACCTCGAGAATAAAGGCATAATTTAGGCTGGAGTCTGGACACAATACAATACACGATAAACACAATAATAACTGAAAAACAAATCACTCATACCACGACATTGAAAACACATGAAATAACATTTAACACATGAATTTCTTGAGAACAGAACTTACTGGACTGACTAGATGCACTGCTAAGACAGCACAAAACTTACCGGTCCCATAAAGAGACACGTCAGGACCCGCGTCCACCTAGGTGAACACTTCGTGTTGGATTTGCGTACCCAAACCCACGGACCAGAGACAAATTAATTGACCCTGTCTAGATACTACCCCAGCAACGGTACTCACCGGGCAGCAAGAACGGAAGGCCTCGGACTGGACTGGACTGCTACGACGACGGACTACGAACTTCGGACTTCAGTTACAGGTGGGCCTCCGGATACCTCGGACCTTGGACTCTCGGCTTGGGCTCTGGTCGGGACTCGCCGCGTTCCTCACCACCTCGTCTGGACGCTGGACCGCAACCTCCGTCTCCTCCGTGGGCCTGAGGGATACTTGAAGCAGAAATATCTGCACGTGCACGGTATGGTTCCGTCACGGCTGCAGAGGATCAGGGGGCCTGCGTGGCTTCTCCGGCGCGTGGGGAAAGGGCAAGTCCCTATTCGGGCGCCATTATGTGGTAAATAAATAATTAATTACCGGTTCTATTTTTCAGGATACTCTATAAACAGGTAGCTCAATAAATAAGAGTCAGGATTCGAGGTATCTTGAGTCGTCAGGCTTTAATCAGACATAAAGGACAGGAACAGGACAGCCTGCACGGGAAGGGAATGAAGGCAGAAAAGGCAGCTGCCTGGGGACGGACAAGGGAATAAGGGACACTTTTAATATGGGTGCATAGTATATATACTTAAACAAATACATTACATTCAATACAGTAGGCGTAGCAGTAGGCGTGACTCGTAGCAGTCGCGAAAGATAAGGGCAAAATGATGTAACAAGAAGGCGTGTACAGGGCGTATACATAGACATGTGATGTAAACGTAACAGAATATGTCATAAACGGGGCGGAAACATGGAGGGGGCTACCTGAGCAGCTGGGACCTCTAACCTAGTGGTGCGCGCAAACGGGCAATGACGTGTTACCAGGGAGAACTGGGGGCTATGACTTCTGCGCTAGAAGAGGAGACTAAAGTCTGGAGTGTCAGAGCGACATGTACCCAAGGCATATCTAGTATCTGGTGTTTAGAGTACATGTTGATAGAATCCAAAAGGTATCAGGGCAAAGGCTACTTGATACTAAGACTGGTGCATGCACAATTCTACATGTAGTTCGTGTGCGAGGAATATTCTATGAATATTAATACAGTATTTCTCTTACATGGAGACATAAAGGCTAGACCATGACGGAAACTATTGATGCGATTCGGTAGCTTAGGAATGCAGAGAAGGAGGGCTGGACTGATAACTAGAAACATAACATATTCTTGGCAGACTGGGAGGCAGAGCCAGGCCGGGCCGGGCACTGCGAGGCATGAAGTAAGCGAAGGGTCAGGGATACAGGTGGGGGCTGTATCGCTCCTCGGAGAGGGTTCAGGAGACAGGAGCTGAATCTGAGTCCGGGCCCTTTTGAGGCCTAGAAACGGAGACAATTCAATGACTGAACGTGCACACTGTGAAATGTGGCAACGTAGGTTTACATAGGCCTAATATTCGTTGTTTTCACGAAGACTGGAAACTGGCATACTAGAGATGGACACAACTGTAATTGCGTCTTTAATCGATCAGGGGGGAATACATGCATATCGATCATGCACATATAACATAAGGTGGGGAACACGTAGGCACATACAACATGGCAAAATTTACTTTTCCACACCCTGCTTGCGTTCTCAAGAAAGCAATAGAGAGAGTGAATGGGGTCGAAAGATCTCAAACATTAGAAGAACACCCTGTCACTGTCACTAATGAAAACGATGAGCCCACAAGACTAATACTTACCTTTAATGCAGAGACAGACAAAGTAAGAAAAATTCTAACCAAGAATTGGGAGATCCTGAAGACTGATTCTATCCTGGGTAGCAGCATACCAGATAGACCCACTATTACCTTTAGGAGAAATCGGAACATTCGAGATTTAGTAGTCAGGAATGACATCACCCAAGTTACCAAGACTGCCTAACATGGCCTAGCAGGTTTCTACCCCTGTGGCCACTGCAAAGCCTGCAAACATAGCAAATACAGGGGGACAGCTGAGTACAATGGTATCACCAAAAAATTTACTCAGTTTCTCACGTGCAGTACTACCTTTGTCATCTATGCCATCGAATGTACATGTAAACTTTGGTACATTGGCAGCCCCAGTTGTGCTGCCAAAAAAAGAGTTTTGGAACATTTGAGGGCCATCACCAATCACGACCCCAAATACCCAGTTGCTCGCCATTTTGAGCAATACCATTACTCCAATACTGCTGATTTAAATTATTTCATATTGGAACATGTTCCAAGGCATCCTAGAGGGGGTGACAGAGTGCTCGGTCTGAGACAAAGAGAATCTAGGCTCATAATCGAATTCCAAACGAGATTCCCTGCGGGTCTCAATATGGATGAGGAGCTTGCTAGTCATTTGAGACAATGATTTATATTTGTACCATAGTTCAACCTGTTGTGATATAACTAATGAATGGATTTACTCTTCTAACATCCTTCTTCTTCTGTAACATACTGCAATTCCTGTATCAATCATTTTTAACATGTTTTTTTGTCATATCTTTTTCCATAGGAGGAAAGGAGGGGCCCATCACTTGGATTCACTTGCACGGGCGTACCTATCCTTTGCACTCTGGAAATCACTGTGCTTCACTGAGTCACTTTTTGATACACCGGCTTGTAAGGTTTAATGACTAAAATCAATCTGTTGGGACTATGAGAACGTGACACTTGTCAAGAATTCTTAGGTACTATCTTGCGATGATAGCTTGTTGGCTTTTATCCTTCGACTTTCCTTCTGGATTTGTGGGAAATGTATTGTTTTTTGACAATGAGAATATGACACTTGTCTATGATTATTGACTACACTCTGACGACATTTATTTTTTAAGACTAACGTTCTGGTTACCATACGCTGTATTGTCAAATGTTGGGACCATTAGAACATGACACTTGTCAATAAGTCCGAGGCACTATCCTGTGATGATAGATTGTTGGCTTTCATCCTTTTATTTTCCCTTTGGGGATGGGGGAAGTGAATCATAATGAATCATATTGCTTGACGACAATTGTAACATGACCGCTTACCGTACTCTACTAATGCTCTGCTCACTAGACGAAGTGTTGTCATTGTTTTTCCACACCAGGATTTGTTATGTCATCTTCATGAGGTTCAGCAATGTCGTTTAGACTAATTATTCAGGGATTGTTTATTTTATTTCAAACTAAACTTTCAATACACAGTGCTATATTATTCCTGTTATAAACTCATGATATTTACATTGTGTAGGATACTACCATTCCAATATGTCTGCCATGCATTTTCGGTTACATCGCATTTGTTAGTCCCATTTCTATGTCAATGAATCATTATTTTGTATTTGCATCCCCCCTTACTTAATGCCGGATTTGTTTGTGTTGGATTACACGTGAACAAGGCTGTAGAGCTGAAATGCGTTGTGTAATAAACTGCAAGTTCTATATTTGAGTTCCTTTGCCTTTATGACCGAGAGCGCAAGACAAACTTTGTTCCCTTTTGTTGGATATATATATATGTCATGTGATCAAGCCTCCCTGGAGGCGAAACGCGTCATGGCGGCAGCGCTGGCTTCACGGAATTAAATTTGAATTTGCACCAGCATTCTTTGGGTCGGCTCTTTGTTGTACAGGATCTCTTCGAGCAACAACTTGTGGAATATATATATATATATATATATATATATATATATATATATATATATATATATGTATGTATATGTATGTGTATATATATGTACATATATATGTGTGTGCCTATATATATTTATATGTGTGTGTATGTACATATATGTGTGTGTATATATATATATATGTATATACATGTATATAAGTACATATAGATATAAGTATATCTGTATGTATGTTGTTAGAGGGTCCTGCTTATCATGCTCACAGGGCCCACGCACCATAGAGAAACTATATCTATGTACGTCTTTCTACAACCAGGCATTTGCGTAGAACCTCTCACCACACTGCGGGTGCCGAAGGGCATTACTGCATGCAGTTGGGTAGCAAGGATCCCATGGCCCCTGGTGCAAGCAAAGAAAATGGCCTTTTTGACTGGTGTGAGGGTTGGAAAAACAGCAATTATCCGGATTCCAGGCCCCGGTGCCATTGCACCTGCCGTACCAATGCTAACGATGCCCCTGATTGGACGTCTAGCATGATACATCAATGGAGGAGTGTTTGCTTGGAAGAATGTTGTGCCCAGAGATAAAGGTGTCAAGGGATGCAATGCAAGCAAGGAAATAAACCTCACTTGGTTTAGTAGTAAAAAACTGCTAGCATTGGAGTGCAGTTGGCCACACACTTGCCTCATCCCCAGCGCCACTGTACTTGCTACACAGTTCACAGCTACCTCGCTGGCTGTACTTGCGCTGTGCCATAAGTCATAGGATATGTTGTAATCAAAAAGAGAGTGGAGAACTAGAGAGGCTAGTCCGTTTCCCCAGTTTATATGTTAGCAATCAATGAGAACTAGCTCTGGTTTAAATTGTTTGTATGTCTGCGGGTGGAGGAAAACCATTAGGTTTTATGAAGGCCCTCACCCACCAACCGAGTTGGCGGCATGCTTCATCATCGGGCCCCACCTGAGGTACCGAGTGTACCTCAGGTGTGCTTCGACGCCAGATTACTACGTAGCGGGTTTTTTGGTTTGTGAGTGTGCTCTGAGTGAGGTTTAAAATACTGTCCTGGGTGTACCAAAGACTGTTTGAATGGTGGGCCCCAGGCAGTCAATAAAAACAAAGGCTTTCGAATGTGCACAGTAGGCTTATTATGAACTAAAATAAGAAATTGGATTATTATTTGGGATGGGTAACTAGCTACCTCAAGGAATGAATACAAAAATTGTCAGGGTGAACCCTCAGAGTCAGTAAATTGACCTGAGCTCAACTTCTTGTAAGCTATGGCACAGAGCAGACAGGCTTAACTTAGAGCAATGTGTAAAGTATGTATGCAGTACCAAAACAGTAATAAAGTCAAAATGCAAAACAATACAAATACCAAACTGAATTAGAAAATTAGAGTAAAATTGAATTTAAAAAATGACAAAAATCTAAGAAGGAGAGATTAGTCCCTAAAGTTTTGAGTAGAAATATCTAAAAAAAACCACAAAGTGACAATGACAATCTATGGCAACAGTTGACCGGTAGGTAGGCCTGATTTGAGGCCTACAGCGATGGAGGCTTGGTCTCCTCCACTGAGTACTGGCTCTACGTTACCTTTGATACCATCACACCAGGCATCAGCTCCACGGACCCTGCCTTTGCATTTTGTCCTATACAGGGCAAAAGTCGTAAAAAAAGAAGTGAGGGGACGCTGTCACAGGAAGTGACGTCACGACAGGAAGTGACGCCACGAAAGGTGCCGAGCTCCTCGTCCCAGAGAGGCCAGAGAGTGAAGTCCAGCTGTTTGGCAGGGGGGACAGCGTCCCTCCGGTAAAATAAGTGGGGGGACGCCATCCACCCGCGTGGTACCCCGACTCGAGCCCTGGTCCTATACATGGATATTTGCAGTCAGTGCCTATAGAAGCAGCTGTGAGTGAGGAGCTGGGTGAGGTGCAATCTTACAGTGGAAGCTCCGGAGCATTTAAACTCACACCCCCTTCACCATTAGTGTTGTTATCTGTATTTCTTGCACGCCCTGGGTGTCACTTATTGTGAATGCTGAATTGCATCTTGAGCTCCTATTCTTTAGGAGTTTAGGGCCACATGTATCATCATTACAAGTAGCGATTATCTAATTGCGATTTTCTCTGAATCGTAATTGGGTAATCGCTAATCCTAATGTATGAAACTCTTTTCAGTTTCATAAGCGATTATTAATGGGTCGCAAATAGATCTACTGCATGCATATTAATGAGGTGGGTCGCAATTTGGGAGCCATTAGGACTGTACGCCATCACCGGGATGGTGGCCTGCTGAGGTTGCTTTTAAATAAAGCAGTCTTTTTTGTTTTCAAATGCAGCACGTTTTCCTTAAAGGAAATTGGAATGCATTTAATAATTAAAAATAAAATTTGCAGTTTAATTTTTTAAGAGTAGGCAGTGGCCTGTGGTCCGCACTGCCTACACTTAAACAAAAATATTTTCCATTCTCAAAGGGGAAGGGGCACTCTGGGGAATCCTTCCCATTTGCGAATGGGTTACCACCTCCTTCAAAGAGTCGGTGAAACATGAATGTTTTGCGACCGTAATTTGGTCACAAAACATTCATACATCCCATTCGGTATTTGGAAGGGACGCCCTAAACACGCCTCTTCCAAATACTGAATCGCAAACACAAATTGCGATTCGGTAATGTGTTACCGAATCGCAATTTGTGTTTCATACATATATAAAGGCATTCTTGCGATCGGAAACAGAACAATCAGCCTTTCCAACCGCAAAAATGCTTAATACATGTGGCCCTTAGTCTTTCGTTGTTATCTTATGCAGAGCTTCTCCATTAAATCCCTATTTTTCTCTGACTCCCTGTGTGATCTAAGGCAACTCTTTTGACAATAGTGTCCTCCCTTGTCTTCCTCACTGCCAGTCCGTGCCAGGCCCTTGACAACAGCCATCCTCATGGATTCCATTACAGCCACCCGCATAGTTCTCAGTATAGACATCCTCATAGATCTTTATACAGACATCCTCATAGATTTCATATCCATCCTCATAGATCTCAGTAGATCATCCTCATAGCTGACTATACATCCATCCTCAGGAATCTCAGTGTAGACATCTTCTTAGAACTCTGTACATCCATCCTCCTAGATCTCAATACAGCCATCCTTGTAGATCTCAGTTCATCTATCCTCATCAATCTCAGTACAGCCATCCTCCTGGATCTCACTACAGTCATCCTCGCAGAATCTCAGTACAGCCATCCTCATAGATCTCAGTAAAGTCATCCTTGTAGATCTCAGTACAGTCAACCTCGTAGATCTCAGTTCATCTATCCTCATCGATCTCAGTACAGCCACCCTCATAGATCTCAGTAGAGACATCCTCGTAGATCTCAGTTAGTCTATCCTCATCGATTTCAGTACAGCCATCCTCGTTGATCTCAGTACAGCCATCCTCGTAGATCTCAGTACACCCATCCTCGTCGATCTCAGTAGAGCCACCCTCATAGATCTCAGTACAGCCATCCTCGTAGATCTCAGTACAGTCATCCTCATCGATCTCAGTACAGTCATCCTTGTAGATCACAGTACAGCCATCCTCGTAGATCTCAGTTCATCTATCCTCATAGATCTAAGTACAGCCATCCTCATAGATCTCTATACTCACATCCTCATAGATTTTTCATCCATCCTCATAGATCTCAGTTCGTCATCCTCATAGTTGACTATACATCCATCCTCAGGAATATCAGTTTAGACATCTTCTTAGAACTCTGTATATCCATCCTCATAGATCCCAGTACAGCCATCCTCATAGATCTCTATAGAGCTCTCCATATAGCTCTCGGTCCTACCATCCTTATGGATCTCAGAGTAGCCATCTTCCTAGATCCCAGTAGATCCATCCGCTTGTACCTCTATTTGAAGGAACTGGCCCTTTTAGGTCCACCCGGGTCACTCGCGACCACCTCTCAGCCTTCTATACCAAATGAAGAGTCGGTCAGACAGTAGAGAATACAAACCAATTATATATTTATTCAGATACACTGGAGTGGAGCCCTGTCTGCCCAGTCGCTTAGGGGTGCTGCAGAGAGGACTGACTTCAGCAAACATAGAGATACATTATGTACATTCAGAATCAAGGAAGGCACGCCCATAATGGAATTTTCCAAGCAGGTGCAGCTAGACAAAGAAGTACAGTAGAATGAGTTTCGATTCTGAGGCCGGGCACACAGTATCTTTTACCCAAGGTCACTCTGTCCGTGCCCACCGCTAGACTGGTGGGAGAAGGCCTCTATCTAGTGGGAAAGGTATGCGCTAATAAGAACAGTGTATTCATTAGCCAAACAAGGCCCAACCTTGGAGAAATTAAACTTTCCACAACCCATGTTTTCGAAGAGACAAGAAGCAGTTAAGAGCATGATTCAAAATGGCAACTAAACATAAAATGGTGCCGCGAATGCTAACTTACATGGAACAATGCACGTACAAAATAGTGAAAACATTTTAATTTCATCAGTCCCTCCTTTTAGCATTCAACAACTATTTTATGTGGAGGGTGTAAAGGACATAACATACTTATGGTCATAGGGACATCAGTACAAAGAACAATCCATATATTCAGTGTCGGGAATAGAAGCTGTAAGGAAGGATGTAGTGTCAAAAATATTTGCTGCATTAGTATCATGAACTGACACTTCCTGCTTCGGAGTGAGGATAGTGACACAATACGAGCAACAAGCTGGGAGACATTGTATGTAGAGGCAACATGTGAAGAAGATACCCGCAACCACACCCAGAAAAGTAAAGAGTGTCCAACCCTAAGATGTGAGTATGTTCCAAAACCACCCCGAACGTGTCCAAGTACCTGTCTCTTGGTGTATGTTTGACGAAAGTCTATGGAATTTCTGTATAGCCGCATACACATTGGGTGCGTGATCAGGTATGTAAACACAACAGCTGCTGCCAATGACGTGACAAGCCCCTCCCCTATCTGCAAGTATGACGTCTAGCACCATCCTGTTCTGCAAAGTGACTAATCTTGTAGCCTGGAGCTCCGCAGTGATGTTTGTCATTACCCCAGCTGTTGTATTAATAACCCCTTCCACTACCCTTGTTAACTGACGAAGTTGGAGGCTATTAGACAAGGGTCCCAAAAAGGTAGTAGACCCCTTATGGCATCCCCAAATTCATGTGCAGTGGTATCTGTTTGATCTATATCGTGTGTCTCAACAACTCTTCTGACTCGTGACAAGTAGGTACTCCTATAACGGAATGAGAAGCCCCAACCATGCTGCTTTGAACAAAACTGACTTTATATTCACTTGTCACAAAAAAATATTGCAAAATCTGATCTTAAAGAGATGGGCGTCAACCATGTTTGGCTTAAAATCGCCTTAATTAAATCATGAAGAGGTAAGTAATGATCTGTTGATCTTTATGATAATTGGACGGGACAACATATACAGGGGGAAGTAGGAAAGAGAGATAACATGAGCCTGGCCATCTCCTCGGGAGCCAGACATGAGCTTGGGATCCACAGACAAAATAGACATTATAGGGTAGGATCAAAGGAGGACTATTATTCGTTCTAAGTCTGTAGGTGAAATTGCATTTACTCTCACCCACCTTTACATCCCTAGTCCCCTGGACACAGAAACTAGCTGTTGTGTTGACCACGGACACCGGCATCGGTTTGTCCTTGGTAATATTGCGAGCTTGGAAAAGTTGAAAATACTCAGAGGTGTTGAACCTTTGGAAATCAGCCATTTCCATTAGAAGCCATGTTTCTTTCTTCAAATTTTGGTATGTGTTCATACAGGATTTTGAGGATAATGTACGGTGGGTGCTTTGTCCTGCTGGTCCTATGGGAGTAAACCTGTGATGAAAACATACATACTCTATCACAGTGCGAGAATCAGCAGGTGTCATACCCAGAGTAGAGAATTGGAAGTTGTAATTCACCATACTGAACAATTCAAACTAACCTTCACAGCTACCAATATATGACAATGGCATGGACAACAAATTGTCTCTCTTAGGAGTAACTAAGGGTAGCAATCCACAAACCCAACAATTAGTAGTATTTGACACATTATGCGCTTGATGCAAGATTTGTATGAATACATTGTCTGTGTAAGACTTTCTATGCTCTTCTTTGCGAGGGGCCAGCATAACGAAAATGTGCTCAGGCCGAGTGGTAGTAGTACCCACCAAGGAGTGCACAGGGAACTTCTCCTCTAGAAACCAAGATATTCCAAGTATTGTTGCTAGTAACATCACAACTAATAATATGCACATTATTTTACTCTTTTGGGACCAACCGTTCATTAAACGCGGTGGTGCACATGGCTGTTCCTCCTTAGCCACAGGCCAACCAAACAGATGCATGATTAGGCAAGGAAAGAAATGCAAAGAAAATGATAATAAAAACAAGTGTTCCCAGTGTCTGTCTGAGCCTCACTGGCGCAAGCTCCTATTGTTCATCAAATGTTGGTGCTCTTGAACACCGGCGGTGGAGCTTGCTCTGTCCTAAGCTCTGGATGAATCCCATGTCGATCAGGATAATGTATCCCCCTACAAGAGAGCATGTGCATCTTATCCTGTCCAATGTCATGAACAGTGCACAAATCTCACTGCAACCTAAACTAACTCCGTTGGTTATCCAGCAAAGCACACCCTAACTTGCACAGTCCATCACTGTCTAATCTGACTTTTCCTTTTGTGCACCGTTCCTCAACTGAGGACGCAAATTTTACCTGGCAGACCCAGGCACAGATGCGTCAGGGAAAAGAAGCTCCTGAACAGCTCATTTTCCCGGTGGAACTGCTACATTCAGCAATTCATTATCCTCTGCATTTGTTTGGGTCCAAGTGAGCTTAGTGTCGCTGAAGGGGACAAACTGGGGTACCATCTCGAACTCAGAGTCCTCAATTCCGCCCCTCACCCACTTGTCATAGGGTAAAGGCAGAGGTACCTTGCGGCAGTGCGGTCCGTGGACCCAGTTCTTTCGGCCGGCAACCTTCACAACTGTGCGGATGGACAAGAGGACCAACTCAGGTCCCTTCCAACGTGGCTCCAAAATTTTGTTCTGCTGGAAATTTTGGGTCAAAACATAATCCCCAGGCTGGGAATCATGTCCAGGCCCCTCTGGGGTGGCTGGTAAGGATTCACGGATCTGTTGGTGAATAGAACACAAACTTTCAGTTAACTGAGCAAGGTAGTCAATCAATATCAGGTATTCAATATCCAAAAACTGTCGAGGGCGGGGGACGCCCCAGACATTTGCTGGGCGTCCAATCACAACCTCCTATGGTGACAATCCTGTCCAAGAATGTGCTGTTGTTCTTGTTGACAAAAGAACTAATGGTAAAGCATCAGGCCACTGTAAACCTGTTGCCTCCTGAATCTTAGCCAATTTTAACTTGACAGTACCGTTGTACTTCTCAACTAATCCTACTGACTGGAGGTGATTGGCAGCATGAAATTTCTGTTTGATACTCAACCCTTCACATATTAACTGAATTACCTTAGCATTAAAATGACTTCTGTTGTCACTCCAGTTCAAACGGGGCAAGCCGAAACGATTAAAGAACTTCTTCAGGTACCTTTCCAGTCATAACGGCTGTATTGTCCTTAGTGGGATAGGCCTCAACCCATTTACTGAATGAACAGTCAACCACCAACACTTCAAATTATTATACCTGTCTAGTTCTATATAGTCCATCTGGAGGACCTCAAAGGGGAAAGTAGACGGCACAAAATTACCGGGTGGGGTAGGAGTGTTTTTTCCTGAATTATGCATCATGCACACCATGCAGTATTTTACCAAATGTGCAGCTGTCTTAGGGATGTTGTCATTTTGTCATATAGGTTCTAACAACTTGCAAATACCTTTTTGCACTGATATGGGCTTGGCCATGGGCCATAGTAACCACAGAGAGAACATACGCATCTGGCAACATCCATCTCTGTTTCTCTGACTTATCAGTCCAACATCCCTCTTCGTCCAAATGTGCTGTACGGTAAACAGTCATAATATCGATTCCAAAATATAGAATGGACATAATATTGAAGTAAAAATATAGAATGGACAAAATATCGAATGGACACAATATAGTGGTTAAAAATATCGAATTTAAGGTAAGTAATATCGATTTTCAAAATATAGAAGTCAAAATATCGAAGTATACAATATAGGCATTAAATATATCGATTTTTTAATAATATCAATTTTTTTTAAAGTGTTTTGTATGTTAGTATATGTGTGAAAAGTGTATATTAATTTTTGTAATGTATGTTTAATGTATTTTAAGTAATGAATTTTATGTTATTTAATTTTTGCGTAATTTAATTCTGTAGCGGGTTGTGGGTTTATAGGGGAATAGGGTGGGAAGTCATTTAATTATATTAAATTAAATATTAATTTTTAGCAATTATTATTAATTTTTAATTACATTTTGCTTTTTAGTTCTGTAGCGGGTTGTGGGTTTATAGGGGAATAGGGTGGGAAGTAATTAAATTGTAATTAATTAAATATTTTTATTTATTTATTGGTATTAATTTTGAATTTATTGTTATTTTTTAATTGGTAATTAATTTTTATTAATTGCCAATTAATTTGTATTAATTGATTGATTGTTAATTATGTTAATTTTCTAAATTTATTTTCTGTAGCGGGTTTATAGGGGAATAGGGTGGGAAGTAATTTAATTGTAATTAAGTAAATAATTTTTTTCATTTATTGCTATTGATTTTAAATGTATTGTTAATTAATTTTTTATTGGTAATTAATTTGTATTAATTGATTGATTGTTAATTATGTTAATTTTCTAAATTTATTTTCTGTAGCGGGTTGTGGGTTTATAGGGGAATAGGGTGGGAAGTAATTTAATTGTAATTAAGTAAATAATTTTTTTCATTTATTGCTATTGATTTTAAATGTATTGTTAATTAATTTTTTATTGGTAATTAACTTCTATTAATTGACAATTAATTTGTATTAATTGGTAATTATTTTGTATTAATTAAATATTTGATAATTATGATAATTGTATTAATGTATTTTCTGTAGTGGGATGTGGGTTTATAGGGGAATAGGGTGGGAAGTAATGTAATTGTAATTAATTACATATTACAAATACTTTTTGTTTATTGATAATTAATTTACTGTTAATATTTAATTGGTATTACTTTTTATTGTTAATTAGTTTTTGTTATTGAAAATTAATTAGTTGTTAAATAATTATGAATAGGTTATTAATTTTTAATAACTAATATGTAGTTGTATTTCTAATTAATTATTACATAATATTAAATTGGTTATTAATTTCAATTAATGTTTTATTGGTATTGATATTTAATGTATTTTTAATAATATCATTACTTTCCCTATTGTTAAACTCACTGGAGTGGGAATAGTAATTTTCACCCTCCCGCTATCCAACGCTTTCCCTACTGTTGCACTCTCTGGAGTGGGAATAGTATTTTTTACCCCTACGCTATCCAACGCTTTCCCTACTGTTGCACTCTCTGGAGTGGGATTAGTAATTTTTACCCCTACGCTATCCAAAGCTTTCCCTACTGTTGCACTATCTGGAGTGGGAATAGTAATTTTCACACTCCCGCTATCCAACGCTTTCCCTACTGTTGCACTCTCTGGAGTGGGAATAGTATTTTTTACCCCTTCTCTATCCAATGCTTTCCCTACTGTTGCACTCTCTGGAGTGGGAATAGTATTTTTTACCCCTACGCTATCCAACGCTTTCCCTACTGTTGCACTCTCTGGAGTGGGAATAGTATTTTTTACCCTACGCTATCCAACGCTTTCCCTACTGTTGCACTCACTGGAGTGGGAATAGTATTTTTTACCCCTACGCTATCCAACACTTTCCCTACTGTTGCACTGACTGGAGTGGTAATATTAAATGTTACCCTCCTGCTATCCTACGGTAAAATATTGTAATTTATTTTATTAATAACTTAAATTAATTATATCTTAATTTTAAGGTTATTTGAGTATTTTTAAGTATGTTTTAGTTAATTACATTTATTATTTCATTAATTTTAAATTACTTTTAAGACATTTTAAAAAAATTGATATTTTGACTGACTATATTTTTTACAGACTATATTTTGGATTCGATATTTTTGTACTTACCTGTTTGTAGATAGGAATTCGATATTTTGGCATTCTATATTTTGGTGACTATATTTTGGTAAGTCTTTAATTTGTCATTCTATATTATATCAGTGATCCGTGCTGTACGTTCTTGCCATATTGCTAACTCTTCTATTGTAGCCTCGCTTTGGATCTCCTTCACGTTCTCAAGAGTATCCTCAAACATGCACCTTCAGGCACCCACCTAGCAGGAACTGCTACAAACATTCTCTTCATTTTAGTCAGTGCCATTTCCTTAGCTGTTTGATCAGCAAAAGCATTCCCCCTACCTACATCATCAGTGATCTTATGAGCGTTACACTTCACTATTGCCAACATCTTAGGGAGTGTCAAAGCAGACAAAAGCCTCAATATAAGGAAACCATGTTGGACCTTTGTGTCATGGGAAGTAAGGAACCCCCTCTCAGCCCAGAGTCGCTCAAAATTAAGCACAACCTCAAAGGCGTACTGGTTGTCGGTATAAATATTGACAACTAGTCCCTCTCTCAATTTACAAGCTCGAATCAGGGCAGCTAACTCAGCTGCTTGGGTGGACTGATAAGGGACTTGTGATGTCTCTGCGACTGTACACAATGTGGTGATAGCATAAGCAGCAGTTGTAGTGCCATCTGGTAATTTGAAATAATAGCCATCAACATATAATTCCCCTTGCGGGTCAGATAAGGGAACATCAGTCAAGTCTACCCATCCCTTCTTCTCCTCTTCCATCAGGAAGATACAATCATGTTTCTCATTTTCAGAAGGGAGGGGCAGTAACTTGGCTGGATTCAGAGTGACACATCGTTTGATCGTAATATGTTTGGCGAAGAGTGTCAATTCAAAACCTGTCAGACGCGCACTGGTAAGGTGCTGTGTCTTAGTCTTATTCAAAAGTGTATCCAGAGCATGCGGTACCATGACTCTGAGATCAGTATCAAGCACGAGCCCAGCCGATAGTCTTATTGAGACAGCCACAGCTGCAAACGCTCTTAGACAGCTCTGGAGGGCTCTTGCGACAGGGTCGAGAATAGCAGAGAAATAAGCACACAGCCGTTGCTTTTCTCCACATTTTTGGGTTAAAACAGAAAGCACACAACCAGCCGTCTTGTGGACGTACAATAGAAATGGCTTGCCATAGTTAGGTATACCAAGCACAGGAGACGAACAAAGCGCAGCCTTCAATTGCTCAAAAGACTGCGGACCTTCTGGCGTCCAAGGCAAGGGCTCATTGTACCCTCTTTAGTAGTTAGTGCCAGTAAGGGGTTTGTTAGTAGGGAGTAGTTAGGTATCCACTGCCTACAGTTGGAAGTGATACCTATGAAAGCAAGCACATCTTTCTGAGTCTGTGGAATGAGCATTCTAAGAATGGTACTGATTTTATTATTATTTTATTTTATTTAATGCGATTTTATATAGCTTTACCCGAAGGTGTCAGAGCGCTTTACATAAGAACCAGTTGCAAAACATAAGGACTAAGGATTATATGTGTTACATAAAAGATACATACAGAAAAAATTGCAAATGTACAAGATGTAGAGTCACACAAGGAAGGGATACAAACAGAAAGAAGAGATATGAATGGAAATACTCAAAGAGTCACATAGGAATGGTAGAGACTACAAAGATCTATTGCATATGCTAGTGATTAGAGTTATCTCTATATACATAGGGAAGGGATACGAGTGGATATACACTAAGAGTCACATAGGAATGGTAGATAGTACACAGGTCTACTGCATATACTAGTGATTAGAGTTTTCTCTATATACATAGGGAAGGGATACAAATGGATATACTCTAAGAGCCACATAGGAATGGTAGAGAGTACAAAGGTCTACTGCATATACTAGTGATTAGAGTTATCTCTATATACATAGGGAAGGGATACGGGTGGATATACTCTAAGAGTCACATAGGAATGGTAGATAGTACACAGGTCTACTGCATATACTAGTGTTTAGAGTTATCTCTATATACAGAAAAGCAGAGTTTCATTAAGTGGGGTCAGAGGGGGATGCAGTCACAGCACCAAGGGAGGGTGGGAGGGATAAAAGGGTATGGAGAAAAGGCAGATCAGCAAAGGGAACAAACATTTGGGGATCGTCAAGGGGAAAAGGGTTAAAGGACGAGGGAATGGACTAGATGGCGGGTCAGAGTCCAGAGAAAAGCGGACGAGATCAGCAGCAAAATGGCAGCCAGGACAAAAAAAAAGTTAAGAAGTCCAGGAGAGTCCGTGGCGTAGTTTCTTTCATTCGAATGTGACTGCAGTTGGTCTTTTTGCGCACCCTGATTTGGCTGTGATGGGATTTGTGGCACAGGATGTGCTATTCGCTCAGGATAAAACAATTTGGTGAAGTGGAGAAGCCAGGATTAGATTGGCAGCAGTGCCCGCGGGGCCACGGCAGAGACACGCTTGCAGCGGGGGCAAGATTGGCAGCAGTGCCCGCTGCGGGGGCAGATCAGGTAGTCGGCAGTGCCGGAGATGGTGTCCACGCTGCTCCTGTATGCATCCTGCCGCCAGCCCTGCAGCCCGACTCACACCGCTGGGACCCGGGCGGCAGCGGAGGCACCGCCAGGAGGGGCCACGGCAGAGACCTCTTGCACCGGTCGATTCATAGTCGGCGTCCTGTGCTGAAATGGCTTTGCAGAGGGTGTGTGGCGGGAGATCCGAGCCTCAAGTCTCGCTTCTAGACGCTGCATTGTGTTTACACCTTTTCTAATCGTTTCTCGGCAGCGCTTGGGGACATCTCAGAGTCCCCGGTCTGGCTTCAAGGCGCTGCATTGCATTGATCCTCTCCTCACATTAGTATCTCTCTGCCCCTTTATATAGGGGAGGGGGTGCGATATCTCTCGAGGCGCTATGTTCCTGTCCTCCTGCGCTCTGAAGGTGGTGAGTGTTGGGGGGTGTCTCCCCTGGGGGGTTCGGTCTCTTCTCCTCCTTCGGCCGCAGCTGGTTTCAGCCTCGAGGCCTGGTCAGGGTCACTGCAGTCTGTGCTACTGCTGATGCGCTCAGGAGTCAATATTCTACCCTTCTTCGACAGTAGGTGACCTAAATAGTTGACCTCCTGTCGACAATACTGAAATTTGAAAAGGGACACTTTATGTCTGTGGTGTGCCAAATGCAACACCAATTTAACTGTACTGTCCGTGCAACCTTGTTCTGTATCAGAAGCAATGAGGAGGTTGTCAACATACTGAAGCAATACCGTAATAACATCTGCCCCATACACTTCCTGAATTTTGTCCAGTCTCTATCCTCTAATACGCGTACTGGCGTCCCACTGCTCAGTGATGTCAGGGGATGAAAAAACAGAGTGGGGGTAGAAACAGAAATAACAGGCACTAACATCGCTGCTGGCTGCTTCGCAGGTGTAAGGACTGGCGAAAGGGACGCTGAAACAAAAGGTGTGGCAGGGGTATCCGACAGTAATCGTTGCTGCATACGGCGAGGACAAAGAAAAAACAGAAGGTGCTGTGGCCAAAACAGTCTGATCAACAGTAGCAGGAGCAGAAACAGCAGAGAGAGAAGGAGCGGGTGGCGGAAACTGTGAGGGAAGAGCGGGATATATTCTCTGCGGGGCATATGGTGGCGGGGGTCGTGTATCTAACAATTCCTCCACAAAAGTATTGTTTTCCTCTCAGGCTACATAAGATTTATCAATTTGTAGTCGAAACCTCCTATCTTCATGTTCAATCCTTATCTCTTTTTTCTCTCTATCATGTGCTACAGCTTTCTGAGTCAATGTTTGCATTCTCCCCTTCAGGGGCTCTCTCTCTGCTTTCATTTGCTTCTGTTCAGCTTCCTTTTCCCATCCCGGAAGGAATCAAACATAGACTGCCTACTTCACTTCGCAAACAATTTTTCCTGTAAGAAACCAATCTTTTGTTCATCAAAAGTACCCGTCAATGGCCATTGCAACTCGCCATTGTCCCTCGTATATTTGTGCAATAGCATACTAAACATAATAGGGCCAAGGCCATGCTTCACATACATATCAAAATTCGGAATGCCTTCTGGAGGCACTGGCTGACTTTCTTCCAATCGAGCATCCACAAAAAAACAGCGACAACAGGAAACCAAAAGTCAACTAAACCCAGGCACTTTAAAAAAGAAGCCAAATTCACTATTCTAGGCCTGGCAAAATATGTGCAAATGTGGCTATCCAAAAGACGGCCTTTAGGCCGTACCAAATACAAACCAAACTGGTACCGTATCCACAAAGAACCAAAACAAACTCACCTGATATACGCAGGTCAAACAAATGTATTCTCCACTGTCGACTCTTCGGACCAAATGATCAGATCCAAGGGTTTCGCCGTGCAGGACTCCAGTCGGGATAATCACTGGGCGGGGCACCATCCGGCGGGACAGAAGGGGCAGCTATGAGTACAAGGACTCTCTCGTGCAGGTATCCCTGATCTGTCCGTCCGACCTGATGTTGGCCCGACCTCCCCACCCGTCCACGGGAAGAGATGGGTCAGTCACCCAAACGAGACCCTGTTTGGGCGCCAATTGAAGGAAGTGGCCTGTTTAGGGTCGACCGGGTCACTCGCTACCACCTCTCAGCCATCCATACCAAATGAAGAGTCGATCAGACAGTAGAGAATACAAACCAAGTATATATTTATTCAGATACACTGGAGTGGAGCCCCTTCTGCCCAGTCGCTTTGGGGTGCTGCAGAGCGGACTGACTTCAGCAAACATAGAGATACATTATGTGCATTCTGAACCAAGGAAGGCACGCCCATGATGGAATCGTCCAAGCAGGTGCAGCTAGACAAAGAAATACAGTAGAATGAGTTTTGATTCTGAGGCCGGGCACACCGTCTCTTTCACCCAAGGTCACTCTGTCCGTGCCTGCCACTAGACTGGTGAGAGAAGGCCTCTATCTAGTGGGAAAGGTATTTGCTATTAAGAACAGTGTATTCATTAGCAAAGCAAGGCCCAATCTTGGAGAAATTAAACTTTCCACAACCCATGGTTTCGAGGAGACAAGAAGCAGTTAAGAGCATGACTCAAAATGGCGACTGAACATAAAATGGTGCCACGAATGCTAACTTACATGGAACAATGCACGGACAAAATAGCGAAAACATTTTAATTTCATCATATGCAGCCACCCTCGTAGATCAGTTGAGCCAGCCTCTTAACTTTCACAACAGCCTTCCTCTTAGATCTCAGTACAGACATACTTATAAATTTCAGGACAGCAATCTTTGTTAATCTCAGTGTAGCCAACATTGTAAATCTCAGTGTAGCCACCCTTGTAAATCTGAGTGTAGCTACCCTCGTAAGTCTCAGTGTAGCTACCCTCATGTTATGTTATGTTATGTTATGTTATAACAATTTATAATGCGCTCAGCGACCCCAGCAAAGGGGCATCCCGGCGCAAAAGACAACGGAGCAACACAACATAAGAGAAAATAGTGCCACGGAGGGGAAGCTAGAACAAGAAAGTCTTAATGGCTCTACGGAAGGACAACAAGTCCTCAAGCAACCGGATTTCCACTGGGAGGGAGTTCCAAACAAGTGCTGCTTTCACCCTGAAAGAGCGACCTCCCATCCTGCTGAGCCTAAACCTAGGAACAACGGCAAGAGCCTGACCTTGAGACCGAAGATTACGGGTAGGGACATAGAAGGAGATGGATTTGGCCAGAATCTCAGGGCCTATGCCTCTTAGAATTTTAAAGGTCAAACAAAGGACCTTGAACAAAATACGTTTCCTAACCGGGAGCCAGTGCAGAGAGCGGAGGACGTTGGTCACCGGAGAGAACTTAGGCAAACCAACAATAGCTCTCGCCGCAGCGTTCTGCACCCGCTGCATGCGGGTTAGCTCAGCCTGGTTAGCCCCAACCAGCAAAGAGCTAACGTAGTCCAGATGAGAGATGATAGTTGCCTGGACTACAAGCTGTCTTGTAGGGGCATCAAAGAACCTAAGCACAGGCCGTAAACCTCTTAGTAGTCCAAAGCAGCAGGCTGCGATTTTTTTGGTGTGCCCTATAAATGTGAGACCAGCGTCTAACCAGACCCCTAGGTTCTTCACCTCCGACACCGGGGTCGGAGTGGGGCCCAGCTCCGAAGGCCACCACTGATCGCCCCAAAGCTCCACTCCCTTCCCGACAACCATGACCTCTGTTTTTGTGGCATTGAGCTGAAGGCAGTTGCCTGTCAGCCAACTAGCCACCGCCTTCAGTCCAGACTGAAACCTGGGGGCATCCTGTTCCGCATCCCCGCTGAGAGTAACCGCCAGCTGTGTGTCGTCGGCATATGAGACCAACGTTAGGCCCCATTGCCTAGCGACATCAGCCAGCGGTCTCACGTACAGATTAAACAACGTGGGACTCAGCGAGGAACCCTGCGGAACCCCCGAGGCCAGCGGCTGGAACCTGGACTTGAAGGGAGGGATGGCAACACAGAAGGAGCGGTTGTCTAGGAAGGAGCGGAACCATTGCAGCGCCTGGCCACCGATACCAATCTCCTCGAGCCGCTGGAGGAGGATGCTGTGAGATACAGTATCGAAGGCGGCGCTGAGATCTAACAAAATCAGCGCCGCCGTCTGACCAGCATCCAGCCTCGCACGGGGATGTTCCACCATCACCAGTAGGGCAGTCTCCGTGCTGTGGCCAGCACGGAAGCCATTCTGTGTGGGGTCGAGGGCGTTGGAACGGGCAAGATGGTCCGACAGGGCCAGGTTGACATGGGCCTCTGTCAACTTGGCTGGCCAGGGTAGCAGCGAAATGGGACGGTAGTTTTCCGGTTTAGACGGGTCAAGAGTAGATTTTTTAATAATCGGAGACACCACCGCCTGCTTCCAGCTAGAGGGGACTACCCCCGTCTCAAGGGAGAGGTTGACCAAAGAATGTATGGCCGTACGTCCCAGAAAAGTCTGGTCACGGAAGAGGGCCGGCCTCACTGGATCAGATGGGGACCCAGTTTTAATTTGAACAGCAAGTTTGTCAAACCCTTCCTGCGTAAGGGGAGGGAATGAAAGCAGGGTAGTCTGAGGTAAGGTCTCCTTAGGGCTATCCAACACATTGCCCGTACTCGGGAATGACCGGTATATAGCCTGGACTTTTCCCACAAAATACAAAGCGAGGGATTCACAATGTGTAACAGAGCTCTCCGCCGTAACGGTTGACCGCTTAGACATAAGGTCTTTAACCGCCCTGAAAATGGCCTTTGCCGGGTTCGTGCTATTCCGAAACTCTTCAGCGTAGAACGCAGCTCGGGCACGACAGATAGCCCGGTGGTAGAGCCTGACGGACATGGCGTATGCAGCTTTTAATTCAGCCCCATACGTCTTCCGCCAAGCCCTCTCCGCCCGTCTACAGGCTCCCTTCAGAGCACGCAAAGCGTCGTTATACCACGGGCTCGAAACACGAGGATTGATCTTCGTTGTTACAACTGGTATCAAGGTATCCAGAGCCCCAGTGAGCCAGGAACAGAAGAGATCGTATCCTTCTTCTACGTTGTTAAAAGGGCCCGGGGGAGCCAGAGACAGAAGATGGTAAAAGTCATCCAGCTTGAGTTTACCCCAGGGTCTCCTGGGTACCCGTTTAGCTGGAGCAGTCAGAGTCGTAGCTGACATAGGGCAATAAATTGATACCAGAGAGTGGTCCGACCACTCTACAGGAGCAATTGACGTGACTTTGACCTCTGTCAGGTTGGTAAAGACCGGGTCCAGAGTATGTCCCCCAGAATGAGTAGGCTGGGAGATCAGCTGACATAATTGAAAGGCCTCTAAGTCCATAAGAATAGTACGTGCTGCCAAGCAGGATGGGTCGTCAAAATGCAGATTTAAATCGCCGAGAATGGAAAAATTGGCGCAGTCAGTGACAAAAGTGGCAACAGTGTCCGGGAAAGCATTCCTGAACGCCACGTCACTGCCCGGCGGACGATATACCAATCTAAATCTCATTGTAGCCACCCTCATACATCTCAGTGTAGCTACCATCGTAAGTCTGAGTGTAGCTACTCTTGTAAATTTCATTGTAGCCACCCTCGTACATCTTAGGGTAGCTACCCTCGTACATCTCAGGCTGGCCACCCTCGTAAGTCTCAGTATAGCTACCCTCCGAAATCTCATTGTAGCCACCCTCGTAAATCTCATTGTAGCCACCCTTGTAGATCTCAGCCCAGCCATTCTTATAGATACCAGTTCAGTCATCCTCCCAGATCTCTATACAGACACCCTTGTAGATATCAGTCCAGCCATTCACATAGATCTCAGGACAGCCATCCTCGAAGATCCCAGTCCCTCCATGCTCGTCGTAGATCTCAGTACAGCCACAGTCGTATGTTTCAGTACAGTTCATCCATCCTTGTAGCTATCAGTCCGGCCATCCTCAGAAATCTCAGAATAGCCATTCTCAGGAAACTCAGAACTGCCAACTTTATAGATCTCAGTACAGCCATCTACGTAGACATCAGTACAGAATCCATCAGACATCTCAGTATATTGATCTCAGTACAGCCATCCTCGTAAATCTCGGTGTACCCATGCTCACTAATCTTAGTCCACTTTTCATTGTTGATCTCAGTCCAACAGTGCTTGTCGATCTCAGTACTTGCAAAAAACACAGTTGATGGACAGAATGTAGAACAATGTCATACATTTACCCCAGTACAAGGATCTGGGCCTAAATCCATCGTTTCTTTTGCACTCCACACCACCCTGGGTTAGACACTGGCTATATGCAAATCAGCTCTGACCCTGTGCCTCATGGGAACAGTCCAGTCCGAACTACCAAGCCATGTCTTTCCCAGACCGGAATCAAGCATCCAAGGACCGGTTTCTGGCATTCAGCCTTCATCAGCCGGGATAGCTTGACTCCAGTGGTGTGGAGAGCCTGGGACTCACGTCTGAGCATACCCAGCCCACTCGGGGTGAAAATTGCAAAAAACACAGTTGATGGACAGAATGTAGAACAATGTCATACATTCACCCCAGTACAAGGATCTGGGCCTAAATCCATCGTTTTTTTTGCACTTCACACCATCCTGGGTTAGACACTGGCTATATGCAAATCAGCTCTGACCCTGTGCCTCATGGGAACAGTCCAGTCCGAACTACCAAGCCATGTCTTTCCCAGACCGGAATCAAGCATCCAAGGACCGGTTTCTGGCTATCAGCCTTCATCAGCCTTGATAGCTTGACTCCAGTGGTGTGGAGAGCCTGGGACTCACGTCTGAGCATACCCAGCCCACTCGGGGTGAAAATTGCAAAAAACACAGTTGATGGACAGAATGTAGAACAATGTCATACATTCACCCCAGTACAAGGATCAACTGTGTTTTTTGCAATTTTGTCGATCTCAGTACAGCCATCCTGGTAAATATTACACCAGTGATCATCATAGATCTCAGCAAAGCCACCCTTGTAGATCTCAGTTCATCCATCCTTGTAGATCCCAGTACAGTCATCAGGATAGCACGTAGATCTCAGTATTGCCATCCTCGTATATCTCAAGTCAACTATGCTCATAGATTTCAGTACATACATCCTCATAGATCTCAGAACAACCATCCTCATAGATCTCAGTACATCCATCCTCTTAGATCTCTGTACAGCTATACTCAAAGACCTAAGTACATCCATCCTCTTAGATCTCTGCACATCTATCCTCAAAGACCTCAGTGCATCCATCCTCTTAGATCTCTGTACAGCTATCCTCATAGACCTCAGTACATCAATCCTCTTAGATCTCTGTACAGCTATCCTCATAGATCTCAGTGCATCCATCCTCTTAAATCTCTGTACAGTTATCCTGATAGATCGTAGTCCATCCATCCTCTTAGATCTCTGTGCAGCTATCCTCGTAGACCTCAGTACACCCATCCTCTTAGGTCTCTGTGCAGCTATCCTCATAGATCTCAGTACATCCATCCTCTTAGATCTCTTTACGGATATCCTCATAGACCTCAGTACATCCACCCTCTTAGATCTCTTTACGGATATCCTCATAGATCTCAGTACATCCATCCTCTTAGATCTCTTTACGGATATCCTCATAGACCTCAGTACATCCATCCTCTTAGATCTCTCTGCAGCTGTCCTCATAGACCTCAGTACATCCATCCTCTTAGGTCTCTGTGCAGCTGTCCTCATAGACCTCAGTACATCCATCCTCTTAGGTCTCTGTGCTGCTATCCTCATAGACCTCAGTACATCCATCCTCTTAGATCTCTTTACGGATATCCTCGTAGACCTCAGTACATCCATCCTCTTAGATCTCTTTACGGATATCCTCATAGACCTCAGTACATCCATCCTCTTAGATCTCTTTACGGATATCCTCGTAGACCTCAGTACATCCATCCTCTTAGATCTCTTTACGGATATCCTCATAGATCTCAGTACATCCATCCTCTTAGATCTCTTTACGGATATCCTCATAGACCTCAGTACATCCATACTCTTAGATCTCTTTACGGATATCCTCATAGACCTCAGTACATCCATCCTCTTAGATCTCTGTGCAGCTGTCCTCATAGACCGCAGTACATCCATCCTCTTAGATCTCTTTACGGATATCCTCGTAGACCTCAGTACTTAAACCTGACTTAACGATTCTTCTGCACCCATTATCAACATACTAGTGCCCCCTAATTTTTACATCATCAGGCTAGATAGATCCAGTCGACAAGGTGGAGGCATCGCTTGTATACATCGTAACAATCCATCAGTTAGACAATTGTACTCAGATTCCTTGTCGTCATGTAAATACCTGTGCTTTGAGGTATCAAGCAACAACAGGCTAGCTTGCAAATTCCACGCGAACTACCACCCTCCACAAGGCAATATCCCCTTCCTAGAACAGATCATGGAAGTTATCTCATTGAACGGGGTGTGTCATGGCACCTACATCTTCCTTGGAAACTTTAATCTCCATTGGAGTGGCATGAATGACTCGTCAGTCAATAGCCTCAAATCTTTCCAAGCAGATATCTACCTCACTCAAATATGCAACAGCCCTACTCACATCAAGGGAGCTACCTTAGATCTGGTTGATTTGGTAAGATCAACTCCATTCAACTTGAAGCTTTCTCCCCATGTGACTGGACGGTCCACAATTGCATATCCTTCCTCGTCACAGAATCGTCGAGAACCAATAAAGCTCAGCTGAAGAAACCCAGGCACCGGCAAAGAAGTCTTAGAAACATTAACATATATGATTTGACCTCCTACATTGATAACAGCCTGCCCTCCTCTCTGTATATGTCTGATGTCGGCGACCTTACAGATCACTATAATCGCCCCATGACTAACATTAAGACTCAATGGCAACCCTACAGCTACAAAGAATGCCCTCCAAAATCACCCACCCTGGTGTAATGGTAGTTTAAATAGTAAAAGAAGAAATCTGAGACTGGCGTAAACTTTGTGGCGATCCTCTCTCTTCGTTGACCATCTCACTCAGCTGAGATCTCTGAGAAATGTATACAACAAATGCATCAGATGCTCTAAAGCTAGTAACTTCAGTAATCAACTAGAGCAAGCCAAGAACCGGCCAAAGAAAGTGTTTGAACTAATCAAGCTTCAGTCAAACAGCCAACCCAACCCTCCCTCAATGGAACTCTGATCGCTGCCTAATTGTGAGGAATTTGCAGCCTTCTTCTAGGAAAAGACAACAAAGATAGAACTGGAACTACGGGCAGCTTTGGAGAACCTTCCTGTCTCCAATCCTCACTCCGGGTCTGGAGTGCCCCCTCCCATTCTGGTACTCCCCCCTAAAAACAATGCTTCTTGGAGCATATTCCAAACCTTGGATGAAAGCAACATCCACAAAACTCTGGCCACGCTGAAACCATCCAACCATTTCAGCGACCCCTTGCCATTGAATATCTTCAGTGAGATCAGATCATCCATACTGCTTCTTTGGATGAAGATAATTAATGCCTCTCTGCTTCAAGGTACAATTCCGGATTGCCTTAAATCGGAGCAGGTCACTCCCACCCTTAAAAAACCGACGGCAGACCATAGTAACCTTCACAATTTCACCCTATTTCCAACATTCCAACTCTGGCTAAGCTCTTAAAGAAATGCGTACACATCCAGCTGTGTAGCCACATTGAACAATGCCACTTGCTAGACCAATTCCAATCTGGCTTCCATAAGGGTAATAGCACGGAATCTGCTGCTACTCACATTGTTGACAATGCTCTACGATGAATCGTTCCTTTTGATCCTCCTTGGCCTATCATCAGCGTTTGATACGGTCAAACATGATACCCTTATCGATCTACTGGAGCACAGGATGGGGCTATCAGGGACTGTGCTAAACTGGTTCCTACACAATAGAACACAAAGACTCAAGGTGCATCAGGCTTTGTCAAACCCCGCTCCGCTCACTCTGGGGGTGCCACAGGGGTCCATGCTTTCACCCACCCTCTTCAACCTGTTCATGGAGCCCTTAACAGAAATCCTGAAATTGTCCAACATCCATTATCACATATATGCTGATGACACTCAACTGTCTCTTACCCTGAGGACATCAGGTCCCTCAACTCAACTCTTCAGGGAATGCAAAGCTGGTTGACTCTTAATTAGGGGTGGGCGGAATTTGCATAATCGCGTTACGCAAATCTCCGCGAAACTGTAAAAAATCTCCGCGAACACGCAGAAATTCAGCAAACACGCAGAATTGCTTGTTCACAATGCTTTTTTCCTGTTCGCAATCGCTGTTTGCGTGCTCGAGGAGAAATATCTCACGAACACGCATTTTGAGAACACGAACAAGTAAAAAATTTCGCGAAGTCGGCAGAACACTGAATTTTGGGCAATTTCGTGTTCTCTGCCGAACGCGAAATGATCCAAATTCCGCAAACTCCACGAACGGAACGGAATTTACCGCCCAGTCCTACTCTTAATCACTTGAAATTAAACACTCGAAAAACTGAATTTCTCCTTATCGCCCGAGCCAATCACTCTCCAGACATTGAAGAATGGATGTGTCAACTAACAGCTCTTGACTGCACTCGAAACATCACTGATTCCGCCAGCTCTTTGGGAATAAAGCTAGACAAGCATCTGACAATGCAAAAGCACATTAGTGCTCTCACCAAAGGAGTGAGCTTCCAACTGAGAGTCCAAAGGAAAATAAAACCGTTCCTACTTCACAGCGACTTCAAGATTGTGGTGCAAGCCCTAATGATCTCTAAACTGGATTATGGTAGCGCAACCCTCTGTGGCCTTCCTAGATCAAAGATGGCGCCACGGGGGCCTCTCTCGACTCCGCTGCAAGGCTCATTACAGGCTCCAAACGCATCACATCAAGCCTGAGTTGAAATCACAAAAATGGCTCCCATATGAAGCGAGGATATATTTTAAAAGTGCATGCATGACCAACAAAGCTTTACAATTTCAACACCCCAAAATATAAATGTCACAGACATTTGAGCTCTCCTCTATGGTGGCTCTGGATCGAGGCTCGTGCACTTTACTGCTCAAGTCACTAAATTCCATAAAAAGAAAACCTACAAGCGAGCATTCTCGGGTATTGCACCAAGAATTTGGAACTCCTTGCCACCTGAAATAAGACTTCACAATTCCACGTATTCCTTCAAAAGGGAAGTTAAAGAGATACTGATGAAGACATTTCTGGGATAGGTCCCAATCAGCCTAGGATGTGCTAGTTTGCATTTGTTCTTAACTCTTTCCGTGCTGATGACGGAACCGCTCCGTCATCAGCCGCGGTGGCGCTGTGCTGATGACGGAGTGGTTCCGTCATGGCCCGCCCGATGCGCCTGCGCGGCGCTGATTTCGCGTCTGCGCGGTGTGTTCTATTAAGCGGGCGGGGCCATGACGGAACCGCTCCGTCATGAGCACAGCTCAACCGTGGCTGGTGACGGAGCGGTTCCGTCACCAGCATGGGCCCGCCGCGCGGCCCCCCTGCCCCCATAGCGCTGCGGCAGAATAGCCGCCACAGCGATGTGGTTAATCGATGTGTTATGTTTGTTATGAGCTGTTATGTTCGTTTCGTGTTTTGGTTGTGATATGGGATCCACTGCTTGTACCTGCTATACTGCCAATATGTTAAGCACTCTGATACCCTTAGGCGGTCTTTGCGCTATATAAAACTCTTTAAATAAAATAAATAAATATTTGTCTGTGTAGATCTGAGTGTATGGAGCTTAGAAGTTTAGCATACAATTGTCATATAAGTGCTGTGTACATGTGTAATGCTAGATCTATGTACACAAGTCCTTGCATGTGTCATGGTAGATCTGCATATGAGTCGTGGTAGTTCAGTGTACACGTGTAGTGGTAGATATGCGTACAAGAGTCATGATAGATTTTTGTGCACGTGTCATGGTAGATCTGAGTATGAGCATGATAGGGCGTTTTACGCGCATACCGCCTTCTCTTTCTACTCTAACCAGGTGAAATAGATTACGATTAGAGCATAAAAAGACAAACATTGCGGCCCAGTCACTGCATTTCGGGCGCCGCGGATGGATGAATAGGTCCTAGGAGGAACCAGACCGAACTACTCGTGAGTAACCCTCTAAATCCTGCAAATGGGGTAAGAACTTTCTCTCCCTACAGGTTAGATAGCCTTGTATGTCTCATTTTTATCCCTACAGGGTCTCTTTCTCTGCCAGGCGACCCATGAGGCTTTTTACATTGAAATAACAGAGTGAGGACTTAGTACTATTACTTCCCTGTACCTCACCTTGTGATTTCGTTTTTAGCCCACCACCCCTCACTAACGGTCGAATATACCCTCACAAGCTCTATGGAGTCCCCAATGAGCTCACCTTAGCCGCATATAGGTCGAACACCACCTTACAAGTCGGCTATAAGTGGTTCTTTTACTCAATGTAAACCTAATATGACTCTTCCTTGTACGTCTTGTCTTTGTCCTATGTGTTCTGTGTAGAAAAGCTTGAGGGAATCCCCCTCTAACAGCTACAGCGCCTTAGCGTGCGCGACACATAGAGAAAATAACAACACTCACTTAATATAGTTTATTATTATTTGCACTTTTCACCCCTTTTTGGTCCTGAGGAAAGCCAGCTTACAACAAAGGCACTGGCAGAAACATGTAGACCACACTGGACGCTGGAGGTCATTGTAACTCTCCCTTAAAACGTCCTATTGCCTTTTTAACCTGCTAACAGAGGCCCAGTTCATTAAATATTGCTAATACCCTCGGGTGCTGGGACCTCCTGGATAGCATTTTAATTTCTCACCTTCACACCCCTTCACTGCACACTCAGCAACATACCAGCTCCGCAGTCACCTGGCGTTGAAGCACACCCGGGGCACATTCGGTGCCACTGTGGTGGGCCCGATGATGAAGCATGCCACCGACTAGGTCGGTGGGTGAGGGCTTTCAAAGGAAAACAGTGTTTTTCCCACATATTGTCACTGCTGACGTACCAGAGTCTCCCGAATATTTCCCTTAAACTAGCTAGCCTTTATTGATTTATAGATCTGAGTACATGTCACTAGTAGTTCAAGTTCAGCGTACATGTGCCATAGAAGATCTGTGTACACATGCAATGGTAGCTCTGTGTACACGAGTCAAGGTTCACCTGTGTGTATTTGCCATGGTAGATCTGCATACAGGTGTCTTGGTAGCGGTAGGAATTTGTGTCTTGGAAGATCTTAGAACATGTGGTTTAGTAGTTCAGCGTACACGTGGCCTAGAAGAGCAGTGCACATGTGCAATGGTAGATTTACGTACACGAGTCATCATGGTATGTTTGTGGTGCATGTGTCATGGTAGAGCTTTACACACAAGTCTTGGTAGAGGTGGGAACTAGTGTCTGGGTAGACCTGAGTCATAGAAAAGCTGTGTACATGTGTTATGGTAGATCTATGTACACAAGTCATGGTATGTCTGTGTGCATGTGTCATGGTAGATTTGCAAAGTACTTTTAATGGACCAGTACTGTCCGGTACTAAATACTGGCACTTTTTTATTTGAAGAGAGAGAGTACCGGCACTTCTCAAGAAAAACATAATACTTTTAATTGGAGAGTATCAGCACTTATCAAGAAAAACATAATACTTTTAATTGGAGAGTATCAGCACTTATCAAGAAAAACATAATACTTTTAATTGGAGAGTATCAGCACTTCTCAAGAAAAACATAATACTTTTAATTGGAAAGTACTGGCACTTCTCAAGAAAAACATAATGCTTTTAATTGGAGAGTATCAGCACTTCTCAAGAAAACCATAATACTTTTAATTGGAGAGTATCAGCACTTCTCAAGAAAAACATAATTCTTTTAATTGGAAAGTACTGGCACTTCTCAAGAAAAACATAATGCTTTTAATTGGAAAGTACTGGCACTTCTCAAGAAAAACATAATGCTTTTAATTGGAGAGTATCAGCACTTCTCAAGAAAAACATAATACTTTTAATTGGAAAGTACTGGCACTTCTCAAGAAAAACATAATGCTTTTAATTGGAGAGTATCAGCACTTCTCAAGAAAACCATAATACTTTTAATTGGAGAGTATCAGCACTTCTCAAGAAAAACATAATTCTTTTAATTGGAAAGTACTGGCACTTCTCAAGAAAAACATAATGCTTTTAATTGGAGAGTATCAGCACTTCTCAAGAAAACCATAATACTTTTAATTGGAGAGTATCAGCACTTCTCAAGAAAAACATAATACTTTTAATTGGAAAGTACTGGCACTTCTCAAGAAAAACATAATGCTTTTAATTGGAGAGTACCAGCACTTCTCAGAAACCAGCAGGTCCTCTGGCACAGAGCACCTGCACTTCTGTTTTCCATTTCAAGCACTGGAACTGCATACATGAGTCTTGGTATTTCAGTGTACGTGTGTCATGTTTGATCTGCATTCGCCTATCGAGGTAGATCTGAGAACACGACACGTGTCACGGTAGATCTATGTACACGCATAATGGTAGATCTGCGCCCACGTGTCAATGCAGGCCTTTGCTTGCGCAGCCTTAGAGAGAGTGAGACCTGACAGACGGACACTGCAAGTACACCGACAGACGGACCTCGGGTTGCAGGCACACAGACAGGCCGACACTGCAGACACACAGACAGACGGACACTTAGGCACACAGACAGACTGGCATTGCAAGCAGACATATGAACACTGCAGACACACAGGCAGAGGGACACTGCAGTCAGACAGACGGACTGACATTGCAGGCAGACAGCCGGACACGGCAGGCACACAGACAGACGGACACTGCAGGCACACAGACAGCCGGACACCGCAGGCACACAGACAGACGGACACTGCAGTCGGACAGACGGACACTGCAGTCGGACAGGCGGACACTGCGTCGGACAGACGGACACTGCAGGCAAACAGACAGACGGACATTGCAGACAGACGGACACTGCAGGCAGTCAGACTGTGGGACAGCCCCTGCTAGGCCGGGTCTGAACTCTGCCTGCTCCGCAGCCTCCGCGCCTCTAACGAGCTCAAGGTGCCCCGGAGCTGTAAGCCGATCCCGGGGCTCGGACCGGCCCGGAGCCGCCTCTGACAGCCCCCGCTCCCCTCGGACCGCCTCGGGTTTCTCGGGCCTGCTTTGGGTTAGCCGGCCCGGCCCCCCGGTCCCCGCCGGCAGACGGCCGCCCGCTGGGCCCGCGCTCGGCCTGTTGATGATGGAACCCAACCCTGGCCCCAGGAGCGGCCCTGCAGGCGGAGGACGCCCCCGATATGAAAGGACCAGTGATGGAGCCCCCCGAGATGAGAAATGAATCGTCTGAGGCCCCTCCGCCTCCCACCTCCAGCAGCCCCCGCGCTGCCACTGGCGGCCCTCCCCAACCGAGAGCTGGATGAGAACCGAGGCCACGTCTGAGCCAGCGGCCAAGAGCAACAGGCAAGCAAGAAGAGGCAAGAAATGGAAAAAAACACAATAACACCGAAAATAGGAATATTCAAAGTAAGGCTGCCCACCTCAGGGAAACCCAGCTTCAAGGCGCACGGATATCTAGCCTTCCAAGGGCGTCCAGCTTCAAGGCGCACGGAATAGCTAGCCTTCCAAGGGCGTCCAGCTTCGAGGCGCACGGAATAGCTAGCCTACCAAGGGTGCCCAGCTTCAAGGCGCACGGAATAGCTAGCCTTCCAAGGGTGCCCAGCTTCAAGGCGCACGGAATAGCTAGCCTTCCAAGGGCGCCCAGCTTCAAGGCGCACGGAATAGCTAGCCTTCCAAGGGCGCCCAGCTTCAAGGCTCACGGAATAGCTAGCCTTCCAAGGGCGCCCAGCTTCAAGGCGCACGGAATAGCTAGCCTTCCAAGGGCATCCAGCTCCAAGGCGCACGGAATAGCTAGCCTTCCTAGGGTGCCCAGCTTCAAGGCGCACAGAATAGCTAGCTTTCCAAGGGCGCCTAGCTTCAAGGCGCATGGAATAGCTAGCCTTCCAAGGGCGCCCAGCTCCAAGGCGCACGGAATAGCTAGCCTTCCAAGGGCGCCCAGCTTCAAGGCCCACGGATTAGCTAGCCTTCCAAAGGAACCCAACTTCAAGGCGCACGGAATAGCACGGAATAGCTAGCCTTCCAAGGGCGCCCAGCTTCAAGGCGCACGGAATAGCTAGTCTACCAAGGGCGCCCAGCTTCAATGCGCACGGAATAGGTAGCCTTCCTAGGGTGCCCAGCTTCAAGGCGCACGGAATAGCTAGCCTTCCAAGGGTGCCCAGCTTCAAGACGCACAGAATAGCCAGCCTTCCAAGGGCGCCCAGCTTTGAGGCGCACGGAATAGCTAGCCTACCAAGGGCGCCCAGCTTCAAGGCGCACGGAATAGCTAGCCTTACAAGGGCGCCCAGCCTCAAGGCGCACGGAATAGCCAGCCTTCCAAGGGTGCCCAGCTTCAAGGCGCACGGAATAGCTAGCCTTCCTAGGGTGCCCAGCTTCAAGGCGCACGGAATAGCTAGCTTTCCAAGGGCGCCTAGCTTTAAGGCGCATGGAATAGCTAGCCTTCCAAGGGCGCCCAGCTTCAAGGCGCACGGAATAGCTAGCCTTCCAAGGGCGCCCAGCATCAAGGCGCATGGAATAGCTAGCCTCCCAAGGGCGCCTAGCTTCAAGGCGCACGGAATAGCACCGAATAGCTAGCCTTCCAAGGGCGCCCAGCTTCAAAGCGCACGTAATAGCTAGCCTTCCAAGGGCGCCCAGCTTCAAGGCGCAAGGAATAGCACAGAATGGCTAGCCTTCCAAGGGCGCCCAGCTTCAAGGCGCACGGAATAGCTAGCCTACCAAGGGCGCCCAGCTTCAAGGCGCACGGAATAGCACGGAATAGCTAGCCTTCCAAGGTCGCCCAGCTTCAAGGTGCATGGAATCGCTAGCCTACCAAGGGCGCCCAGCTTTAAGGCGCACGGATTAGCTAGCCTACCAAGGGCGCCCAGCTTCAAGGTGCACATATTAGCTAGCCTACCAAGGGCGCCCAGCTTCAAGGCGCACGGATTAGCTAGACTACCAAGGGCGCCCAGCTTCAAGGCACAAGGAATAGGTAGCCTTCCAAGAGCGCGCAATCTTCATCCATGCCTCCTCCGCGAGCATCCTTGTCTCGGCTGCTCTGTCTCTCTTCTCTCTGCCCTAGAAAACTTGCCAGATTTAACATTCAGTTGAGTCGCCCTCGTGCTAAGCAAGGGGGCGCAAGAGTGATGCAACTACTAAGGTGGATTTATGAAGACGCGCGAGGCCACCCTGCACGGGCCTTAGAGGCTTCATAAATCTAGAGTACGCCACACAACCGGTGCTTTACATAGGCCGGTACTGTCCGGTACGGAGTACCGGCACTTTTTTATTTTTAGAGGGAGAGTACCGGCACTTCTCGAGAGAAATGTAATACTATTAACTGGAGAGTACCGGCACTTCTCAGAATCGAGCAGGTGCTCTAGTACAGAGTACCTGCACTTCTACTTTTCCATTTCAAGAACAGCACGCATATCGCTGCGTTGCATTGCTCTGCCCATGGCGGCGTTCCATGGGCGGAGCTTGGGTGCTCCCACGCATTCCACCCATGGATTTTGTCACAATCCCAGATTTACCATTACTGGTAGACCCGAGAATGCGTCCAAATGCTACGTCTCCGTAAGTGAGGCGTAAAGAGGGGAAATATCTTTATTTCTCCTCGTTTTTTCCTCTTTCCACATGTGTTGCATTCTGCAGCACACATAGAAAGAGGAAAGTGCCTCAGAGGATTGTTTTCATGCAGGAAGGTGTCGCTTCCTACGCAAAAACAATCCTGTTCAAAGCAGACACCATTACACCACGGCGCAAGGGCACCTGCGTTGGCGACAGGCCGCAGTTTGTGCGCCAGCGCAGGGAAAGGACAGGAATGCGGCGTATAATGTTAAATACAGCGCATTCCTGCCCTTTCATGCAGTGTGGTGGCTCGCAGCGCTGCATGAAAGTTTGATAAATTTACCCCCTAACGTCTGGCTTCAGATTCTCTTAAAACTGTCCTTCCTGCCTTAAGACAAATAGGGCAGTTTCACACAAGGACATGTGGCGCTGTTTTATAAAAGTGTTTAGACTCAGTTTATCACAATCTTAACCCAGTCTTCCGGGTTTAAAACGGTCTTAAAATTGCTTCCAACTTATACATTGGGCCCATGTTTCCTGGGTCTAAGACTAGAGAAATAGTTTGGAAAGGCGGCCCTAGGAAAAGTCATTTGCTCGGATTGAGCACGTTTGTAGGCACAATTCATCAAATACTCGTCTTCATGCACAGATCGCAAGGGGTGGACACCTGAGACCTCTTTGCTATCCGATTTTGGAAAAGGTGATGGACAGAGCTTCTGAATGATGCAGAATACTCTTACCAAGTCAAGAGATCATGGTTTTAATCCATCACCGTTTTTTAGCTCACTGCACCATCCCAGCTCAGAACTTGGCTATATGCAAATTAGTCTGTGCCTGTCCCAGTGCATGATGGGAACAGGGCAAACCAAACTACCAAGCCAATTCTTATACTGGGAAGGAAACAAGCTTCCGGGGACCGGTTTCTGGCATCACAGCCGTCTTCGGCCCGGCTTGCTTGAATCCTGATGGTGCAATGAGCAAGGGACTCACGTCTGAGTATACCCTCCCACACATAGTGTGGATAAAACCGATTTTGGAAAAGGTGATGGACAGAGCTTCTGAATGATGCAGAATACTCTTACCAAGTCAAGAGATCATGGTTTTAATCCATCACCGTTTTTTAGCTCACTGCACCATCCCAGCTCAGAACTTGGCTATATGCAAATTAGTCTGTGCCTGTCCCAGTGCATGATGGGAACAGGGCAAACCAAACTACCAAGCCAATTCTTATACTGGGAAGGAAACAAGCTTCCGGGGACCGGTTTCTGGCATCACAGCCGTCTTCGGCCCGGCTTGCTTGAATCCTGATGGTGCAATGAGCAAGGGACTCACGTCTGAGTATACCCTCCCACACATAGTGTGGATAAAACCGATTTTGGAAAAGGTGATGGACAGAGCTTCTGAATGATGCAGAATACTCTTACCAAGTCAAGAGATCATGGTTTTAATCCATCACCGTTTTTTAGCTCACTGCACCATCCCAGCTCAGAACTTGGCTATATGCAAATTAGTCTGTGCCTGTCCCAGTGCATGATGGGAACAGGGCAAACCAAACTACCAAGCCAATTCTTATACTGGGAAGGAAACAAGCTTCCGGGGACCGGTTTCTGGCATCACAGCCGTCTTCGGCCCGGCTTGCTTGAATCCTGATGGTGCAATGAGCAAGGGACTCACGTCTGAGTATACCCTCCCACACATAGTGTGGATAAAACCGATTTTGGAAAAGGTGATGGACAGAGCTTCTGAATGATGCAGAATACTCTTACCAAGTCAAGAGATCATGGTTTTAATCCATCACCGTTTTTTAGCTCACTGCACCATCCCAGCTCAGAACTTGGCTATATGCAAATTAGTCTGTGCCTGTCCCAGTGCATGATGGGAACAGGGCAAACCAAACTACCAAGCCAATTCTTATACTGGGAAGGAAACAAGCTTCCGGGGACCGGTTTCTGGCATCACAGCCGTCTTCGGCCCGGCTTGCTTGAATCCTGATGGGGCAATGAGCAAGGGACTCACGTCTGAGTATACCCTCCCACACATAGTGTGGATAAAACCGATTTTGGAAAAGGTGATGGACAGAGCTTCTGAATGATGCAGAATACTCTTACCAAGTCAAGAGATCATGGTTTTAATCCATCACCGTTTTTTAGCTCACTGCACCATCCCAGCTCAGAACTTGGCTATATGCAAATTAGTCTGTGCCTGTCCCAGTGCATGATGGGAACAGGGCAAACCAAACTACCAAGCCAATTCTTATACTGGGAAGGAAACAAGCTTCCGGGGACCGGTTTCTGGCATCACAGCCGTCTTCGGCCCGGCTTGCTTGAATCCTGATGGTGCAATGAGCAAGGGACTCACGTCTGAGTATACCCTCCCACACATAGTGTGGATAAAACCGATTTTGGAAAAGGTGATGGACAGAGCTTCTGAATGATGCAGAATACTCTTACCAAGTCAAGAGATCATGGTTTTAATCCATCACCGTTTTTTAGCTCACTGCACCATCCCAGCTCAGAACTTGGCTATATGCAAATTAGTCTGTGCCTGTCCCAGTGCATGATGGGAACAGGGCAAACCAAACTACCAAGCCAATTCTTATACTGGGAAGGAAACAAGCTTCCGGGGACCGGTTTCTGGCATCACAGCCGTCTTCGGCCCGGCTTGCTTGAATCCTGATGGTGCAATGAGCAAGGGACTCACGTCTGAGTATACCCTCCCACACATAGTGTGGATAAAACCGATTTTGGAAAAGGTGATGGACAGAGCTTCTGAATGATGCAGAATACTCTTACCAAGTCAAGAGATCATGGTTTTAATCCATCACCGTTTTTTAGCTCACTGCACCATCCCAGCTCAGAACTTGGCTATATGCAAATTAGTCTGTGCCTGTCCCAGTGCATGATGGGAACAGGGCAAACCAAACTACCAAGCCAATTCTTATACTGGGAAGGAAACAAGCTTCCGGGGACCGGTTTCTGGCATCACAGCCGTCTTCGGCCCGGCTTGCTTGAATCCTGATGGTGCAATGAGCAAGGGACTCACGTCTGAGTATACCCTCCCACACATAGTGTGGATAAAACCGATTTTGGAAAAGGTGATGGACAGAGCTTCTGAATGATGCAGAATACTCTTACCAAGTCAAGAGATCATGGTTTTAATCCATCACCGTTTTTTAGCTCACTGCACCATCCCAGCTCAGAACTTGGCTATATGCAAATTAGTCTGTGCCTGTCCCAGTGCATGATGGGAACAGGGCAAACCAAACTACCAAGCCAATTCTTATACTGGGAAGGAAACAAGCTTCCGGGGACCGGTTTCTGGCATCACAGCCGTCTTCGGCCCGGCTTGCTTGAATCCTGATGGTGCAATGAGCAAGGGACTCACGTCTGAGTATACCCTCCCACACATAGTGTGGATAAAACCGATTTTGGAAAAGGTGATGGACAGAGCTTCTGAATGATGCAGAATACTCTTACCAAGTCAAGAGATCATGGTTTTAATCCATCACCGTTTTTTAGCTCACTGCACCATCCCAGCTCAGAACTTGGCTATATGCAAATTAGTCTGTGCCTGTCCCAGTGCATGATGGGAACAGGGCAAACCAAACTACCAAGCCAATTCTTATACTGGGAAGGAAACAAGCTTCCGGGGACCGGTTTCTGGCATCACAGCCGTCTTCGGCCCGGCTTGCTTGAATCCTGATGGTGCAATGAGCAAGGGACTCACGTCTGAGTATACCCTCCCACACATAGTGTGGATAAAACCGATTTTGGAAAAGGTGATGGACAGAGCTTCTGAATGATGCAGAATACTCTTACCAAGTCAAGAGATCATGGTTTTAATCCATCACCGTTTTTTAGCTCACTGCACCATCCCAGCTCAGAACTTAGCTATATGCAAATTAGTCTGTGCCTGTCCCAGTGCATGATGGGAACAGGGCAAACCAAACTACCAAGCCAATTCTTATACTGGGAAGGAAACAAGCTTCCGGGGACCGGTTTCTGGCATCACAGCCGTCTTCGGCCCGGCTTGCTTGAATCCTGATGGTGCAATGAGCAAGGGACTCACGTCTGAGTATACCCTCCCACACATAGTGTGGATAAAACCGATTTTGGAAAAGGTGATGGACAGAGCTTCTGAATGATGCAGAATACTCTTACCAAGTCAAGAGATCATGGTTTTAATCCATCACCGTTTTTTAGCTCACTGCACCATCCCAGCTCAGAACTTGGCTATATGCAAATTAGTCTGTGCCTGTCCCAGTGCATGATGGGAACAGGGCAAACCAAACTACCAAGCCAATTCTTATACTGGGAAGGAAACAAGCTTCCGGGGACCGGTTTCTGGCATCACAGCCGTCTTCGGCCCGGCTTGCTATCCTCCACCCCCCTGAAAATTCAGCATCTTTGTCTCTCATCCCTGCTTACTCCGTAGGCTTCTGCCCGGTTCAGAGTCGTAAGGTCTCGCTGCAACCTAGGTGGGTCGCCGTGTTTTAGATTTGGGGGTCTCTAGTTGGCACAGGTAGGTACTTGTGACAAATAGGGGCCCTTGCCTCTAGTCAGGGTAAGGGGATACACTCCTAAAATAACCCCTGCTCACCCCCTTGGTAGCTTGGCACGAGCAGACAGCCTTATCTCAGAGGCAGTGTGTAAAGCATTTGTGACCACATACAGTAATTAAGTGACAACACTACAGATGGACAACACACAGGTTTTATATCAAAAATAAGTATTCCTTATATAGACTTAACACAAGACCACAAACGACAAAAATCCACAATACTGTACTTAAGATGGTAGTTTTAGCTTAGTTCTGTTCAGTTCTTAAAATGCGACACTTTAAGTCAATGTACCTTACGATGAGTGACGCTTCCACAACAAAAGTGTTGCAGCGATGGAAATGCGGCAAAGTTCCGGTGCAAAGAAATAAAGATGTGAAGATCTTCCAGATGCGGCATGCTTCTCCGATGTTGTGAGAAGTCTTGGCTCGATGCGTCAGCTGCAGCGGCGACACCCTTGTTCAGAGACGATGGTGGCTTTGGCGGCGACACTCTTCTCCCTCGACGTGAGACGCTTCAGCTCGATGCGGCAACTGCAGCGGGGACACCCTTGTTCAGAGATGCGACAACAGCGACTCCAACGGCGGCACGCTTCTCCGTGGATGCGAGGCGCTTTTCTTGATGTGGTGCAATGCGTCAGCTACAGCGCCGACATCCTTGTTCAGAAATGCGACTGCAGTGTCTGCGACACGCTTCTTCTTCGGTGCGAGACGCTTCTCTCGATGCGGTGCAATGCGTCAGCTACAGCGGCGACATCCTTGTTCAGAAATGCGGCGCTGCGATGGCGACACACTTCTTCTTCAGTGCGAGACGCTTCTCTCGATGCGGTGCAATGCGTCAGCTACAGCGGCGACACCCTTGTTCAGAGATGCGACGGCAGCGGCTGCGACGGCGACACGCTTCTTCCTCTTAAGTCGCGCTTCGAGCTCCTTGCAACACGCAGTCCCTCAGAAGGCCCAAAACAGCAGCAGGCACTTCCCAAGGAACTCTGGGGAGCTGGGGGTTGAAGTCTGTTGTCCCTGAGACTTCAGCAGGAGGCAAGCTCTGTTCCAAGCCCTTGGAGATCCTTACAAGTTGATGAAAGTACACAAAGTCCCTTTCTCCTCTTTTGGCAGTCAGGCAACCACTGCACGCCAATCTCCCAAGCAGCACTTCAACTTAGGGATAGTCTCTCCTCAGTTTCTTCTAGTTCCACTCCTCAGCAAAGGTTTCTTCTTGTTGTCCAAAAGTGATCTAATTTCTTGGGATCGGGGTCCCAATACTTATACCCCAAAATCCTTTGACCTCTGAAGGCAGAGGGGCCTTTGCCCAGTCCAAACCAGTTCTGGAGCACTCTGTTGACAAGACTCCTTCTTTCCTTTCAGAGTGCGGGGCAGAAACATCAGACGCCCCACAGGAGGTGGAGCCAGCATTGTGGAGGGAAAGCACAGCCCTGGAGCACTTTGTTGACATGATTCCTTCTCTTCTTTTGCAGGGCAGAGACATCAGCCACACCACAGGAGGTGGATCCAGCATTGTGGAGGAAAGGCACAGCCCTATTCAGGTCCCAGGTGCAACTCCTCCCACCGATCTGGATGCAGATCTCTCTATTCACCGCTGGGCTGACTCATTCTGTCTCCTAGAATCCCCCAGCCCTGTCACTCAAACTTCAGACAAGGAATACACAACCTAGCAGAGGCAGGCTTTGGATAGTTAGACAAGAAAATACCTACTTTCTAAAAGTTCAGGCATACTAAATTCGAATTTCCACCATGCTTCCTGAGTCAGTTAGGATTATAACATGTAATAATCTTACTACCCATTCTGGCCTATGGAGAAGTGTAGTAGCCTTGCAATAGTGAAAAACGAAAATGGCTACAATTCACTATTAGGACATGCCACACACACCAGGGCTTGTCCTACCTTATACTTACAACGCACCCTGCCCTTGGGCCTACCATAGAGGTGTCTGATATGAAGAAAAGGGAAGGTTTATGGACTGGCAAGTGGGTGCATGTGCTCAGTGAACATGGCAGTGCTAGACTGCACATAGGCTCTGCAATGGCAGACCTTAGACATACTTTTACAGGCCGCTTCTGTGGGTGGCACAACCAGTGTTGCAAGCCCACTAGCAGCATTTGGTTTACACACCCTGGGCACACTCAGTACACTGTACTAGGGTCTGACAGGTAAACCAAACAAGCCAATCACGGAATCACCAATTCATACATCAATTTACAATAGGGAGAGCATATGCACTTTAACACCGATCAGCAGTGGTAAAGTGCCCAGAGTCATAAAATAGCCAACAACAGGTCAGAAAAAATATAGCAGGAAGGCAAAAAGTTCAGGGATAACCCTGCAAAAAGGGCCAAGTCCAACACCGTGGCACACTGCTCCAGTGAGAAGATGGACAAGGGCAAAGCCCGAGGATGGGGGTTGTAGTGGTGGAGGACTCTGAATTTACAGGGAAAAAATGAAGTGCTTGCCCCAGTAGAGTCGCAAGAGCTGGTTGGCACAGGCTGGGTAGACTGTGGTGCCTGTCTGCCAACTGCATTTTCATGCCAGCTGCATTTAGCACTGCATACACTGATCTTCCCCCATGCTGACACTGTTCATGCACTTTGTTCATTTATCTTTGTGGTTCTGGATAGCGTTAGTATGGTGGAGGGACTCTTAGTGCTTTAAATGGGGCGGTGCTATCAGGTACTCAGGACCTGCATATCTTTAATGTAAGGGAGAGTACCTGCACTTCTCAGCACTGCTGCAATACATCTAGTGGGAGAGCACCTGCACTTCTTGGCACTGCTGCAATACATTTAATGGGAGAGTACCAGCACTTCTTAGCACTGCTGCAATACATGTAATGGAAGAGTACTGGTACTTCTTAGCACTGCTGCAATACATTTGATGGGAGAGTACCAGCACTTCTTAGCACTGTGGCAATACATTTAATGGGAGAGTACTGACACTTTTTAGCACTGCTGCAATACAGTTAGTGGGAGAGTACAGGCACGTTTTAAGTAGCATAAACGGATTCTGGACAGTGAGTACCTGCACTTCAATAATTTAATTTAAAGCACTATTTAAATGCAATGGGGATTAGGGACTACAGAGAAAAGTAAACATGATAAAGTGTTACAGAAGAAACAACATAAATCAAAAGAGAAAGCAAAACTATAACAGCAGACACACAGGGTTTATATACAGTATTTACAAACACATCTCAGCAACAGAGCTCTGCAATGAGGGAGCAGAAATAGAAACAGAAAGCTGGCAGAAGTTAGAATAACCATCCCAGATGGTGTTTGTGCAGCATTTACAAACAGTACTTTGGGAGCAGGTCAGGCGTGATGGGGTAAAAAAATACGACTAGTAAGGGGGGGCAGGAGGGGCAGCTGGAGAGAGATGTGAGGTTACATGTGGTAGAAGAGCTACATTAAAATGCTAGGCCTTTTAGAGGAAAACTACAGCCCAGGTGTCTGTACATTCTCCTCAGACCTCAGTGCAGCCTATCAGGAGTTGTGAAAGATACCGAGCTGACTGCAAGACCAATCCCTGCCCATCACCATCTGCATCACTTCTCAAGCTGTTCTCTGATTGGCTCTATCAGCAGTGAATACCTGTGGTGGTTCTAGTGATTTACATACCCGCCCTCAAACCATCAGCCCTCCAATCCTTACCCCCACTGCCCATGACAGGCGTACCACCTTCAAAGCTCTATGCATTGCACATTGAGCAATCCATGGCCCCTGAGCACATAATGCTAACTCTGCGCCTACTGCTACACTACAGCAGTGGGTGGTGGGGCAGGCTTGCAGGGGAGGAAGGGCGAGCAGGGGGGTGGGTTATGCGCAATGTAAAAAACGTAATAAACACCTTGTCGCGGGGTCCCGCATCTCTGCTGCTGCTCTCCTCGCCTTGACTAGAGGAAGGCGAAGCACAGCCAGGCTCCCCTGGCCAATCACAATGTTGCAATGCAGTCTTGTGATTGGTCTGAGCGTCCTGGTTTGACGCTCAGCCAGGAAACAGGGCCTGGGATTGTTCTCCACGCAGGCTGTAATGCAGCCTGCATGGAGAACAGGGAAAGTGCGCATGATTGTTTTGGTCGGCCCGAAAGGACAGGCTAAACAGCCGCGGTCCGTGCAGGTAACAGCGGTGGGGTGGTGAGGCCACGTGCGGGGGATTTCGAGGAACGATGCTGAGGGAAAATTCATTATTTATTTCATTTTCCCTCTGCATCGTCCTTCGAAATCCCCCCCACGCTGCCCTACCGCTGTTACCTGTACGGATCGCGGCTGTGGCTAAATAGTCATGTGCACTTAGGAGTGGGCAAACCCCTCCTCCCCAGCCCTGCTCGGAAACATAAAATGATAATAACTCAAGGTTATTATAATTTTATGCTTCCTTTACGTTGCACTGCTTAAAAGCAGTAGGCGGCGCTCCTTCGCCATAGCGGAGGAGCCGCCACTACACTACAGTGGTGTGCTCTACGTTTGACCACTTTTGACCCTGGGGGCTCTTACTCAATTAGAGGCAAATATCTGACACTTGAGTCCTGCAAAATTAAGAATAATTGACTCTCTAGAAATTTAGAGGGCATTACAAATGTGTCTCTTTCCACTCACATCATTTATGGCACTGACCACTCCTACAACAGACGGTAGGTACTGGCATGTATCTGGACTTAGTAGTGTAGCAATAAAGCCATGGGCTCTGGTGCAAGCATCGGAAAAGCTCTTTTGACTGCTTTTGGGGTAGTATTTAAACCAGTTATCAGGGTTCAATGGGACCTTCAGGGCTCAGGGTCCCGGAGCGCCTGTACCTGCTGCACCAATGGTCGAAACGCCTCTGTGTTCGCGTATATTCTAGCACTTTTCTGCAATACCTCATACTTATGCCCAGGTAACAATTCTTGGCACCTTGATTGGAGTATGTCTCTGATCCCTTCTGATCCCTGGAGTATTTCCCCCGCGCTTTGATTGGAGTATTCCTCTGGCCCCTTGATTGGAGTACGTTTCTGGCCCCTTGATTGAAGTATGTCCCCAACAATTGGAGTATGTCTCCAGCACCTTGATTGGAGTATATTTCCAGCATCTTCATTAGAATATGTCCCTGACCTCTTGACTGGAGTATATATATCTTGATTGGAATATGTCTCCGGCACCTTGATTGGAGTGTGTCACTGGCACCTTTCATTGGATATGTCTCCAGCCCTTTGATTGGAGTTTGTCTCTTGCCCCTTGATTGAAGTTAGTTAACCGCCCCTTTATTGGAGTATGTCTCTGTCCCCTTGATTGAAGTATATCTGTAGCACCTTGATTGAAGTATGCCTCCAGGCCCCTTTATTGGAGTAGGTTTTCAGCCCTTTTATTGGAGTGTGTCTCTGGCCCCTTGACTGGAGTGTGTCTTCAGCCCCTTGATTGGAGTATGTCTCTGTCCTCTTGATTAGAGTATGTCTTTGCCACCTTGATTGGAGTATATCTCCAGCACGTTGAATAGAGTACATCGGTGGCCCCTTGATTGGAGTATGTCTCAGGCCCGTTGATTGGAAGATGTCTCCGGCCCCTTGATTGCAGTCGCGGCGGGCATGACTCACTGGTGGAGGGGGAGAGGGTGGCGCAGGGAGGGGGTTAATTTTAAATAAAAAATACAAATGTATCTTCCACAGTCTGGGCTGGTCCCGCATCGCATTGTCTCTGCTCCGAGTCCTCGCAGGAAGCAGGCAGCCTCCCTCCCCTCCCCTGAGCCAATCACAATGCTGTAATGGCAAAGTTGTGATTGGCTGGAAGGCCGTCCACACAGGCGTCTATGGGGAGGCCATTTTCTCCATGTAGTGTGCCTACACGGAGAAAAGGGAGAGTTCATATGACTGGTTTGGGTGTCCTTGGGGCTGACCAAACAGTCAGCGCCCAGAACAGTGGGCAAGCCACTCCTCCCCTGGACCAGGACTGCCCACCCATCCGCCCACCCCCAATCAAACCCTTCTGCTTTCTCGCAGTGCGAGAAGCAGAAACATAAAGTGGTATTTATAATACAATTTTATGTTTCTGCTTCTTTCACTGCGAGAAAGCAGTGAGGCGACGCTCCTCCGCCCACATGGAGGAGCCGCCCCTGCTTGATTGGAGAATGCCCCAAGTCCCTAATTTGTAATTGTACTGTAATTGCATTTATATTCCACTTATTACCCCTGGTGAGACGTCAAAGCGTTTTCTCGGCGAGCAGCACGCTACTCGGGAACCTACAAAGGATTAGTGGTGAATTAGTATAGTGAAATATGAAAGTAATTTGAGTGGTGGATATTAGTCATATACTTGGATTGAGAAGGATAGTGGAGGAATAGAAGAGGGAAAAGGTTTATATTTATATAGCGCTACCCCTGATGAGGTGTTGAATCGCCTTTTCGGCAAGTGGCACGCTATTCCTGAATCCAAAAAGGATTAATGGTGAAGTAGTATAGTGAAATATGAAATTATTTTGAGTGGTGAACATGTTAGTCTGTTATTTGGTTTGAGAAGGATAGTGGATAGATAGAAGAGGGAAGGGTGCGTTGGAAATAGTTGTTGAAAGAGGTTTGAGATGCGTCAGTGAGTTGAGGTAGTGGATATATTTAGAGCAGTATAGGGTGAGAAATAGGGTAGTGCAATGGATATGCTGAATTAGAAGAAAAGTAATAAATATATAGATCCATAAGTACATAAAGGATATATAGATACATAAAGTAAGGTAGTATATTTAGATTAAAGATCTATTAAATACACTCTGGCTTTCAAGTGTTGTTGTACTTTAAATTAACTTTATTTATGTATTTATTTTTATTTTTTTGTAATTCAATAGTGAAGCAATTGTTGTTAAATAGTTATGATAAAAGATTTACCTATATATGCAGTCACTTATATACAGGTTAAAAATATAGAATAATGAAACTATCAGTACTATGTTACATTAGAGTGTGTGGCTTGCCCTTTGTTTAGAGTATGTCTCCTTTCCCTTGATTGGAGAATGTCTCAGACCCTTTGAGTGGGATATGTCTCTGACCCCTAGAATGGCGTATGTCTCTGATTCTCACACACCCCCTCCAATACCTCCATATGGCCCGATTACAGCCCACACACACCCCAGCCCTCAAGAACGCCACCCGCAGACACCATCAACTCATCAGAACCGCCAAGAGGACCACATTCAAGGACCGTGTGGATAACAACACACACAACAGCAAAGAGCTCTTCAGCATCGTGAAGGAACTCTCCAACCCCAGCTCCAACACCAACAACATCCCCCCTTCGCAGGACCTGTGCGACTCACTGACCACCGACTTCCACCACAAGATCGCAGACATCCACGACAGCTTCAATGCCACGACCGCCCCGCCAACCACCGAGACCCCCACCGCCACGACCAACATCATCCTGATCGCATGGTCCAACGTCGACGACGACGACACCATCAAAATCATGAACTCCGTCCACTCCGTTTCCCCACCCGACCTATGCCCACACCACGTCTTCAACAAAGCCAGCAAAATCATCGCCCCCCATCTCTGGAAAACCATCAACATCTCCTTCAAGACAGCAACCTTCCCGGAGGGTTGGAAGCATGCCAAGATCAACGCCCTACTCAAGAAGCCCAAGGCGGACCCCAAGGACCTCTAGAACTTCCGCCCCATCACCCTGCTCCTGTTTCCAGCGAAGGTAACCGAGAAAATCGTCAACAAGCAACTGACCCACTACCTCGAGGGCAACAACATCCTGGACCCATCCCAGTCCGGTTTCTGCAGCAACCACAGCACCTAAACCGCCCTCATTGCCGCCACCGACGACATCAGGACCCTGCTCGACAACGGAGAAACAGCAGCCCTCTTACTACTGGAACTGTCAGCCACCTTCGACATGATCTGCCACCGCACTCTATGAATACGCCTACAGGACGCCGGGATCCAAGAGAAGGCCCTGGACTGGACAACATCCTTCCTCTCCGGCAGAACTCAGAGCGTCTGCCTTCCACCCTTCCGCTTCACCGCCACCGAGATTATCTGCGGCGTACCCCAGGGCTCCTCCCTCAGACCAACGCTGTTCAACATCTACATGGCACCCCTCGCCCACGTCGCCCGACAGCACGACCTCAACATCATCTCCTATGCCTACGACTCTCAGCTGATCATCTTCCTCACCAAAGACCCCCACACTGCCAAAACCAACCTCCACGAAGGAATGAAGGCCATCGCCGAATGGATGAGGAACAGCTGACTGAAGCTGAACTCGGACAAGACGGAGGTCCTCATCCTCGGCTCCACCCCTTCAGCCTGGGACGACTCCTGGTGGCCGACATAACTGGGATCAGCTCCGACACCCACTGACCACGCTCGCAACTTGGGGGTCATCCTCGACTCCACCCTCTCCATGACTAAGCAGGTCAACGCTGTCTCCTCATCCTGCTTCAACACCCTACGAATGCTCCACAGGATCTTCAAGTGGATCCCCACCGAAACAAGAAGAACAGTCACCCAGGCCCTCATCTCCAGCAGGCTGGACTACGGAAACGCCCTCTATGCAGGAACATCAAACAAACTCCTGAGACGACTGCAACGCATCCAGAACGCCTCGGCACGACTGATCCTCGACTTCCCCCGCCGCAGCCACATCACACCCCACCTAGGAGACCTACACTGGGTCCCCATTAAGAGGATAACCTTCACGCTCCTCATCCACGCACCCAAGGCCCTCCACAACACCGCCCCAGCGTACCTCAACAGACAACTCAGCTTCTACACCCCAACCTGCAAGCTCCGCTCCGCTGACCTCGCCCTTGCCAAAGTCCCGCGCATCCGAAGAATGACCGCCGGCGGCAGGTCCTTCTCCCACCTCGACGCCAGGACCTGGAACACCCTCCCCACCAACTTACGGCTGAGCCAAGAGCTACTGGCCTTCAGAAGACTCCTCAAGACCTGGCTCTTCGATCAGTAGCAGCACCCCCCCAGCGCCTTGAGACCCTCACGGGTATGTAGCGCGCTTAACAAATGCCCTGATTGATTGATTCACGTAGCTATGTGTAGCGCTACTACGCGAACTACGCCCAGGGTTAATCACAAAGGTGATGCCTATCCCGTCTGCCGAAATAAAATCCGATTATATCCTATGGGATTTATATTTCGACGGAAGGGATATAATTCAACACCGTTGTGACAGAATAACCCGTCTGCTGAGATGTAAATCAGGCCCTAAGCCTTTTCATGCTGCTCCTTGATGCCGGTACAAATATCATTTGCAGCTTATGAAATGGAAGTAACAACAAAATCTTTGTGCCAAAAGCAGTAGACAACTTACCTGTCTCAATAATATACAAATCTGAGGTCTGTGTGTTATATGGTTTTATTTGCAGCAGCCACTTTAACCTTCTGTGCTACTTTATGAGTCAAACACATAGAAGTCTCCAGCGTTATCTTATGCTATTAAAATTTCTTTAAAAATGCTAGGTACGCTGTGATCTCTGCAGCAGGTGCCTTAACCTTGCAAAATAGTTTTAAATGCAGCCACTTTGTGACCAATTGAGTAATCTAAAAAGGGTTTACTGCCATATTTGTCTTTGTCACCAACTTCTTTGCAGCTGATTTAAACAAGCAGTGGCACTGCAATGGGTCTTGCATTACTGAAAATTTGAGCACTGGATCCTGGCCTGTGACAGACACTCTGTCAGATCCTGGCCTGGGACAGACCCTGCACCCTATCCTGGCCTGAGACAGACACTGCACTGGATCCTAGCCTGGACAGATGCTGCACTCAATCCTGGCCAGGGACAGACACTGCGCCTTATCCTGGCCTGGGACAGACACTGCGCCTTATCCTGGCCTGAGACAGACACTGCACCGGAGCCTGGCCTGGGACAGACACTGCACCTTATCCTGGCCTGGGACAGACACTGCACCTTATCCTGGCCTGGGACAGACACTGCACCGGAGCCTGGCCTGGGACAGACACTGCACCTTATCCTGGCCTGGGACAGACACTGCACCTTATCCTGGCCTGGGACAGACACTGCGCCGGATCCTGGCCTGAGACAGACACTGCGCCGGAGCCTGACCTGGGACAGACTCTCCACTGGATCCTGGCCTGAGACAGACACTGCACATTTTCCTTGCCTTGGACAGTCACTGAACCTTATTCTCGCCTATAACAGAAAATGCACCGTATCCTGGCCTGAGATAGAAACTGCGCCTTATGTTGGCCTGGGACAGACACTGCACCGGAGCCTGGCCTGGGACAGACACTGCGCCTTATCCTGGCCTGAGACAGACACTGCGCCTTAGCTGGGCGTGAGACAGATACTGCGCCGGATCCTGGCCCGGGACAGACACTGCACCTTGTCCTGGCCTGAGACAGACACTGCGCCGGAGCCTGACCTGGAACAGACTCTACACTGGATGCTGGCCTGAGACAGACACTGCACATTTTCCTTGCCTTGGACAGTCACTGAACCTTATTCTCGCCTATAACAGAAAAGGCACCGGATCCTGGCCTGAGACAGACACGGCACCGGATCCTGGCCTGAGACAGACACTGCACCGGATCCTGGCCTGAGACAGACACGGCAACGGATCCTGGCCTGAGACAGACACTGCGCCAGATCCTGCCCTGAGACAGACACTGCACCAGATCCTGGCCTGAGACAGACACTGCACAGGATCCTGGCCTGGGACAGACACGGCAACGGATCCTGGCCTGAGACAGACACTGCCCGGATCCTGGCCCGGGACAGACACTGCACCGGATCCTGGCCTGGGACAGACACTGCACAGGATCCTGGCCTGAGACAGACACTGCACCGGATCCTGGCCTGGGACAGACACTGCACCGGATCCTGGCCTGAGACAGACACTGCACCGGATCCTGGCCTGAGACAGACACTGCACCGGATCCTGGCCTGAGACAGACACTGCAGAGGATCCTGGCCTGGGACAGACACTGCACAGGATCCTGGCCTGAGACAGACACTGTGCCGGATCCTGGCCTGAGACAGACACGGCAACGGATCCTGGCCTGAGACAGACCCTGCACAGGATCCTGGCCTGAGACAGACACGGCACCGGATCCTGGCCTGGGACAGACACTGCACCGGATCCTGGCCTGGGACTGACATTGCGCCGGATCCTGACCTGAGACAGACACTGCACCGGAGCCTGGCCCGGGACAGACACTGCACCAGATCCTGGCCTGGGACAGACATTGCGCCGGATCCTGGCCTGAGACAGACACGGCAACGGATCCTGGCCTGAGACAGACACTGCACCGGATCCTGGCCTGAGACAGACACTGCACCGGATCCTGGCCTGAGACAGACACTGCACCGGATCCTGGCCTGGGACAGACACTGCACCGGATCCTGACCTGAGACAGGTACTGCACCGGATCCTTGCCTGAGACAGACACTGCACAGGATCCTGGCCTGAGACAGACACGGCACCGGATCCTGGCCTGGGACAGACACTGCGCCGGATCCTGGCCTGAGACAGACACTGCACCGGATCCTGGCCTGGGACTGACATTGCGCCGGATCCTGACCTGAGACAGACACTGCACCGGATCCTGGCCTGAGACAGACACTGCACCGGAGCCTGGCCCGGGACATACATTGTGCCGGATCCTGGCCTGGGACAGACACGGCACCGGATCCTGGCCTGAGACAGACACTGCACCGGATCCTGGCCTGAGACAGACACTGCGCCGGATCCTGGCCTGGGACAGACACTGCACCAGATCCTGGCCTGGGACAGACATTGCGCCGGATCCTGGCCTGAGACAGACACTGCACCGGATCCTGGCCTGAGACAGACACTGCACCGGATCCTGGCCTGAGACAGACACTGCACAGGATCCTGGCCTGAGACAGACACTGCACCGGATCCTGGCCTGAGACAGACACTGCACCGGATCCTTGCCTGAGACAGACACTGCACCGGACCCTGGCCTGGGACCGACACTGCACCTGAGCCTGGCCTGGGACAGACACCACCGGATCCTGGCCTGAGACAGACACTGTGCCGGATCCTGGCCTGAGACAGACACTGCACCGGAACCTGACCTGGGACAGACACTGCGCCTTATCCTGGCCTGGGACAGACACTGCACCGGATCCTGGCCTGAGACAGACACTGCACCGGATCCTGGCCTGAGACAGACACTGCACCGGAACCTGACCTGGGACAGACACTGCGCCTTATCCTGGCCTGGGACAGACACTGCACCGGAGCCTGGCCTGGGACAGACACTGCGCCTTATCCTGGCCTGGGACAGACACTGCACCGGAGCCGGGCCTGGGACAGACACTGCGCCTTATCCTGGCCTGGGACAGACACTGCCCCGGAACCTGGCCAGGGACAGACACTGCGCCTTATACTGGCCTGGGACAGACACTGCACCGGAGCCTGGCCTGGGACAGACACTGCACCTTATCCTGGCCTGAGACAGACACTGCGCCTTAGCTGGGCGTGAGACAGATACTGCGCCGGATCCTGGCCCGGGACAGACACTGCACCTTGTCCTGGCCTGAGACAGACACTGCGCCGGAGCCTGACCTGGAACAGACTCTCCACTGGATCCTGGCCTGAGACAGACACTGCACATTTTCCTTGCCTTGGACAGTCACTGAACCTTATTCTCGCCTATAACAGAAAATGCACCGGATCCTGGCCTGAGACAGACACTGCACCGGATCCTGGCCTGAGACAGACACGGCACCGGATCCTGGCCTGAGACAGACACGGCGCCGGATCCTGGCCTGGGACAGACACTGCGCCGGATCCTGGCCTGGGACAGACACTGCACCGGATCCTGGCCTGAGACAGACACTGCACAGGATCCTGGCCTGAGACAGACACTGCACCAGATCCTGGCCTGAGACAGACACTGCACGGGATCCTGGCCTGAGACAGACACTGCACCGGATCCTGGCCTGAGACAGACACTGCACAGGATCCTGGCCTGGGACAGACACGGCAACGGATCCTGGCCTGAGACAGACACTGCCCGGATCCTGGCCCGGGACAGACACTGCACCGGATCCTGGCCTGGGACAGACACTGCACAGGATCCTGGCCTGAGACAGACACTGCACCGGATCCTGGCCTGGGACAGACACTGCACCGGATCCTGGCCTGAGACAGACACTGCACCGGATCCTGGCCTGGGACAGACACGGCAACGGATCCTGGCCTGAGACAGACACTGCCCGGATCCTGGCCCGGGACAGACACTGCACCGGATCCTGGCCTGGGACAGACACTGCACCGGATCCTGGCCTGAGACAGACACTGCGCCGGATCCTGGCCTGGGACAGACACGGCAACGGATCCTGGCCTGAGACAGACACTGCACCGGATCCTTGCCTGAGACAGACACTGCACCGGATCCTGCCCTGAGACAGACACTGCACCGGATCCTGGCCTGAGACAGACACTGCACCGGATCCTGGCCTGGGACAGACACGGCAACGGATCCTGGCCTGAGACAGACACTGCCCGGATCCTGGCCCGGGACAGACACTGCACGGGATCCTGGCCTGGGACAGACACTGCACCGGATCCTGGCCTGAGACAGACACTGCACAGGATCCTGGCCTGGGACAGACACGGCAACGGATCCTGGCCTGAGACAGACACTGCCCGGATCCTGGCCCGGGACAGACACTGCACGGGATCCTGGCCTGGGACAGACACTGCACCGGATCCTGGCCTGAGACAGACACTGCACCGGATCCTGGCCTGAGACAGACACTGCACCGGATCCTGGCCTGAGACAGACACTGCACAGGATCCTGGCCGGAGACAGACACTGCACCGGATCCTGGCCTGAGACAGGTACTGCACCGGATCCTGACCTGAGACAGGTACTGCACCGGATCCTTGCCTGAGACAGACACTGCACCGGATCCTTGCCTGGGACCGACACTGCACCTGAGCCTGGCCTGGGACAGACACTGCACCGGATCCTGGCCTAAGAAAGACACTGCACCGGACCCTGGCCTGGGACCGACACTGCACCTGAGCCTGGCCTGGGACAGACACCACCGCATCCTGGCCAGAGACAGACACTGTGCCGGATCCTGGCCTGGGACAGACACTGCGCCGGATCCTGGCCTGAGACAGACACTGCACCGGAACCTGACCTGGGACAGACATTGCGCCTTATCCTGGCCTGGGACAGACACTGCACCGGAGCCTGGCCTGGGACAGACACTGCACAGGATCCTGGCCTGAGACAGCCACTGCACCGGAACCTGACCTGGGACAGACATTGCGCCTTATCCTGGCCTGGGACAGACACTGCACCGGAGCCTGGCCTGGGACAGACACTGCACAGGATCCTGGCCTGAGACAGACACTGCACCGGAACCTGACCTGGGACAGACATTGCGCCTTATCCTGGCCTGGGACAGACACTGCACCGGAGCCTGGCCTGGGACAGACACTGCACAGGATCCTGGCCTGAGACAGACACTGCACCGGAACCTGACCTGGGACAGACATTGCGCCTTATCCTGGCCTGGGACAGACACTGCACCGGAACCTGACCTGGGACAGACATTGCGCCTTATCCTGGCCTGGGACAGACACTGCACCGGAGCCTGGCCTGGGACAGACACTGCACGGGATCCTGGCCTGAGACAGACACTGCACCGGAACCTGACCTGGGACAGACATTGCGCCTTATCCTGGCCTGGGACAGACACTGCACCGGAGCCTGGCCTGGGACAGACACTGCGCCTTATCCTGGCCTGGGACAGACACTGCACCGGAGCCGGGCCTGGGACAGACACTGCGCCTTATCCTGGCCTGAGACAGACACTGCACCTTAGCTGGGCCTGAGACAGATACTGCACCAGATCCTGGCCTGGGACAGACACTGCACCTGAGCCTGGACAGGGACAGACATTGCGCCTGATCCTGGCCTGAGACAGACACTGCGCCAGATCCTGCCCTGAGACAGACACTGCACCGGATCCTGGCCTGGGACAGACACTGCACCGGATCCTGGCCTGAGACAGAGACTGCACCGGATCCTGGCCTGAGACAGACACTGTGCCGAATCCTGGCCTGAGACAGACACGGCACCGGATCCTGGCCTGAGACAGACACTGCACCGGATCCTGGCCTGAGACAGACACGGCACCGGATCCTGGCCTGGGACAGACACTGCACCGGATCCTGGCCTGAGACAGACACTGTACCGGACCCTGGCCTGGGACCGACACCACCGGATCCTGGCCTGAGACAGACACTGTGCCGGATCCTTGCCTGAGACAGACACTGCGCTGGATCCTGGCCTGAGACAGACACGGCACCGGATCCTGGCCTGGGACAGACACTGCACCGGATCCTGGCCTGAGACAGACACTGTACCGGACCCTGGCCTGGGACCGACACCACCGGATCCTGGCCTGAGACAGACACTGTGCCGGATCCTTGCCTGAGACAGACACTGCGCCGGATCCTGGCCTGAGACAGACACGGCACCGGATCCTGGCCTGGGACAGACACTGCACCGGATCCTGGCCTGAGACAGACACTGTACCGGACCCTGGCCTGGGACCGACACCACCGGATCCTGGCCTGAGACAGACACTGTGCCGGATCCTTGCCTGAGACAGACACTGCGCCGGATCCTGGCCTGAGACAGACACTGCACAGGATCCTTGCCTGAGACAGACACTGCGCCGGATCCTGGCCTGAGACAGACACGGCACCGGATCCTGGCCTGGGACAGACACTGCACAGGATCCTGGGCTGGGACAGACACTGCACAGGATCCTTGCCTGAGACAGACACTGCACAGGATCCTGGCCTGAGACAGACACGGCACCGGATCCTGGCCTGAGACAGACACGGCACCGGATCCTGGCCTGAGACAGACACTGCGCCGGATCCTGGCCTGAGACAGACACGGCACCGGATCCTGGCCTGGGACAGACACTGCACCGGATCCTGGCCTGGGACAGACATTGCGCCGGATCCTGGCCTGAGAAAGACACTGCGCCGGATCCTGGCCTGAGACAGACACGGCAACGGATCCTGGCCTGAGACAGACACAGCACCAGATCCTGGCCTGAGACAGACACGGCAACGGATCCTGGCCTGAGACAGACCCTGCACAGGATCCTGGCCTGAGACAGACACTGCACCGGATCCTGGCCTGAGACAGACACTGCACCGGATCCTGGCCTGAGACAGACACGGCACCGGATCCTGGCCTGGGACAGACACTGCACCGGATCCTGGCCTGAGACAGACACTGCGCCGGATCCTGGCCTGGGACAGACACTGCACCAGATCCTGACCTGAGACAGACACTGCACCGGATCCTGGCCTGAGACAGACACTGCACCGGAGCCTGGCCCGGGACAGACACTACACCAGATCCTGGCCTGGGACAGACATTGCGCCGGATCCTGGCCTGAGACAGGTACTGCACCGGATCCTGGCCTGAGACAGACACTGCACCGGATCCTGGCCTGAGACAGACACTGCACAGGATCCTGGCCTGAGACAGACACTGCACCGGATCCTGGCCTGAGACAGACACTGCACCGGATCCTTGCCTGAGACAGACACTGCACCGGACCCTGGCCTGGGACCGACACTGCACCTGAGCCTGGCCTGGGACAGACACCACCGGATCCTGGCCTGAGACAGACACTGTGCCGGATCCTGGCCTGAGACAGACACTGCACCGGAACCTGACCTGGGACAGACACTGCGCCTTATCCTGGCCTGGGACAGACACTGCACCGGATCCTGGCCTGAGACAGACACTGCACCGGATCCTGGCCTGAGACAGACACTGCACCGGAACCTGACCTGGGACAGACACTGCGCCTTATCCTGGCCTGGGACAGACACTGCACCGGAGCCTGGCCTGGGACAGACACTGCGCCTTATCCTGGCCTGGGACAGACACTGCACCGGAGCCGGGCCTGGGACAGACACTGCGCCTTATCCTGGCCTGGGACAGACACTGCACCGGAGCCTGGCCTTGGACAGACACTGCACCTTATCCTGGCCTGAGACAGACACTGCGCCTTAGCTGGGCGTGAGACAGATACTGCACCGGATCCTGGCCCGGGACAGACACTGCACCTTGTCCTGGCCTGAGACAGACACTGCGCCGGAGCCTGACCTGGAACAGACTCTCAACTGGATCCTGGCCTGAGACAGACACTGCACATTTTCCTTGCCTTGGACAGTAACTGAACCTTATTCTCGCCTATAACAGAAAATGCACCGGATCCTGGCCTGAGACAGACACTGCACCGGATCCTGGCCTGAGACAGACACTGCGCCGGATCCTGGCCTGAGACAGACACTGCACAGGATCCTGGCCTGAGACAGACACTGCACCGGATCCTGGCCTGAGACAGACACTGCACCGGATCCTGGCCTGAGACAGACACTGCACCAGATCCTGGCCTGAGACAGACACTGCACCGGATCCTGGCCTGAGACAGACACTGCACCGGATCCTGGCCTGAGACAGACACTGCACCGGATCCTGGCCTGAGACAGACACTGCACAGGATCCTGGCCTGGGACAGACACGGCACCGGACCCTGGCCTGGGACCGACACTGCACCTGAGCCTGGCCTGGGACAGACACCACCGGATCCTGGCCTGAGACAGACACTGTGCCGGATCCTGGCCTGGGACAGACACTGCGCCGGATCCTGGCCTGAGAAAGACACTGCACCGGATCCTGGCCTGAGACAGACACTGCACCGGAACCTGACCTGGGACAGACACTGCGCCTTATCCTGGCCTGGGACAGACACTGCACCGGAGCCTGGCCTGGGACAGACATTGCGCCGGATCCTGGCCTGAGACAGACACTGCACCGGAACCTGACCTGGGACAGACACTGCGCCTTATCCTGGCCTGGGACAGACACTGCACCGGAGCCTGGCCTGGGACAGACACTGCACCTTATCCTGGCCTGGGACAGACACTGCGTCGGATCCTGGCCTGAGACAGACACTGCGCCGGAGCCTGACCTGGAACAGACTCTCCACTGGATCCTGGCCTGAGACAGACACTGCACATTTTCCTTGCCTTGGACAGTCACTGAACCTTATTCTCGCCTATAACAGAAAATGCACCGTATCCTGGCCTGAGACAGAAACTGCGCCTTATGTTGGCCTGGGACAGACACTGCACAGGATCCTGGCCTGAGACAGACACTGCGCCAGATCCTGCCCTGAGACAGACACTGCACCAGATCCTGGCCTGAGACAGACACGGCAACGGATCCTGGCCTGAGACAGACACGGCACCGGATCCTGGCCTGAGACAGACACTGCACCAAATCCTGGCCTGAGACAGACACTGCACCGGATCCTGGCCTGGGACAGACACTGCACCGGATCCTGGCCTGAGACAGACACTGCACCAGATCCTGGCCTGAGACAGACACGGCAACGGATCCTGGCCTGAGACAGACACGGCACCGGATCCTGGCCTGAGACAGACACTGCACCAGATCCTGGCCTGAGACAGACACGGCACCGGATCCTGGCCTGAGACAGACACGGCACCGGATCCTGGCCTGGGACAGACACTGCCCGGATCCTGGCCTGAGACAGACACGGCACCGGATCCTGGCCTGGGACAGACACTGCACCGGATCCTGGCCTGAGACAGACACTGCACCAGATCCTGGCCTGAGACAGACACGGCACCGGATCCTGGCCTGAGACAGACACGGCACCGGATCCTGGCCTGAGACAGACACTGCACCAGATCCTGGCCTGAGACAGACACGGCACCGGATCCTGGCCTGAGACAGACACGGCAACGGATCCTGGCCTGAGACAGACACTGCCCGGATCCTGGCCCGGGACAGACACTGCACCGGATCCTGGCCTGGGACAGACACTGCGCCGGATCCTGGCCTGAGACAGACACTGCGCCAGATCCTGCCCTGAGACAGACACTGCACCGGATCCTGGCCTGAGACAGACTCTGCACCGGATCCTGGCCTGGGACAGACACGGCAACGGATCCTGGCCTGAGACAGACACTGCCCGGATCCTGGCCCGGGACAGACACTGCACGGGATCCTGGCCTGGGACAGACACTGCACCGGATCCTGGCCTGAGACAGACACTGCACAGGATCTTGGCCTGAGACAGACACTGCCCGGATCCTGGCCCGGGACAGACACTGCACGGGATCCTGGCCTGGGACAGACACTGCACCGGATCCTGGCCTGAGACAGACACTGCACCGGATCCTGGCCTGAGACAGACACTGCACCGTATCCTGGTTGAGACAGACACTGCACAGGATCCTGGCCGGAGACAGACACTGTGCCGGATCCTGGCCTGAGACAGACACGGCAACGGATCCTGGCCTGAGACAGACCCTGCACAGGATCCTGGCCTGAGACAGACACAGCACCGGATCCTGGCCTGGGACAGACACGGCACCGGATCCTGGCCTGGGACAGACATTGCGCCGGATCCTGGCCTGGGACAGACATTGCGCCGGATCCTGACCTGAGACAGACACTGCACCGGATCCTGGCCCGGGACAGACACTGCACCAGATCCTGGCCTGGGACAGACATTGCGCCAGATCCTGGCCTGAGACAGGTACTGCACCAGATCCTGGCCTGAGACAGACACTGCACCGGATCCTGGCCTGAGACAGACACTGCACCAGATCCTGGCCTGAGACAGACACTGCACCGGATCCTGGCCTGAGACAGACACTGCACCGGATCCTGGCCTGAGACAGACACTGCGCCGGATCCTGGCCTGAGACAGACACTGCACCGGATCCTGGCCTGAGACAGACACTGCACCGGATCCTGGCCTGAGACAGACACTGCACCGGATCCTGGCCTGAGACAGACATTGCACCAGATCCTGGCCTGAGACAGACACTGCGCCGGATCCTGGCCTGAGACAGACATTGCACCAGATCCTGGCCTGGGACAGACATTGCGCCGGATCCTGACCTGAGACAGGTACTGCACCGGATCCTTGCCTGAGACAGACATTGCACCAGATCCTGGCCTGGGACAGACATTGCGCCGGATCCTGACCTGAGACAGGTACTGCACCGGATCCTTGCCTGGGACCGACACTGCACCTGAGCCTGGCCTGGGACAGACACTGCACCGGATCCTGGCCTAAGAAAGACACTGCACCGGACCCTGGCCTGGGACCGACACTGCACCTGAGCCTGGCCTGGGACAGACATTGCGCCAGATCCTGGCCTGAGACAGGTACTGCACCGGATCCTGGCCTGAGACAGACACTGCACCGGATCCTGGCCTGAGACAGACACTGCACCGGATCCTGGCCTGAGACAGACACTGCACCAGATCCTGGCCTGAGACAGACACTGCGCCGGATCCTGGCCTGAGACAGACACTGCACAGGATCCTGGCCTGAGACAGACACTGCGCCTGATCCTGGCCTGAGACAGACACTGCACCGGATCCTGGCCTGAGACAGACACTGCACCAGATCCTGGCCTGGGACAGACATTGCGCCGGATCCTGACCTGAGACAGGTACTGCACCGGATCCTTGCCTGAGACAGACACTGCACCGGATCCTTGCCTGGGACCGACACTGCACCTGAGCCTGGCCTGGGACAGACACTGCACCGGATCCTGGCCTAAGAAAGACACTGCACCGGACCCTGGCCTGGGACCGACACTGCACCTGAGCCTGGCCTGGGACAGACACCACCGGATCCTGGCCTGAGACAGACACTGTGCCGGATCCTGGCCTGGGACAGACACTGCGCCGGATCCTGGCCTGAGACAGACACTGCACCGGAACCTGACCTGGGACAGACATTGCGCCTTATCCTGGCCTGGGACAGACACTGCACCGGAGCCTGGCCTGGGACAGACACTGCACAGGATCCTGGCCTGAGACAGACACTGCACCGGAACCTGACCTGGGACAGACATTGCGCCTTATCCTGGCCTGGGACAGACACTGCACCGGAGCCTGGCCTGGGACAGACACTGCACAGGATCCTGGCCTGAGACAGACACTGCACCGGAACCTGACCTGGGACAGACATTGCGCCTTATCATGGCCTGGGACAGACACTGCACCGGAACCTGACCTGGGACAGACATTGCGCCTTATCCTGGCCTGGGACAGACACTGCACCGGAGCCTGGCCTGGGACAGACACTGCACAGGATCCTGGCCTGAGACAGACACTGCACCGGAACCTGACCTGGGACAGACATTGCGCCTTATCCTGGCCTGGGACAGACACTGCACCGGAGCCTGGCCTGGGACAGACACTGCGCCTTATCCTGGCCTGAGACAGACACTGCGCCGGATCCTGGCCTGAGACAGACACTGCACCAGATCCTGGCCTGGGACAGACACTGCACCTGAGCCTGGACAGGGACAGACATTGCGCCAGATCCTGCCCTGAGACAGACACTGCACCGGATCCTGGCCTGGGACAGACACTGCACCGGATCCTGGCCTGAGACAGACACTGCACCGGATCCTGGCCTGGGACAGACACTGCACCGGATCCTGCCCTGAGACAGACACTGCACCGGATCCTGGCCTGGGACAGACACTGCACCGGATCCTGGCCTGGGACAGACACTGCACCGGATCCTGGCCTGAGACAGACACTGCACCGGATCCTGGCCTGAGACAGACACGGCACCGGATCCTGGCCTGAGACAGACACTGCACAGGATCCTGGCCTGAGACAGACACTGCACAGGATCCTTGCCTGAGACAGACACTGCACAGGATCCTGGCCTGAGACAGACACGGCACCGGATCCTTGCCTGAGACAGACACTGCACCGGAACCTGGCCTAGGACAGACACTGCACAAGGAGCCTGGCCTGGGACAGACATTGCGCCGGATCCTGGCCTGAGAAAGACACTGCGCCGGATCCTGGCCTGAGACAGACACGGCAACGGATCCTGGCCTGAGACAGACACAGCACCAGATCCTGGCCTGAGACAGACACGGCAACGGATCCTGGCCTGAGACAGACACTGCACCGGACCCTGGCCTGGGACCGACACTGCACCTGAGCCTGGCCTGGGACAGACACCACCGGATCCTGGCCTGAGACAGACACTGCTCCGGATCCTGGCCTGGGACAGACATTGCGCCGGATCCTGGCCTGAGACAGACACGGCAACGGATCCTGGCCTGAGACAGACACAGCACCGGATCCTGGCCTGGGACAGACACTGCACCGGACCCTGGCCTGGGACCGACACTGCACCTGAGCCTGGCCTGGGACAGACACCACCGGATCCTGGCCTGAGACAGACACTGTGCCGGATCCTGGCCTGGGACAGACACTGCGCCGGATCCTGGCCTGAGACAGACACTGCACCGGATCCTGGCCTGAGACAGACACTGCACCGGAACCTGACCTGGGACAGACACTGCGCCTTATCCTGGCCTGGGACAGACACTGCACCGGAGCCTGGCCTGGGACAGACATTGCGCCGGATCCTGGCCTGAGACAGACACTGCACCGGAACCTGACCTGGGACAGACACTGCGCCTTATCCTGGCCTGGGACAGACACTGCACCGGAGCCTGGCCTGGGACAGACACTGCACCTTATCCTGGCCTGGGACAGACACTGCGTCGGATCCTGGCCTGAGACAGACACTGCGCCGGAGCCTGACCTGGAACAGACTCTCCACTGGATCCTGGCCTGAGACAGACACTGCACATTTTCCTTGCCTTGGACAGTCACTGAACCTTATTCTCGCCTATAACAGAAAATGCACCGTATCCTGGCCTGAGACAGAAACTGCGCCTTATGTTGGCCTGGGACAGACACTGCACCGGATCCTGGCCTGAGACAGACACTTCACCAGATCCTGGCCTGAGACAGACACGGCAACGGATCCTGGCCTGAGACAGACACGGCACCGGATCCTGGCCTGAGACAGACACTGCACCAGATCCTGGCCTGAGACAGACACGGCACCGGATCCTGGCCTGAGACAGACACGGCACCGGATCCTGGCCTGGGACAGACACTGCCCGGATCCTGGCCTGAGACAGACACTGCACCAGATCCTGGCCTGAGACAGACACGGCAACGGATCCTGGCCTGAGACAGACACGGCACCGGATCCTGGCCTGAGACAGACACTGCACCAGATCCTGGCCTGAGACAGACACTGCACCGGATCCTGGCCTGGGACAGACACTGCACCGGATCCTGGCCTGAGACAGACACTGCACCAGATCCTGGCCTGAGACAGACACGGCAACGGATCCTGGCCTGAGACAGACACGGCACCGGATCCTGGCCTGAGACAGACACTGCACCAGATCCTGGCCTGAGACAGACACGGCACCGGATCCTGGCCTGAGACAGACACGGCACCGGATCCTGGCCTGGGACAGACACTGCCCGGATCCTGGCCTGAGACAGACACGGCACCGGATCCTGGCCTGGGACAGACACTGCACCGGATCCTGGCCTGAGACAGACACTGCACCAGATCCTGGCCTGAGACAGACACGGCACCGGATCCTGGCCTGAGACAGACACGGCACCGGATCCTGGCCTGAGACAGACACTGCACCAGATCCTGGCCTGAGACAGACACGGCACCGGATCCTGGCCTGAGACAGACACGGCACCGGATCCTGTCCTGGGACAGACACTGCCCGGATCCTGGCCTGAGACAGACACGGCACCGGATCCTGGCCTGGGACAGACACTGCGCCGGATCCTGGCCTGGGACAGACACGGCACCGGATCCTGGCCTGAGACAGACACGGCACCGGATCCTGGCCTGGAACAGACACTGCACCGGATCCTGGCCTGGGACAGACATTGCGCCGGATCCTGGCCTGGGACAGACACTGCACAGGATCCTGGCCTGAGACAGACACTGCACAGGATCCTGGCCTGAGACAGACACGGCACCGGATCCTGGCCTGGGACAGACACTGCACCGGATCCTGGCCTGAGACAGACACTGCACAGGATCCTGGCCTGAGACAGACACTGCACAGGATCCTGGCCTGAGACAGACACTGCACCGGATCCTGGCCTGAGACAGACACGGCACCGGATCCTGGCCTGGGACAGACACTGCACCGGATCCTGGCCTGGGACAGACATTGCGCCGGATCCTGGCCTGAGACAGACACTGCGCCGGATCCTGGCCTGAGACAGACACTGCACCGGATCCTGGCCTGAGACAGACACTGCGCCGGATCCTGGCCTGAGACAGGTACTGCACCGGATCCTGGCCTGAGACAGACACTGCACCGGATCCTGGCCTGAGACAGACACTTCACAGGATCCTGGCCTGGGACAGACACTGCGCCGGATCCTGGCCTGAGACAGGTACTGCACCGGAGCCTGGCCTGAGACAGACACTGCACCGGAGCCTGGCCCGGGACATACATTGCACCAGATCCTGGCCTGAGACAGACACTGCGCCGGAGCCTGACCTGGAACAGACTCTCCACTGGATCCTGGCCTGAGACAGACACTGCACCAGATCCTGCCCTGAGACAGACACTGCGCCGGAGCCTGGCCCGGGACATACATTGCGCCGGATCCTGGCCTGGGACAGACACGGCACCGGATCCTGGCCTGAGACAGACACTGCACCGGATCCTGGCCTGAGACAGACACTGCGCCGGATCCTGGCCTGGGACAGACACTGCACCGGATTCTGGCCTGAGACAGACACTGCACCGGATCCTGGCCTGAGACAGACACTGCACCGGACCCTGGCCTGGGACCAACACTGCACCTGAGCCTGGCCTGGGACAGACACCACCGGATTCTATGTCAGTCCACGGAGGCTCAGATTATGCTTCTCTTTGCTTTACTGACAAATACAGCAGCCAATAAAAACTTTAAACTGGCATGACCCCGGAAGGACAACCCCCTCCAACAGTCTGCACCAATCACTGTCCAGTCCAATATATAATTGTCCATGTTAACAATACGACCTCCTCTTTCTTTGCTGCTGCAGCAGCGAGTTAAGTGCCCTTCATGTTACTTCTTTCTTGGGGGTAATAGTTATAAGGGCGGTGGTAGCTAACGGCGCGCGCCTGTGATATTGTGGTTGCTGAGCGGGTCCTCGCTCGTATTTTGGTGAATTTTATTATTATTGTTGATATTTTGAAATATTGCCTGTTTGGTTGTGTGTTCCCGCGCGTGTGTTTTCCCTCGCTCGGGACGCGAACCGAGGCATGCGGTGTGCTCGGTAGGGGGCGGTGGAGCAGGAGGAGGCAGACGCGAGACGCTCGCGCTCAGGAGGCAGTCGAGCCCGGCCCCACACGCGACGCGCATGCGCAATGAGCCGGCTTTCGTTTTTCACATTACCGGCTCCTCGCACATCGCGCGTCTTTAGGCTGCATAAGTCCTGGCCTCATTTGAACGCTTGACGGAGCGTATCCGGATTAGAGCTTTGCTCTAGGGGAGTTTTTCAGTGTGCATACAGGGGTCTCCTTCCACCTTATATTTGGCCTCAGTGAAAGTAGTGTTTTAGTTGCCTGTGTTGGTGTGTGTGTTAGAGGCACCCCTGGGCTACTCCCCCCCTAGAAGTTCCTCCACACCTCCCTGCTTTAGAGCTATGGCGTACTACGCCGAGGAGGATAGCCAGTGGGCAGAGTATGATGAGTATGAAGAATATGAGCCGCAAGAAGAGCATTTGGAGGAAAATTTGGTGGAGGCCCTGGATACCCACGTCCAAGGGTCAGTGAAGAGTGCGCTAGTCAAGGCTCTCAAGCCTTTTGCTAAACCCCTTCAGAATTATGGAAAGAGAAAGTTCAAATCAGCCAGGAAAGGCGGTACCTCTTCTCAATCCTCAGCCCAAGTGTTGGCTCGGATGGCCAGGAATGTCCTGAAGGATCATGGCTCAATGGCGAATGACACGTCTGGGGATTCTTCCCCGACTCCACCGGATTCCTCTGATTCGGAGGTGGAATCGGTGGCTCCCAGAAAGAGATCTAGGAAGGTGAAACACACCCACAAGACAGACGATGGTCAGGTACCCAAGAATCTTCTTTTTAACCCCAACAATATTGTGCATCCTAGGTCCACTGAATGGATACCGTGCCCAGAGGTGGCACAATATGTGAGTAACAACCTGCGACAGGGTTTCGACAATGGGGTGAGAGCCACATTGCGTTCTGAATGCCCCAGGCCATCCTTGACAGGGAAGGTGGCTGACACACCGGATTTGGATCCCACAATGGCGGCGTTTATGCGAAAGTTTGCGAAAGATCCGAAGAAGGGGCTGGATAGAGCGTGGCGGGGTGTTCAGGACAAAATGTTGGATGTCACCGGACCCCTCACGAAGATTCTAGACGCGGCGGTTATGGCCAAGGATAAGAATGTGCCACTGGATGTATCGGAGGTTCTGGAATGGGCACAACGTGCCATGTGCTTTTTAGGAAATGCGAATGTGGCCGTATCTACAGAGCGGAGGCGCTCTTTTCTTATGAGACTAGACTCCCAGCTGGCGGAGATGGCCCCTTCCGAACCAGGTTCCCTAGCTAATGGTATGCTTTTCGGAGACAAATTTGTCAAGGAAATGGGCAAATACGTTGCCACCTTCTCCGCACTGGACAAGGCACAGTCCAACATCAAGAGGGTACTCCACAGTGGTGTTTTTGATAGGGCCGGACGCCCACGAGGTCGAGGGTCCGGCCGAGGTTATGCACAGACCTCACGTGGAGCAGAGCAGAGAGGCAGAGGCAATCGACGCTCCAATTTCTATCCCTCCCGTGATAGAGGAGGTCGAGGCAAGGGGCAGAGAGGACAACAGGCTAATTCGGGAGACTACTCCTATTCAGGTACGACTTCTATGTCCGTCAGAACATATGGTAGGGGGCAGACTGTCTCTTTTTCTCCACAGGTGGCGCCAACTCACGAACGACCCTTGGGTGTTACAAACAGTACAGGGTTTCCACATAGAGTTCTATGCCTCCCCGGTACAGCGGCAGAGACCAGACCCACTATATTTTTCCCAAACAGAGCAGAGTTTCATCGACGCAGAGATATGCTCCTTGCTCCAGAAAGGGGCGATAGTGGAATCCTCCCCACACGAGCTGGGCTTCGTCAGCACCGTCTTTGTGGTCCCATAAAAGGACCAAGGGTATCGACTGGTGTTGAACCTCAAAGAGTTCAATGGCTGGGTTGTGTATCGACACTTCAAAATGGAAGGGATACACCTCCTGCACGATATACTATTGGCACATGATTGGATGGTGCGTCTGGACTTAAAGGACGCCTACTTAGCAGTGGCCATTTATCCTCCGCACAGGCGGTTCCTACAGTTTCAGTGGCACGACCGGTGGTTCGAGTTTTCCGCCATGCCCTTTGGACTGTCATCCGCCCCGTGGTGTTTCACCAAGCTGATGAAACCCGTCGTGCAGAGGTTGAGGGAACGGGGCGTTCACCTCATTATTTACCTCGACGACATCTTGATTTTAGGTCAGTCACCGGAGGTGGTGTCACTCCATCTGTCGTGGACGATCCACCTCCTTCAGGACTTGGGCTTCCTCCTGAACATACAGAAGTCAATCTTGCAACCTTCTCAGGTGATGGAGTTCCTGGGTTTTCAGGTGGACTCGGTGAAAGCTCAGTTACTCTTGCCCCTCAAGAAGAGGATGGCGGTGAGGAAGGAGTTGAGGAGAGCGCTTGCCTCTCCGACAATCTCCTTGAGGACTTTGGCACGCCTGGTAGGGCTTCTGGCTTCTTCGATCCAGGCGATCTTTCCGGGTCCCTTACATTACAGGGCCCTGCAGCGTTTGAAGGCCTTGCATTTACGCAAGGGCCTGACCTATGCCCAACAAGTTTCCCTTTCTGCGGAGGCTCGTACGGAGATAAACTGGTGGTTAGAGCATATGGATGCGTGGAACGGCAGAGCCATTTTTGCAGCCACCCCGGAGGTGGTGATAGAGTCGGATGCCAGCCGTTGGGGCTGGGGAGCCCGTTGCGGCTCAGTGGAGACCGGGGGCCGGTGGTCCCGCGAAGAGCTGAGTCTCCACATCAACTGTCTGGAACTCCTGACGGGTTCTTTTGCGATCCGCACTCTGTCCCCTCAGAAAGTTTCGTGTTGTATTCTCCTTCGCATGGACAATGTGTCCGCGGTACGTTACATAAATCGCCTGGGAGGCACCAGGTCACGTCTCCTGGCGGAGATAGCCAAGGACTTTTGGCATTATTGCCTGGCCCATCAGATTTCGGTGACGGCGGAGTATATACCGGGGTCCGCCAATGTGACGGCGGATTGGAACTCTCGATACTTGAGAGATGCCAGCGATTGGAGGTTGCATCCCCGGATCTTCAAGGCGGTGGACCGCAAATGGGGTCCGTGTGTGGTGGATCTGTTTGCCTCGCGGCTCAACAGACAAGTGCCCCAGTTTTACAGTTGGCGGCCGGATCCGTTGGCGATCAGCTCGGACGCCTTTCTTCAGTCGTTGACGACGGGCATTCTATATACGTTTCCTCCATTTATCATGATCCCGAGGGTTCTGGCTCAGGTTCGGAGGCAGAAGGCGGAGGTGATCTTGATCTCCCCGTGTTGGAAGGCACAAGCATGGTTCCCGGGGGCGATGAGTCTCGCCTGTGCATCGCCGGTGCGGATCTCATCGTTTCCGGACCTTCTGACGGACCCGGTGGGTCTTTGCCATCCGTTGGTCCTTCAAGAGCAGTTGTCTCTTATGGCGTGGAGACTTTCCGGCGCCTTTGGCAAGTGCCGGGAGTTTCGCAAGACGCTCTCTTTTTCTTGTCTCAGGCATGGGCACCTTCCACTCACAAGCGGTATGAGTCAGCTTGGAGACGATGGGTTGGTTGGTGTAACGAACGGCAGGGAGATCCGGTGGGATCCGATATCACTGTGATAGTGAATTTTCTATCTGAATTGGCAAGGTCAGGAATGGCTTACAGATCGGTGAATAATTTCCGGTCAGCTATTTCGGCGGGACACCCGCATGTTGAGGGCAAACCTGTGGGGGAGCACCCCCTGGTATGTAAAGTAGTTAGGGGGCTCCGCTTGGTGAACCCCCCTCAACCCAGGTACACTGAGCTTTGGGACGTTTCAGTGGTCCTGCGTTTTTTGACGGCCTGGCCGGCTAATGAGGGACTCTCTCGCAAACAGCTCTCAGCGAAGCTTACAATTTTGCTCTGTTTGATCTCGTGCAGGCGAGTGTCGGATATTCGGGCCTTGGATTTGGCAGGTAGAGTATTCACTCCCTCGGGAGTTTCTTTTACGATTTCTAAACGTACGAAGACACATACAAAATGTATTGCTTACCCTGCTTTTCCTCATCATAGTAAATTGTGTGTAGTTCAATGTCTTAAGGTATATGAGGATTGTACTAGAGAGTTTAGGACTGGCTTTGGTCAATTATTGATTTCATTGCAGAGACCTTTCCGCCCAGTCGCCTGTGCGACTCTGGCCAGGTGGGTTACCTGGTTGTTGGACCTGGCTGGTATGGATACCTCTAAATTTGGGGCTCATTCTGTGAGGGGGGCTATGGCCTCTAAATCCTTTGGTGCCGGTTCTCGGCTTCAGGATATTATGACTGCGGCAGATTGGTCATCTGAATCCACTTTCAAGACGTTTTATCATAAGCCTATTGTGGATGTAGCCTCAGTGGTGGTGGAGAAACTTTAAACTAGCATAACCTGAGCCTCCGTGGACTGACAGAATGAAAAATTGTCTAGCAGACGCGACAAAGAATTTTCAATTCTATTAAGGACACGGAGGCGAGGATTATCCCACCCGGGCTTGCAGAACTGTGTTTCATGCATTATTGGATGATTATGTGATGTATTATACCCACCCGAATGTTTATGATGGCTTGATTGTATTTCCAGTTTGGGGAATAGCCATTACGACATATATTCTTGTTTCAGGTGATCAGCAGAAGCAGACTAGAGACGACCAGCCTATGATCTGGGACTGTTTGCAGTTGTGCAGGAGTTGACTTCCTCGACGTTGGATGCGATGGTTGCCACGTTGGCCTCCGGTCTTGTTGGACGGATGATGTATTCGCAAAGAAAGAGGAGGTCGTATTGTTAACATGGACAATTATATATTGGACTGGACAGTGATTGGTGCAGACTGTTGGAGGGGGTTGTCCTTCCGGGGTCATGCCAGTTTAAAGTTTTTATTGGCTGCTGTATTTCTCAGTAAAGCAAAGAGAAGCATAATCCTCGCCTCCGTGTCCTTAATAGAATTGAAAATTCTTTGTCGCGTCTGCTAGACAATTTTTCATCCTGGTCTGGGACAGACACTGCACCGGATCCTGGCCTGAGACAGACACTGCACCTGAGCCTGGACAGGGACAGACATTGCGCCTGATCCTGGCCTGAGACAGACACTGCACCGGATCCTGGCCTGAGACAGACACTGCGCCGGATCCTGGCCTGAGACAGACACTGCACCAGATCCTGGCCTGAGACAGACACTGCACCGGATCCTGGCCTGGGACAGACACTGCACCGGATCCTGGCCTGGGACAGACACGGCACCGGATCCTGGCCTGGGACAGACACTGCGCCGGATCCTGGCCTGAGACAGACACTGCACCGGATCCTGGCCTGGGACAGACACGGCACTGGATCCTGGCCTGGGACAGACACTGCGCCGGATCCTGGCCTGAGACAGACACTGCACCGGATCCTGGCCTGGGACAGACACTGCACCGGATCCTGGCCTGGGACAGACACTGCGCCGGATCCTGGCCTGGGACAGACACTGCACCGGATCCTGGCCTGAGACAGACACTGCACCTGAGCCTGGACAGGGACAGACATTGCGCCTGATCCTGGCCTGAGACAGGGATGTATGACGTTATAACGCATACTTTTACTCCGCAGACCATTACAACGCGACTTTTACTCCGCATACCGTTACAACGCATAGCGCCTTGGGGCGCTGGATAGTGGTAAGTATAATTTACTATTCTAACTCCAGTCCCCGTGGACCCTAGGGAAGATGTTGGATAGTAAATTATACTTATTCCCTATCCTAGAGCGCCCCCCAGCTCAATGCGTTGTAATGGTATGCGGAGTAATGGTCGCGTTGTAATGGGTCTGCGGGGTAAAAGATCCGTTGTAACGGGTGTATACCCTGAGACAGACACTGCGCCGGATCCTGGCCTGGGACAGACACTGCACCGGATCCTGGCCTGGGACAGACACTTCACCGGATCCTGGCCTGGGACAGACACTGCACAGGATCCTGGCCTGGGACAGACACTGCACCGGATCCTGGCCTGGGACAGACACTGCACCTGAGCCTGGACAGGGACAGACATTGCGCCTGATCCTGGCCTGAGACAGACATTGCGCCGGATCCTGGCCTGGGACAGACACTGCACCGGATCCTGGCCTGGGACAGACACGGCACCGGATCCTGGCCTGAGACAGACACGGCACCGGATCCTGGCCTGAGACAGACACGGCACCGGATCCTGGCCTGAGACAGACACTGCACAGGATCCTGGCCTGAGACAGACACGGCACCGGATCCTGGCCTGAGACAGACACTGCACCGGATCCTGGCCTGAGACAGACACTGCACCGGATCCTGGCCTGAGACAGACACGGCACCGGATCCTGGCCTGAGACAGACACGGCACCGGATCCTGGCCTGGGACAGACACTGCACCTGAGCCTGGACAGGGACAGACATTGCGCCTGATCCTGGCCTGGGACAGACACTGCACCGGATCCTGGCCTGAGACAGACACTGCACAGGATCCTGGCCTGGGACAGACACGGCACCGGATCCTGGCCTGGGACAGACACTGCACCTGAGCCTGGACAGGGACAGACATTGCGCCTGATCCTGGCCTGGGACAGACACTGCAACGGATCCTGGCCTGAGACAGACACTACACCGGATCCTGGCCTGGGACAGACATTGCGCCGGATCCTGGCCTGGGACAGACACTGCACCGGATCCTGGCCTGGGACAGACACTGCAACGGATCCTGGCCTGAGACAGACACTGCACCGGATCCTGGCCTGGGACCGACACTGCACCTGATCCTGGCCTGGGACAGACACTGCACCGGATCCTGGCCTGAGACAGACACTGCGCCGGATCCTGACCTGAGACAGACACTGCGCCGGATCCTGACCTGAGACAGGTACTGCACCGGATCCTTGCCTGAGACAGACACTGCACCGGATCCTGGCCTGGGACAGACATTGCACCGGATCCTTGCCTGAGACAGACACTGCACCGGATCCTGGCCTGGGACAGACATTGCGCCGGATCCTGACCTGAGACAGGTACTGCACCGGATCCTGGCCTGGGACAGACACTGCACCTGATCCTGGCCTGGGACAGACACTGCACCGGATCCTGGCCTGAGACAGACACTGCACCGGATCCTGACCTGAGACAGACACTGCGCCGGATCCTGACCTGAGACAGGTACTGCACCGGATCCTGGCCTGAGACAGACACTGCACCGGATCCTGGCCTGGGACAGACATTGCACCGGATCCTTGCCTGAGACAGACACTGCACCGGATCCTGGCCTGGGACAGACATTGCGCCGGATCCTGACCTGAGACAGGTACTGCACCGGATCCTTGCCTGAGACAGACACTGCACCGGATCCTGGCCTGAGACAGACACTGCGCCGGATCCTGGCCTGGGACAGACACTGCGCCGGATCCTGGCCTGGGACAGACACTGCGCCGGATCCTGGCCTGGGACAGACACTGCACCGGATCCTGGCCTGGGACAGACACTGCGCCGGATCCTGGCCTGGGACAGACACTGCACCGGATCCTGGCCTGGGACAGACACTGCACCGGATCCTGGCCTGGGACAGACACGGCAACGGATCCTGACCTGAGACAGACACTACACCGGATCCTGGCCTGGGACAGACATTGCGCCGGATCCTGGCCTGGGACAGACACTGCACCGGATCCTGGCCTGGGACAGACACTGCAACGGATCCTGGCCTGAGACAGACACTGCACCGGATCCTGGCCTGGGACAGACACTGCGCCGGATCCTGGCCTGAGACAGACACTGCACCGGATCCTGGCCTGGGACAGACACTGCGCCGGATCCTGGCCTGGGACAGACACTGCACCGGATCCTGGCCTGGGACAGACACTGCACCGGATCCTGGCCTGGGACAGACACGGCAACGGATCCTGACCTGAGACAGACACTACACCGGATCCTGGCCTGGGACAGACATTGCGCCGGATCCTGGCCTGGGACAGACACTGCACCGGATCCTGGCCTGGGACAGACACTGCAACGGATCCTGGCCTGAGACAGACACTGCACCGGATCCTGGCCTGGGACAGACACTGCGCCGGATCCTGACCTGAGACAGACACTGCGCCGGATCCTGACCTGAGACAGGTACTGCACCGGATCCTTGCCTGAGACAGACACTGCACCGGATCCTGGCCTGGGACAGACATTGCACCGGATCCTTGCCTGAGACAGACACTGCACCGGATCCTGGCCTGAGACAGACACTGCGCCGGATCCTGGCCTGGGACAGACACTGCGCCGGATCCTGGCCTGGGACAGACACTGCACAGGATCCTGGCCTGGGACAGACACTGCACCGGATCCTGGCCTGGGACAGACACTGCGCCGGATCCTGGCCTGGGACAGACACTGCGCCGGATCCTGGCCTGGGACAGACACTGCACCGGATCCTGGCCTGGGACAGACACTGCGCCGGATCCTGGCCTGGGACAGACACTGCGCCGGATCCTGGCCTGGGACAGACACTGCACCGGATCCTGGCCTGGGACAGACACTGCACCGGATCCTGGCCTGAGACAGACACTGCACCGGATCCTGGCCTGGGACAGACACTGCGCCGGATCCTGGCCTGGGACAGACACTGCGCCGGATCCTGGCCTGGGACAGACACTGCACCGGATCCTGGCCTGGGACAGACACTGCACCGGATCCTGGCCTGGGACAGACACTGCACCGGATCCTGGCCTGGGACAGACACTGCGCCTTAATAGGATTTTGTCTTAAGACCCACACTTAAGTTTAATTTAAGATAAAATCCTAATTTAAAACAAAATCCTAACTTTACTACTACTAAATGCCTTCTGTGAATACCAAAAGTAGTAAAGTTAGGATTTTGTCTCAGATTAATTCTGTGAATCAGCCCCTACGGCTCAAGAATGGTTGAAAACGGATGTACACGCAAAAAATGAGGGACAGTACTTTTTTTAATACTTCAATATAGTGCAAGCACTTTAAATGAGCACCAGTTACATTACACAAGGCCACACTTCTTTTTTAAGCATGGGGAGATAAAGTGATTTGCCCAGAATCACAAGATGTTGAACCAACGCTGAGACTCGAACATGATTCCCCAGTTCCAAAGCCAGCATCTCTGGCTGTTATGCCATTCCCAGTTGCAAAGGAATGGAGAACATGTCTGTGGTTGTTGCACATTTTTGAGCAACATTTGATACCAAGTGCAAAAATATTTGAAGCCTTCAGCAAAATTCTAAATGTTTTTTTATTCCATCTTTGGAACAAATTGGTAATTTTGTATGTCTTTAGTACCAATTTGGCACTGTCTGGTGCTGGCAACCTAGGCAACTGCCTAGTATTATTGACTCTCCTTATCATCAGCCCTTTATTTCCTTTTAGACTCTGGCCATGGGCAGACTCACCAATGGTGCAGCAGGTACAGTGGCACCAGGGCCTAGGAATGGGAGGGGCACACTGACTATAGCTGTCTTTCACTACCCAACCAGAAGCAGGGGGGCATTTTCACCTCCTTAAATGAGGGCACGTGAGGCTCTTGCCAGGCCCACTGACTCCAGATTCACTGAAAAACTCACATTTTAGGGGCCTCCGGAGTACGATAGAGTTAGGGAAAGTCTTTCCCAGGTTCCACAGCACAGAACTTTTATTTTCTTTTTTTATACATTACAGGGATTCCGTTTCTGCCCATGCTGTGCACTTTTTATTTTATGTTTGTTTTCCTATGAATTCTATTTCTTGCTAGTCACATTGTTAATATTTTTTATTGAAGAATCCAATAAAGAGCATGTTATAAATTGCTACTTAAAGTCTAATGAAGCATAGAATGAGCCTCCGGAAGAGCAACGAAATGCCAAAAATAATAGAGATATCTTCAGGGAAATATATGGGACTGGAGTGTAGAAAACTATCACTAGAGTCATATGGGAGAGAGTAGAACACACTTAAGAAGGGAAGGACATTGTGGGTTGGAAGGGGAGAATCCATGGAAGATGTCATATCTAATAAGCGTTGGCAAAGTCAATAGGTCTGACGTTGGTTGCAGAACTGTTAGCTGTGCCAAAGTATGTTCCCTTTGCTGTAGTTTATGATTACTTTATTGTTCCAAGATGCCTTATGGAGGCTGAGAGAAGAAAGACGTGAAGAAATTATTGAAATACTACAGGGTGTAACTACAGCGGGTGAACCGTGGTATATGAGAGACATTGAAATACTACAGGGTGTAAATACAGTAGGTGGACATTGGTGTATGAGACATGAAATACTACAGGGTGTAAATACAGTGGGTGGACAGCGGTGAATAAGAGACAATGAAATACTGCAGGGTGTAAATACAGTGGGTGGACAGTGGTGTGTGAGAGACAATGAAATACTACAGGGTGTAAATACAGTGGGTGGACAGCGGTGAATAAGAGACAATGAAATACTACAGGGTGTAAATACAGTGGGTGGACAGTGGTGTGTGAGAGACAATGAAATACTACAGGGTGTAAATACAGTGGGTGGACAGCGGTGTATGAGAGACAATGAAATACTAGAGGGTGTAAATACAGTGGGTGGACAGCGGTGAATAAGAGACAATGAAATACTACAGGGTGTAAATACAGTGGGTGGACAGCGGTGAATAAGAGACAATGAAATACTACAGGGTGTAAATACAGTGGGTGGACAGTGGTGTGTGAGAGACAATGAAATACTACAGGGTGTAAATACGGTGGGTGGACAGCGGTGAATAAGAGACAATGAAATACTGCAGGGTGTAAATACGGTGGGTGGACAGTGGTGTATGAGAGACATTGAAATACTGCAGGGTGTAAATACGGTGGGTGGACAGTGGTGTATGAGAGACAATGAAATACTGCAGGGTGTAAATACAGTGGGTGGACAGTGGTGTATGAGAGACAATGAAATACTACAGGGTGTAAATACAGTGGGTGGACAGTGGTGTATGAGAGACAATGAAATACTGCAGGGTGTAAATACAGTGGGTGGACAGTGGTGTATGAGAGACAATGAAATACTACAGGGTGTAAATACAGTGGGTGGACAGTGGTGTGTGAGAGACAATGAAATACTACAGGGTGTAAATACAGTGGGTGGACAGCGGTGAATGAGAGACAATGAAATACTGCAGGGTGTAAATACAGTGGGTGGACAGTGGTGTATGAGAGACAATGAAATACTACAGGGTGTAAATACAGTGGGTGGACAGTGGTGTATGAGAGACAATGAAATACTACAGGGTGTAAATACAGTGGGTGGACAGTGGTGTGTGAGAGACAATGAAATACTACAGGGTGTAAATACAGTGGGTGGACAGTGGTGTATGAGAGACAATGAAATACTACAGGGTGTAAATACGGTGGGTGGACAGTGGTGTGTGAGAGACAATGAAATACTACAGGGTGTAAATACAGTGGGTGGACAGCGGTGTATGAGAGACAATGAAATACTGCAGGGTGTAAATACGGTGAGTGGACAGCGGTGAATAAGAGACAATGAAATACTACAGGGTGTAAATACAGTGGGTGGACAGTGGTGTGTGAGAGACAATGAAATACTACAGGGTGTAAATACAGTGGGTGGACAGTGGTGTATGAGAGACAATGAAATACTACAGGGTGTAAATACAGTGGGTGGACAGTGGTGTGTGAGAGACAATGAAATACTACAGGGTGTAAATACAGTGGGTGGACAGCGGTGTATGAGAGACAATGAAATACTGCAGGGTGTAAATACGGTGAGTGGACAGTGATGTATGAGAGACAATGAAATACTACAGGGTGTAAATACAGTGGGTGGACAGTGGTGTGTGAGAGACAATGAAATACTACAGGGTGTAAATACAGTGGGTGGACAGCGGTGAATAAGAGACAATGAAATACTACAGGGTGTAAATACAGTGGGTGGACAGCGGTGAATAAGAGACAATGAAATACTACAGGGTGTAAATACAGTGGGTGGACAGCGGTGAATAAGAGACAATGAAATACTACAGGGTGTAAATACAGTGGGTGGACAGCGGTGAATAAGAGACAATGAAATACTACAGGGTGTAAATACAGTGGGTGGACAGCGGTGAATAAGAGACAATGAAATACTACAGGGTGTAAATACAGTGGGTGGACAGCGGTGAATAAGAGACAATGAAATACTACAGGGTGTAAATACAGTGGGTGGACAGTGGTGTATGAGAGACAATGAAATACTACAGGGTGTAAATACAGTGGGTGGACAGTGGTGTATGAGAGACAATGAAATACTGCAGGGTGTAAATACAGTGGGTGGACAGCGGTGAATAAGAGACAATGAAATACTGCAGGGTGTAAATACAGTGGGTGGACAGTGGTGTATGAGAGACAATGAAATACTACAGGGTGTAAATACAGTGGGTGGACAGTGGTGTATGAGAGACAATGAAATACTACAGTGTGTAAATACAGTGGGTGGACAGTGGTGTATGAGAGACAATGAAATACTGCAGGGTGTAAATACAGTGGGTGGACAGTGGTGTATGAGAGACAATGAAATACTACAGGGTGTAAATACAGTGGGTGGACAGTGGTGTGTGAGAGACAATGAAATACTACAGGGTGTAAATACAGTGGGTGGACAGCGGTGAATAAGAGACAATGAAATACTACAGGGTGTAAATACAGTGGGTGGGCAGTGGTGTATGAGAGACAATGAAATACTACAGGGTGTAAATACAGTGGGTGGACAGCGGTGAATAAGAGACAATGAAATACTGCAGGGTGTAAATACAGTGGGTGGACAGTGGTGTATGAGAGACAATGAAATACTACAGGGTGTAAATACAGTGGGTGGACAGCGGTGTATGAGAGACAATGAAATACTACAGGGTGTAAATACAGTGGGTGGACAGTGGTGTATGAGAGACAATGAAATACTACAGGGTGTAAATACAGTGGGTGGACAGCGGTGTATGAGAGACAATTAAATACTACAGGGTGTAAATACAGTGGGTGGACAGTGGTGTGTGAGAGACAATGAAATACTACAGGGTGTAAATACAGTGGGTGGACAGCGGTGTATGAGAGACAATGAAATACTACAGGGTGTAAATACGGTGAGTGGACAGCGGTGAATAAGAGACAATGAAATACTACAGGGTGTAAATACAGTGGGTGGACAGCGGTGAATAAGAGACAATGAAATACTACAGGGTGTAAATACAGTGGGTGGACAGCGGTGAATAAGAGACAATGAAATACTGCAGGGTGTAAATACAGTGGGTGGACAGTGGTGTATGAGAGACAATGAAATACTACAGGGTGTAAATACAGTGGGTGGACAGTGGTGTATGAGAGACAATGAAATACTGCAGGGTGTAAATACAGTGGGTGGACAGTGGTGTATGAGAGACAATGAAATACTACAGGGTGTAAATACAGTGGGTGGACAGTGGTGTGTGAGAGACAATGAAATACTACAGGGTGTAAATACAGTGGGTGGACAGCGGTGAATAAGAGACAATGAAATACTGCAGGGTGTAAATACAGTGGGTGGACAGTGGTGTATGAGAGACAATGAAATACTACAGGGTGTAAATACAGTGGGTGGACAGTGGTGTATGAGAGACAATGAAATACTACAGGGTGTAAATACAGTGGGTGGACAGTGGTGTATGAGAGACAATGAAATACTACAGGGTGTAAATACAGTGGGTGGACAGTGGTGTATGAGAGACAATGAAATACTACAGGGTGTAAATACAGTGGGTGGACAGTGGTGTGTGAGAGACAATGAAATACTACAGGGTGTAAATACAGTGGGTGGACAGCGGTGTATGAGAGACAATGAAATACTGCAGGGTGTAAATACGGTGAGTGGACAGCGGTGAATAAGAGACAATGAAATACTACAGGGTGTAAATACAGTGGGTGGACAGCGGTGAATAAGAGACAATGAAATACTACAGGGTGTAAATACAGTGGGTGGACAGCGGTGAATAAGAGACAATGAAATACTACAGGGTGTAAATACGGTGGGTGGACAGCGGTGAATAAGAGACAATGAAATACTGCAGGGTGTAAATACAGTGGGTGGACAGTGGTGTATGAGAGACAATGAAATACTACAGGGTGTAAATACAGTGGGTGGACAGTGGTGAATAAGAGACAATGAAATACTACAGGGTGTAAATACAGTGGGTGGACAGTGGTGTATGAGAGACAATGAAATACTACAGGGTGTAAATACAGTGGGTGGACAGCGGTGAATAAGAGACAATGAAATACTGCAGGGTGTAAATACAGTGGGTGGACAGTGGTGTATGAGAGACAATGAAATACTACAGGGTGTAAATACAGTGGGTGGACAGTGGTGAATAAGAGACAATGAAATACTACAGGGTGTAAATACAGTGGGTGGACAGTGGTGTATGAGAGACAATGAAATACTACAGGGTGTAAATACAGTGGGTGGACAGCGGTGAATAAGAGACAATGAAATACTGCAGGGTGTAAATACAGTGGGTGGACAGTGGTGTATGAGAGACAATGAAATACTACAGGGTGTAAATACAGTGGGTGGACAGTGGTGAATAAGAGACAATGAAATACTACAGGGTGTAAATACAGTGGGTGGACAGTGGTGTATGAGAGACAATGAAATACTACAGGGTGTAAATACAGTGGGTGGACAGTGGTGTATGAGAGACAATGAAATACTACAGGGTGTAAATACAGTGGGTGGACAGTGGTGTATGAGAGACAATGAAATACTACAGGGTGTAAATACAGTGGGTGGACAGCGGTGAATAAGAGACAATGAAATACTACAGGGTGTAAATACAGTGGGTGGACAGTGGTGTATGAGAGACAATGAAATACTACAGGGTGTATATACAGTGGGTGGACAGTGGTGAATAAGAGACAATGAAATACTACAGGGTGTAAATACAGTGGGTGGACAGTGGTGTATGAGAGACAATGAAATACTACAGGGTGTAAATACAGTGGGTGGACAGTGGTGTATGAGAGACAATGAAATACTGCAGGGTGTAAATACGGTGGGTGGACAGTGGTGTATGAGAGACAATGAAATACTACAGGGTGTAAATACAGTGGGTGGACAGTGGTGTGTGAGAGACAATGAAATACTACAGGGTGTAAATACGGTGGGTGGACAGTGGTGAATAAGAGACAATGAAATACTACAGGGTGTAAATACAGTGGGTGGACAGCGGTGTGTGAGAGACAATGAAATACTACAGGGTGTAAATACGGTGAGTGGACAGCGGTGAATAAGAGACAATGAAATACTACAGGGTGTAAATACAGTGGGTGGACAGCGGTGAATAAGAGACAATGAAATACTACAGGGTGTAAATACAGTGGGTGGACAGTGGTGTATGAGAGACAATGAAATACTGCAGGGTGTAAATACAGTGGGTGGACAGTGGTGTATGAGAGACAATGAAATACTACAGGGTGTAAATACAGTGGGTGGACAGCAGTGAATAAGAGACAATGAAATACTACAGGGTGTAAATACGGTGAGTGGACAGCGGTGAATAAGAGACAATGAAATACTACAGGGTGTAAATACAGTGGGTGGACAGCGGTGTGTGAGAGACAATGAAATACTACAGGGTGTAAATACGGTGAGTGGACAGCGGTGAATAAGAGACAATGAAATACTACAGGGTGTAAATACAGTGGGTGGACAGCGGTGAATAAGAGACAATGAAATACTACAGGGTGTAAATACAGTGGGTGGACAGCGGTGTGTGAGAGACAATGAAATACTACAGGGTGTAAATACGGTGAGTGGACAGCGGTGAATAAGAGACAATGAAATACTACAGGGTGTAAATACAGTGGGTGGACAGCGGTGAATAAGAGACAATGAAATACTACAGGGTGTAAATACAGTGGGTGGACAGTGGTATATGAGAGACAATGAAATACTGCAGGGTGTAAATACGGTGGGTGGACAGTGGTGTATGAGAGACAATGAAATACTACAGGGTGTAAATACAGTGGGTGGACAGTGGTGTATGAGAGACAATGAAATACTACAGGGTGTAAATACAGTAGGTGGACATTGGTGTATGAGACATGAAATACTACAGGGTGTAAATACAGTGGGTGGACAGCAGTGTGTGAGAGACAATGAAATACTACAGGGTGTAAATACGGTGGGTGGACAGCGGTGAATAAGAGACAATGAAATACTACAGGGTGTAAATACAGTGAGTGGACAGTGGTGTATGAGAGACAATGACATACAGGGTGTAAATACAGTGGGTGGACAGTGGTGTATGAGAGACAATGAAATACTGCAGGGTGTAAATACGGTGGGTGGACAGTGGTGTATGAGAGACAATGAAATACTACAGGGTGTAAATACAGTAGGTGGACATTGGTGTATGAGACATGAAATACTACAGGGTGTAAATACAGTGGGTGGACAGTGGTGAATAAGAGACAATGAAATACTACAGGGTGTAAATACAGTGAGTGGACAGTGGTGAATAAGAGACAATGAAATACTACAGGGTGTAAATACAGTGGGTGGACAGTGGTGAATAAGAGACAATGAAATACTACAGGGTGTAAATACAGTGAGTGGACAGTGGTGAATAAGAGACAATGAAATACTACAGGGTGTAAATACAGTGGGTGGACAGTGGTGTGTGAGAGACAATGAAATACTACAGGCTGTAAATACAGTGGGTGGACAGCGGTGTGTGAGAGACAATGAAATACTACAGGGTGTAAATACAGTGGGTGGACAGCGGTGTGTGAGAGACAATGAAATACTACAGGGTGTAAATACGGTGGGTGGACAGCGGTGTGTGAGAGACAATGAAATACTACAGGGTGTAAATACAATGGGTGGACAGCGGTGTGTGAGAGACAATGAAATACTACAGGGTGTAAATACGGTGGGTGGACAGCGGTGAATAAGAGACAATGAAATACTACAGGGTGTAAATACAGTGGGTGGACAGCGGTGTATGAGAGACAATGAAATACTACAGGGTGTAAATACGGTGGGTGGACAGTGGTGTATGAGAGACAATGAAATACTACAGGGTATAAATACAGTGGGTGGACAGTGGTGAATAAGAGACAATGAAATACTACAGGGTGTAAATACAGTGGGTGGACAGTGGTGTATGAGAGACAATGAAATACTACAGGGTGTAAATACAGTGGGTGGACAGTGGTGTATGAGAGACAATGAAATACTACAGGGTGTAAATACAGTGGGTGGACAGTGGTGTATGAGAGACAATGAAATACTACAGGGTGTAAATACAGTGGGTGGACAGCGGTGAATAAGAGACAATGAAATACTACAGGGTGTAAATACAGTGGGTGGACAGCGGTGAATAAGAGACAATGAAATACTACAGGGTGTAAATACAGTGGGTGGACAGCGGTGAATAAGAGACAATGAAATACTACAGGGTGTAAATACAGTGGGTGGACAGTGGTGTGTGAGAGACAATGAAATACTACAGGGTGTAATACAGTGGGTGGACAGTGGTGTGTGAGAGACAATGAAATACTACAGGGTGTAATACAGTGGGTGGACAGCGGTGTGTGAGAGACAATGAAATACTACAGGGTGTAAATACAGTGGGTGGACAGCGGTGTGTGAGAGACAATGAAATACTACAGGGTGTAAATACGGTGGGTGGACAGCGGTGTGTGAGAGACAATGAAATACTACAGGGTGTAAATACAATGGGTGGACAGCGGTGTGTGAGAGACAATGAAATACTACAGGGTGTAAATACGGTGGGTGGACAGCGGTGAATAAGAGACAATGAAATACTACAGGGTGTAAATACAGTGGGTGGACAGCGGTGTATGAGAGACAATGAAATACTACAGGGTGTAAATACGGTGGGTGGACAGTGGTGTATGAGAGACAATGAAATACTACAGGGTGTAAATACAGTGGGTGGACAGTGGTGAATAAGAGACAATGAAATACTACAGGGTGTAAATACAGTGGGTGGACAGTGGTGTATGAGAGACAATGAAATACTACAGGGTGTAAATACAGTGGGTGGACAGTGGTGTATGAGAGACAATGAAATACTACAGGGTGTAAATACAGTGGGTGGACAGTGGTGTATGAGAGACAATGAAATACTACAGGGTGTAAATACAGTGGGTGGACAGCGGTGAATAAGAGACAATGAAATACTACAGGGTGTAAATACAGTGGGTGGACAGCGGTGAATAAGAGACAATGAAATACTACAGGGTGTAAATACAGTGGGTGGACAGCGGTGAATAAGAGACAATGAAATACTACAGGGTGTAAATACAGTGGGTGGACAGCGGTGAATAAGAGACAATGAAATACTACAGGGTGTAAATACAGTGGGTGGACAGTGGTGTGTGAGAGACAATGAAATACTACAGGGTGTAATACAGTGGGTGGACAGTGGTGTGTGAGAGACAATGAAATACTACAGGGTGTAATACAGTGGGTGGACAGTGGTGTGTGAGAGACAATGAAATACTACAGGGTGTAATACAGTGGGTGGACAGTGGTGTGTGAGAGACAATGAAATACTACAGGGTGTAAATAAGGTTGAGGATAGAGAGAGATGCCCGACAGAGACCATGAAGTAACACAGGGCAGGGAGTAAATGCAGTGGGCTCTGAAGTTGGGACCCTCAGCTGTCCAGCAGAGAGCTGTACGCCACTGCCCCAAGCCAATGACAGACCCCGCATCACGCATATAGGTCAACCTATTTTTTTTAAAAATTATTTCTTCCATACTTTCCTAAAAAAGCAACCATTCCTGGATGGTTGAGATGCATTTGACCTGTGGAAGGGTACAGGGGACAGATAGGTGTACTTGTGCACTGTGGGAAGGGCTGTGACGAGAGCGGGTAAACTGTTAGAGACAAACAAAGAAGTCGTTTATATCTTGTTCCTCTCTTTTCCATAGTGCCTGCGACATGCCTTTGTATAGAAAAAAACTATCACTAGGTAAAGAGGGGAGTTTGTCACTGCTACTAGTGAGATACTACAGAGCTACCACATTTCAACACTAGCAATGTTGTGTTATTAATAAATAAAATAACATGACATAATGTTGGCCCTGCCATAATGGTGGTACATATCAATCCAATGTGCTCACCCATGGTATCATTTATTTATTTATTTATCTATTTTAAAGGTTTTATATAGCGCTGGCTAGACCCAGGGGTATCAGAGCGCTTTACAGGAGTATGAGGAGGGGCGGAAATGAAAAACATTTCTTCATCGAAATAGCAATCAGAACCATTAGACCAAAGAGAACAGATAAATATGATGGCTATTTACATAAATATTACAATAAGCTTAAGAGGGCAGTGAGTATTTAGGCTAGGGATGGTGGGTAAAGAAAAGATAAGGGAAGGGGGAGAAGTATAGAGGGGGCTGGAGACAATGGGAGAGGATGAGTAAGGATAGACCTAGGATGAATAGGCAGAGGCAGGGAGGGGACTTAGAGGGGAGGGGAGAGAGTAGCATGAGGGAGATGAGTAAAGAGGGGGGATGGGGAGGAGAGAGACTGGAGGGCAGTAGCGGGTAGCCTGACGGGGGAGCAGAGTGGGTATCAGTGTCAAAGGCAAGTATTAAGGACCCCAATATTTGTTGAGGAGGTGCAGTTTTAGGTCTTTTTTGAAGCTGTAGTAGGAGGGGTTACAGTGCAGGTCTTTAGGGAGGGTATTCCAGATGGTTGGAGCATTTCCGGAGAAGGAGCGATCTTATGTGCTTTTCTTGTTTAACAGAGGGGGGACTAGAACGAGAGCTTTGGTGCTCCTCATTGGTCGGGCGCAGCCCGGTTTGTGGAGTTTATCTGAGAGGAACAGTGGGGTGTTTTGGTGAAGGGCTGTGTGAGTGATGCATGCCATCTTGTAGGTGGCTCTGCCTTCGACGGGTAGCCATTTGAGGGCTTTATGACCAGGAGAGATGTGGTCAAAATGTTTGTAGTCGGAGATAAGCCTATCTGCTAGGTTGAGCACAGATTTGAGTGGTGCTAGGTGGACTTTATGTGTTCCAGAGAGGATAGCATTACCATAGTCGATTCTCTGCAGGACCAGTGATTGGACAACAGATTTGAAATCGGAGGGTGAAGAGTGCTCCTTTGGCCGAGTTTTTATGTAGGCACTAAGAGTAAGGCAATTGTCAATGGTGATACCGAGAGATTTAACTGAGTTGGAAATGGTGAACGAGCAGTTGAGAGCGTTAAGGTCAGAGATTCAGTCTTGTATGGGGAGTGGGTTGTTTTTAGGAGATAAGAGAATGATTTCGTTTTTTTAAGGGTTGAGTTTAAATGATTGTTGTGGAACCAAGATTGGATCTTGGTCAGGGTGTCATTGAGGTGCAGAACATCAGAGCAGGATATAATTAACCCTGGGCGAAGCACTACGCTACGCTTGCGTAGTTTGCGAAGTTTGCGCTACTACGCGAATTGCACGTAGCACAGTGCAAACACGCGTAGCATAGCATCGCAGTCATTTTTTGCTTGCACGTGGTCCTCAACGTCAAGTTGACTTCCGCGAGCGAGCAAAATGACATCCCGGCAAGACTTTTTCCTTCATCGCGATCAGCAACATCAAGTTGCCGATCGTGAGCGTGGAAAATAAACCTCCCGGCGAGATTCTCAATGCCGGAAGGTCAGGTTTCCCATTGCGAGTGGTCACCTATGCTCGCGACCGCTCGCGATGAGAAACTACAAGTCCGCATTGAGAAAGCTGCCACTCGTGTAAAAATCTAATCGAGCGGCAGAAAACGACAGCTCGGACTGTGCAAGATGCCGTTTTCAATGATTGCACAGTGTGGACAAGCATCCGGCACTGTGCAATGATCGCGAACAGCGCACTACGCAGTTTGCGTAGTGCTACGCGTATCTCGCATAGTACGAAGTGCACTTTGCGTTGCTACGCGTAGCGCTACTACACAAACTACGCCCAGGGTTATATATAATCTTATAGTAAAGTTGGGTGTTGTCGGCATAGAGGTGGTAGTTGAATCCTGCTTGTTTAAGAATGAGGGTAAGGGGTTCCATGAAGAGGTTGAAGAGAGAGGGAAAGAGAATAGATCCCTGAGGGACACCAAGGGAGATAGGTGTAGAGTTAGAAAGGCAGTCATACATTTTGATTTGTTGAGTTTCGTGTATGAGAAAGGAGGTGAACCATTTGAGGACAAGACCATTGAGGCCAAAGCGAACTTTACGAGTGTTAACTACAGCAGTGTGATTAACTGTATCAAATGCAGCAGAGAGGTCGAGGAGGATGAGTAGACAAGACTCGCCCTTGTCGAGGGAGTGATGGATGTCGTCAACTATAATAAGCGTGGTAGTTTCAGTACTGCAGCCTTTTCTGAAGCCAGATTGTAGTGAGTCAAAAATATTAAAAGTGTTGATGTGTTTTTTCAATTGGAGCAGGGCACATATTTCAAGGGCTTTGGAGAGAAGAGGGAGGTTAGAGATAGGGCAGAGATTATTTGGGTCGTTGGGGTCGGCATTGGGATTTTTGAAAATGCGCGTGATTTGTCCAAGTTGGAGGGAGGCAGGGACACACCCCGTGGCCAGGGAGGAGTTGATAATAGTAGTCCAATATGGAGAAATGATATGTTTTAGATCTTGGACTAGGTTAGAAGGGAGAGGGTGTTTGGTGTGAGAGGATGGTTTTAGATTAGTGATGATGTTGTAGACTTCGTGATCAGTTACAGACTGGAAATTATGCCGGGAACCCATTTGGTTGGGTTCAGGTGGGAAAGTAACAGGAGTGAGATGTGAAGAGTCAGGGGAAAGAGTTGATAAGGAGGGAGATTCAGAAGAAATGTCATAGGAAAATAGTGGGTTGGCTGAGGGGGATTTAAGAGGAAGGGTCGATCAATTTTGCCGATTTTTTTCTAAGAAGAAGTTCGCAATTTCTACACATTTCCCTCATGCTAGCTTTGGCATAATGGTGGAAATTCTTGGCATAAGATTGGCGCATAGGGCATGCAACTACGATTCACAGATACTCAAAGCAGAATCTATCCATGTGTGACAGTGGTTCATGATGATAATAGTACGTTGTCCCAAAAAAGATAACTTTTTGATTTAGGGAATTGAATTTATTTTTCAAGAATGCAAAGCTAGCATTTAATAGCAAAACATGTCTGCTTTTATAAAGTGACAAGCTGATGTTTTGGCGCCAAATGACTGAATTTATTTAAAGCTGATATTTGAGTGGTAATCACTACTGCTGTCTGAGACCCAGCCCAGAAAGAGTGGGATAAGCTCTCTGATCTCTGAACCTGTGAGGTCTCCTGGTATAAGATGAGGGTCAGCATTGCTGTATAAGTCTGTCTAACTCCATTGTCTAAAGCCTGAAATTGTGAATATTGTAGAATTTAAAAACGCTTGCAACCTGTACCTACCAAGAAGATTCTCAGTCATTACATATGATTGTGAATCTATTTGGTAGGATGGAAAAACTAAAGATATGAGACCAATCTTTAACTGTAAAAACACGTATATGGTCTACATCTTGCAGTGACCTCTTTGCTTGTTTTATGATTGGAGTACCTTATGCCAAGTGAGAATTTGAAGTTTGGAAGGGAGAGGTACTGTAAGGACAAGAGCGGATAAATACCCTAAGGCATTACAATAGAAGGATTGAAATAACCAATTACACCTGACTGACATTTGTAGGCTTTTATATTCAGAAGAGGAATTTAAGATATGGGGACCATGAACTGAGATTACAACCTCAGTAATCTAAGATTGCCATTAAATTAGCTATGGGGAGCCCTAATGGATTCAATTTAGAGGAGGAGCTGTTGTATTTCTTGAAATATTGATTATCTACAATATATCTCTCTATATGAATATGGTTGGATTCAATTTATTGCTATTTACTTAATGTTTAGAAATTGAAAGCAATGTCATTGAAATGTACTAATTTAAATGTTTGCCTTCATCATAGCTGCTGATGCATGAATTTACTATTTGTATCATTATCTGTTTTTGTTAGGGCTCATTTTAAAGTGTCAATTTAAAGTTATCTTATTCATTTCTGAATTTGATTTAGTCGGTCACGTTTGGTGAATTGTTAGAGAATGTGATGCTAGAAAGCCAGACGACAATCCTCCAGTCCTCCTCACTAACGAGAAAAGGGCTGGGTGCATGGAATAATAAGCATTTGCAATGCAATACGTCTTGCATTTATGTCCATTTGAGTTATTGACAATACAATAGCTTAAACTCTCACAAATGCGAGAACCTATTTTATAGCAAATATTTGTTTATTTAGTAGCGCCCATGCAGCGCTTTCAGATACATGGAGGCTGCGCCCCTTTCTTTAGACAAACCGCGTCTAAAGAAAAGGGCATGGCTGAGATGAAAGTGAAACTGCAGCATGGGGTGCTTTGACAAAAAAGAAGCATCCATGTAAAAGCACCCATGCCATGCTTTCATTTTAATAGCAGCCGCACACCTTTCTTTGTAGCAGCTTGACTAAAGAAAGGGGCGAGACCTCTATGATTGTGAAAGCACCGCATGGGCGCTAGTAAACAAACAAAAAAAAATAAGTACACGCCGCCACTATACATAAAGCCGTCCGTGCTGCTAAAAAAATGAAGTAAAGAAACACTGCCGCTATAGTTAAAACGAACCACCATTAATAAATGGAATAAAAACGGGTGGCATGCTGCAAAGTAATGGGTTGAATAGGGGCAAATGATTAAACAAAGTAGTGCTCAAAGCCAAGATAAGATAAAAGACAACAATATCTCAAAAGGTAACACTAGGGGAGTCAGATATACTGGTATGTAGAATACATTACGAGGAAGGAAGAAACGGGAGACTCACGTAAAAGAAATTCAAAAGTGCGCATGGCATCATATATTTAGACAAGCTTTGGAAATGCAATAGGTCTCGCATTAGGAAAGTTTGAGCTATTGGTATTGTAAATGACACTTTTTTTATTTATGTGTTGGTTTTGAAAGTAGCAAAATTAATAGCTTTGTCAGTTACAATGTCAATAGTTTTAACTTTTGCAAATGTGACACCTATAGCATTTGTAATGCAATGTGTGTTGTATTTACGTGACTTAGATGTATTGATATTACAAATAACAATGGCTTTTAATTTAGTAAATAATTAATACTTAAATAAAAGTTATTGTAATTTATAATGGCAATAGCTTAAACGTTTGTAAATAACTTTTGTGAAGATTATGTTCAGTGTATTTTATTGTGACGAAAATCCAAGAACATTGCATTTGCACCTACACACACACAGAGCCACACACATATAGATGTGGTGGTGGTGGATCTGGGGGATATGGTGGTGGTGGATGTGGTGGTGGATGTGGTGGTGGTGGTGATGGTGGATGTGGTGGTGATGGTGGTGGATGTGGGGGTGGATGTGGTGGTGGATGTGGTGGTGGTGGAGGTGGTGGATGTGGTGGTGATGTGGTGGATGTGGATGTGGTGAAAGTGGTGGTGGATGTGGTGGTGGATGTGGTGGTGGAAGTGATGGTGGTGGGTATGGTGGATGTGGTGGTGGTGGATGAGGTGGAAGTGGTGGATGTGGTGGTGGTGGATGCGGTGGAAGTGGTGGATGCGGTGGAAGTGGTGGATGTGGATGCGGTGGTGGATGTGGTGGTGGATGTGGTGGTGGTGGATGCGGTGGTGGTGGTGGATGCAGTGGTGGTGGAAGTGGTGGTGGATGTGGTGGTGGTGGTGGATGTGGCGGTGGTGGATGTGGTGGTGGTGGATGTGGTGGTGGATGTGGCGGTGGATGTCATGGTGGATGTGGAGGTGATGGATGTGGTGGTGGATGTGGTGGTGGTGGTGGATGTGATGGTGGATGTGAGGGTGGATGTGGTGGTGATGGTGGATGTGGTGGTGGATGTGGTGGTGGATGCGGTGTATGTGGTGGTGGTGGATGTGGTGGATGCGGAGGTGTTGGTGGATGCGGTGGTGGTGGTAGTGGTGGTGGTGGATGGGGTGGTGGTTGTAGTGGATGTGGTGGTGGATGTAGTGGTGGTGGGTGTGGTGGTGGTGGTGGATGTGGCGGTGGTGGATGTGATGGTGGTGGATGTGGTGGTGGATGTGGCGGTGGAGGTGATGGTGGATGTGGTGGTGGATGTTGGATGTGGTGGTGGATGTGGCGGTGGATGTCATGGTGGATGTGGAGGTGATGGTGGATGTGGTGGTGGTGGTGGATGAGATGGTGGATGTAATGGTGGATGTGGTGGTGATGGTGGATGTGGTGGTGGATGCAGTGGATGTGGTGGATGCGGTGGTGGATGCGGTGGTGGTGGTAGTGGTGGATAGGGTGTTGGTTGTAGTGGATGTGGTGGTGGATGTAGTGGTGGTGGTGGATGCGGTGGTGGTGGATGCGGTGGTGGTGGTGGTGGATGTGGTGGATGTGGTGGTGGTGGTTGTCATGATGGATGTGGAGGTGATGGTGGATGTGGTGGTGGTGGATGTGATGGTGGATGTGGTGGTGATGGTGGATGTGGTGGTGGATGCGGTGGTGGTGGAAGCGGTGGATGTGGTGATGGTGGATGCGGTGGTGGTGGTGGATGCGGTGGTGGTGGTAGATGGGGTGGTTGTGTATATTGTCTAGAAGCCTTGTATCAGCAGAGCTGGGCATTATTGACATAACAGCAGTGGCACACAGGTGGGTAACATGCACGTGACCTGGTGACCCTGGAGGCGTGAGTGGTAGGACATTGTTACACCCCTACGGTGTGCGTCTGTGTGGTGTGTCCTGGTGCGTGTCTGTCCGTTTTCACGTGCATTTATTCTGGGAAGGTCTGTGTGTCTCTGTCAGTCTTTGTTAGAAAATGGTTGAAGGGGCATCTCTTGTAGAAGTGTTTGTGTGTTTGCGACTGTTTCCGTGTGAATGCGTGCCTGCAGGTGCTTATCATCATCTGTGGAAGCTTTGAAGTGAAGCTTCACTTGTGTGTGAGAGGTGTGGGAGGAGTGCGGCTCGGCTGAGCCAGAGCGCACGCTGGGGGAAGCTTGTGGGGCGGAGCATGATAACGCAGCATTACATACTGAAGATATAGTTGAAAAGTGACGGTATCTCGATAAAAGACTGTTTTCTCTAATGAAAACAGGTTTAAATATTTTTCAGAGAGCGTGAGTCTATGCTGTCAGGAACACAATAATGTATCTGCCCAGCATGTGGAGGCTCAAAACTAATCAACGTGCGGGTCTTAAACCTGTTCAAAGATTGCACACAGGCTTTGTGAAAAAACGAGCAAAGTGAAACAAGCAAGTTTAAAGTTGTTGTCGTTCCCTGTCTAAGGGATTTAGTGAATAATACGAAGGTATTTCAGAGAACGGAAACCGAAGAGAAACAATTAAAACTAAGGATTGTCTGGTGAAAATGTGTTGTTTTTGTATCGTAGAGAATTACGCTAACATTTCCCCCCTACTTGAATTAGGTACTGGACTGACTGGAAAGAAGACATACAAACAAACATTGGCAAAGCCGAAACCCCAACCGAGCAATGTCAGGCAGACGTCACGCAGCGGACCTCTCCTCGGGAGGAGTTAGGGGATATGATTCAAAGGGAAGCCGACCTCAACTCGGGCTTTAAATTACCAGACACTTGTACTGCAGCGGGTCACAGCGGCACGAGTTGAGACAAGCAGAAAAGCGCGCTTAATGCAAAGAATAATGACCCATGAAATAAAGGGCGAATAAATTAACGCATGCACATAGTGAAAATAAGGAAGGAGAAATGCACTGGAAGGAAGGAGAAATACGAGTCACGGCCGGAGGCCGGCCGTGAAAACAATACAGGCTCCTGAAACTGGAAGCACGGCCGGCCGGCCGTGAAAGCCTTTGATGCCGCAGGGGGTGGAGCGGCAAACTGAAAGCACGGCCGGCCGGCCGTGAAAACCTTTGATGCCACAGGGGGTGGAGCGGCACCAAGCTAGGCAACAGATGGTTGACGATTTGATGCTGTGCACGCGCATTTTAGGTCAATGCGCTTGCGCATTGACCTAAAAGCGCACGGGCACAGCACCAAATCGACAGTTAGTTAAAGTCTGGTTAAAGCCCTATAGTCTCGCTTCCGCTCAATGCGCATGCGCATTGACAGGTCGCGAGACCTAAAAAAGGGATGTACAGTTGTAACAGCACTGTAAGCATGAAAAGCCATGGCAGCACAACTTGGACTTGGTGCACAATTGTGCTCGTGACACAAAAACGTGGCGACGCAAGTGACAAGGTGAGAACAGCGGAACGGTGCATAGTGACAGCAGGTGAAGTAATATATTCAGTGACTGTGTGGTTCAGCACGATTTGATTCACAAAGGTTGCTCAGGAGTGTGTTGGAGCGATTAAAGTAGAACCACGCTAAGTAGATGCGCCGTCAATTCCGCTGTGGGTTCGACGACGTTTCGATCCTATGGACTCAGGATCATCTTCAGGATGGGGCTGCTGTATTTAAGGAAGTGCTGTCTATGGGGATCCGGAGGGGCCGAGGTAGATGAAATACTCTTCGGCAGCGGGTAGTGGATCCTACGACAATGGATCTTGGCAAGTGCCTTTGATCGGGGGCCCTGGAGGGGCAGATAGGGAGTCATGGGAGCGGGGAATGTTGACCCGGGAACTGGCGACCGGGAGGTTGAAGTCCTTGTCCGGCTGTGGTGGACATCAGGTAGCGGAGAATACATCTATGCGTTGGGGGTCGGCGCGTTAATCAGCCGATAACCGCCACGGTTGTGTCTGGTTGACAAAGCCAAGATAAAGCAGACCGTGTAACAAGACAAGTAAAAGGTCCAATCGTTATGGGAGGTAACAAAAGCAGACAAGGCTGTACCAAGGAGGGATTAACAAGACTAATAATGACTCTAAGCCAGCTTTGACGAAGGACAATGACAAAAGCAAATTAAAAATATGGGCGGACAGTGGGCGGGCTTCAAAGACATACTCTAATACTGCATGTCTCAGAGCAGCGCATGCGCTGCCCAGGCTCGACCTAAAATACCACAGTCTCACAATCTCCGAGAAAAATGTGAGGGCATGAAACAAGCCTCATACCTTGCTTCTTTAATGCATCGTTTTATAAGCTTGTGTGTCTGTGAGGACATGTCACATGCCTCAGGCCTCGGCTGTAGAATGCATCACTTGCTACGCTTGTGTGTTTGTGAGGGCGAGCCACAAACCTTATATCTCGGTTGTACAATGCATCGCCTGCTATGCTTGTGTGATTCTGAGGGCATTCCATAATCCTCATACCTCGGCTGTAGAATGCATTGCTTGCTATGCTTGTGTTTGTGAGGGCATTTAACATGCCTTATACCTCGGCTGTAGAATGCATCGCTTTCTACGCTTGTGTTTGTGAGGGCATGCCACAAACCTCATACCTCGGCTGTAGAATGCATTGCTTGCTAAGCTTATGTTTGTGAGGGCATGTCTCAAGCCTCATACCTCGGCTGTGAAATGGTTCGCTTACTACGCTTGTGTTTGTGAGGACATGCCACAAGCCTCGTACCTGGGCTGTAGAATGCACCACTTGCTACCCTTGTGTTTGTGAGAACATGTCACAAGCCTCATACCGCGGCTGTAGAATGCATCGCTTGCTGTGCTTGTGTGGGCATGCCGCAAGCCACACTCTTCTGCTGTAGAATGCATCGCTTGCTATGCTTGTGTTTGTGAGGACATGCCGCAAGCCTCACTCTTCGGCTGTAGAACGCATCGCTTGCTACACTTGTGCTTGTGAGGGCATGCCACAAGCCTCATACCTGGGCTGTAGAATGTGTCACTTGCTACGCTTGTGTTTGTGAGGGCATGTCACAAGCCTCATACCTGGGCTGTAGAATGTGTCACTTGCTACGCTTGTGTTTGTGAGGGCATGTCACAAGCCTCATAATTCGGCTGTAGAATGCATCGCTTGCTACGCTTGTGTTTGTGAGGACATGCCGCAAGCCTCATTCCTCGGGTGTGGAATGCATCGCTTTCTACGCTTGTGTTTGTGAGGGCATGCCACAGCCTCATACCTGGGCTGTAGAATGCATCGCTTGCTATGCTTATGTTTGTGAGGACATGCCACAAGCCTCATACCTGGGCTGTAGAATGTATCGCTTGCTACGCTTGTGTTTGTGAGGGCATGCCGCAAGCCTCATTCCTTGGCTGTAGAATGCATCGCTTGCCATGCTTGTGTTTGTGAGGGCATGCCGTAAGCCTCATACCTGGGCTGTAGAATGCATCGCTTTCTTCGCTTGTGTTTGTGAGGGCATGCCGCAAGCCTCATACTTCGGCTGTAGAATGCATCTCTTGCAACGCTTGTGTTTGTGAGGACATGTCACAAGCCTCATACCTCGGCTGTAGAATGCATCGCTTGCTATGCTTGTGCTTGTGAGGGCATTTAAGATGCCTCATACCGCTGCTGTGGAATGCATTACTTGCTATGCTTGTGTTTGTGAGGGCATGCCGCAAGCCTCATACCTGGACTGTAGAATGCATCACTTGCTTCGCTTGTGTTTGTGAGGGCATGCCGCAAGCCTCATACCTGGGCTGTAGAATGTATCGCTTGCTACGCTTGTGTTTGTGAGGGCATGCCGCAAGCCTCATTCCTTGGCTGTAGAATGCATCGCTTGCCATGCTTGTGTTTGTGAGGGCATGCCGTAAGCCTCATACCTGGGCTGTAGAATGCATCGCTTTCTTCGCTTGTGTTTGTGAGGGCATGCCACAAGCCTCATACCTCGGCTGTAGAATGCATCTCTTGCTACTCGTGTGTTTATGAGGCCATGCCACAAGCCTCATACCTCGGCTGTAGAATGCATCGCTTGAAACGCTTGTGTGTTTGTGAGGGCAGGCCACAAGCCTCATATCTTGGTTGTACAATGCATCGCTTGCTATGCTTGTGTGATTCTGAGGGCATTCCATAATCCTCATACCTCGGCTGTAGAATGCATCGCTTGCTATGCTTGTGTTTGTGAGGGCATGCCACAAGCCTTGTACTTCAGCTATAGAATGCATTTCTTGCTATGCGTGTGTTGGTGAGGGTATGCCACAAGTCTCTTGCCTTGGCTGTAGAATGCATTGCTTGATGCGCTTGTGTTTGTGAGGGCACGTCACAATTCTCACTCTTCGGCTGTAGAATGCATCGCTTGCAACGCTTGTGTTTATGAGGGCATGTCACAAGCCTCATACCTCGGCTGTAGAATGCATTGCTTGCTAAGCTTATGTTTGTGAGGGCATGTTGCAAGCCTCATACCTCGGCTGTAGAATGTGTCACTTGCTACGCTTGTGTTTGTGAGGGCATGCCACAAGCCTCATACCTCGGCTGTAGAATGCATCGCTTGCTACGCTTGTGTTTGTGAGGGCATGTCACAAGCCTTGTACTTCAGCTATAGAATGCATCTCTTGCTATGCGTGTGTTTGTGAGGGTATGCCACAAGTCTCTTGCCTTGGCTGAAGAATGCATTGCTTGATGCGCTTGTGTTTGTGAGGACATGTCACAAGCCTAATACTTCAGCTGTAGAATCATCTCTTCGTATGCTTGTGTTTGTGAGGGCATGCCACAGCCTCATACCTGGGCTGTAGAATGCACCACTTGCTACCCTTGTGTTTGTGAGCACATGTCACAAGCCTCATACCCCGGCTGTAGAATGCATCGCTTGCCATGCTTGTGTTTGTGAGGGCATGCCGTAAGCCTCATACCTGGGCTGTAGAATGCATCGCTTTCTTCGCTTGTGTTTGTGAGGGCATGCCACAAGCCTCATACCTCGGCTGTAGAATGCATCTCTTGCTACTCGTGTGTTTATGAGGCCATGCCACAAGCCTCATACCTCGGCTGTAGAATGCATCGCTTGAAACGCTTGTGTGTTTGTGAGGGCAGGCCACAAGCCTCATATCTTGGTTGTACAATGCATCGCTTGCTATGCTTGTGTGATTCTGAGGGCATTCCATAATCCTCATACCTCGGCTGTAGAATGCATCGCTTGCTATGCTTGTGTTTGTGAGGGCATGCCACAAGCCTTGTACTTCAGCTATAGAATGCATTTCTTGCTATGCGTGTGTTGGTGAGGGTATGCCACAAGTCTCTTGCCTTGGCTGTAGAATGCATTGCTTGATGCGCTTGTGTTTGTGAGGGCACGTCACAATTCTCACTCTTCGGCTGTAGAATGCATCGCTTGCAACGCTTGTGTTTATGAGGGCATGTCACAAGCCTCATACCTCGGCTGTAGAATGCATTGCTTGCTAAGCTTATGTTTGTGAGGGCATGTTGCAAGCCTCATACCTCGGCTGTAGAATGCATCGCTTGCTGCGCTTGTGTTTGTGAGGACATGTCACAATCCTCACTCTTCGGCTGTAGAATGCATCGCTTGCAACACTTGTGTTTATGAGGGCATGTCACAAGCCTCATACCTCGGCTGTAGAATGCATTGCTTGCTAAGCTTATGTTTGTGAGGGCATGTTACAAGCCTCATACCTCGGCTGTAGAATGCATCGCTTGCTGCGCTTGTGTTTGTGAGGACATGTCACAATCCTCACTCTTCGGCTGTAGAATGCATCGCTTGCAACACTTGTGTTTATGAGGGCATGTCACAAGCCTCATACCTCAGCTGTAGAATGCATTGCTTGCTAAGCTTATGTTTGTGAGGGCATGTCACAAGCCTTGTACTTCAGCTATAGAATGCATTTCTTGCTATGCGTGTGTTTCTGAGGGTATGCCACAAGTCTCTTGCCTTGGCTGTAGAATGCATTGCTTGATGCGCTTGTGTTTGTGAGGGCATGTCACAAGCCTCATATCTCGGCTATAAAATGCATTGCTTGCTACACTTGTGTTTGTGAAGGCATGCCACAAGCCTCATACCTCGGCTGTAGAATGCATCGCTTGCTACGCTTGTGTTTGTGAGGGCATGTCACAAGCCTTGTACTTCAGCTATAGAATGCATCTCTTGCTATGCGTGTGTTTGTGAGGGTATGCCACAAGTCTCTTGCCTTGGCTGAAGAATGCATTGCTTGATGCGCTTGTGTTTGTGAGGACATGTCACAAGCCTAATACTTCAGCTGTAGAATCATCTCTTCGTATGCTTGTGTTTGTGAGGGCATGCCATAGCCTCATACCTGGGCTGTAGAATGCACCACTTGCTACCCTTGTGTTTGTGAGCACATGTCACAAGCCTCATACCCCGGCTGTAGAATGCATCGCTTGCTATGCTTGTGTTTGTGAGGGCATGCCGCAAGCCTCACTCTTCGGCTGTAGAATGCATCGCTTGCTATGCTTGTGTTTGTGAGGGCATTTAAATTGCCTCATACCCCGGCTGTAGAATGCATTGCTTGCTACGCTTGTGTTTGCGAGGGCATGCCGCAAGCCTCACTCTTCGGCTGTAGAATGCATCGCTTGCTATGCTTGTGTTTGTGAGGGCATTTAAGATGCCTCATACCCCGGCTGTAGAATGCATCGCTTGCTATGCTTGTGTTTGTGAGGGCATTTAAGATGCCTCATACCCCGGCTGTAGAATGCAATGCTTGCTACGCTTGTGTTTGTGAGAGCATGCCGCAAGCCTCATACCTCAGCTGTAGAATGCATCGCTTGCTATGCTTGTGTTTGTGAGGACATGCCGCAAGCCTCATACCTGGGCTGTAGAATGTATTGCTTTCTACGCTTGTGTTTGTGAGGGCATGCCGCAAGACTCATACCTCGGCTGTAGAATGCATCACTTTCTACGCTTGTGTTTGTGAGGGCATGCCGCAAGCCTCATACCTCGGCTGTAGAATGCATCGCTTGCTATGCTTGTGTTTGTGAGGACATGCCGCAAGCCTCATACCTGGGCAATAGAATGTATCGCTTTCTACGCTTGTGTTTGTGAGGGCATGTCGCAAGCCTCATACCTGGGCTGTAGAATATATCGCTTTCTACGCTTGTGTTTGTGAGGACATGTCACAAGCCTCACACCTCTGTTATAGAATTCATCGCTTGCTATGCTTGTGTTTGTGAGGGCATGCCGCAAGCCTCATACCTCGGCTGTAGAATGCATCGCTTGCAAGGCTTGTGTTTGTGAGGACATGTCACAATCCTCACTCTTCGGCTGTAGAATGCATCGCCTGCTATGCTTGTGTTTGTGAGCACATGCCGCAAGCCTCATACCTCAGCTGTAGAATGCATCGCTTGCTATGCTTGTGTTTGTGAGGACATGCCGCAAGCCTCATACCTGGGCAATAGAATGTATCGCTTTTTACGCTTGTGTTTGTGAGGGCATGCCGCAAGCATCATACCTGGGCTGTAGAATGTATCGCTTTCTACGCTTGTGTTTGTGAGGACATGTCACAAGCCTCATACCTCGGTTGTAGAATGCATCGCTTGCTATGCTTGTGTTTGTGAGGGCATGCCGCAAACCTCATACCTGGGCTGTAGAATGCATCGCTTGCAACGCTTGTGTTTGTGAGGACATGTCACAATCCTCACTCTTCGGCTGTAGAATGCATCGCCTGCTATGCTTGTGTTTGTGAGCACATGCCACAAGCCTCATACCTCGGCTGTAAAAGGTTTCGCTTACTACGCTTGTGTTTGTGAGGACATGTCACAAGCCTCATACCTGGCATGTAGAATGTATCGCTTTGTACGCATGTGTTTGTGAGGGCATGCCGCAAGCCTCATACCTGGGCTGTAGAATGTATCGCTTTCTACGCATGTGTTTGTGAGGGCATGCCGCAAGCCTCATACCTGGGCTGTAGAATGCATCGCTTGCTATGCTTGTGTTTGTGAGGGCATGCCGCAAACCTCATACCTGGGCTGTAGAATGCATCGCTTGCAACGCTTGTGTTTGTGAGGACATGTCACAAGCCTCATACCTTGGCTGTAGAATGCATCGCTTGCAACGCTTGTGTTTGTGAGGGCATGCCACAAGCCTCATACCTCGGCTGTAGAATGCATCGTTTGCTATGCTTGTGTTTGTGAGGACATGCCGCAAGCCTCATACCTGGGCTGTAGAATGCATCGCTTGCTATGCTTATGTTTGTGGGGGCATGGCACAAGCCTCATACCTCGGCTGTAAAATGCATCGATTGCTATGCTTGTGTGCTTGTGAGGAATGTCGCGTGCCTCACACCTCAGTTGTAGAAGGCATCGCTTGCTATGCTTATGTTTGTGAGGGCATGTCACAAGCCTCATACCTGGGCTGTAGAATGCATCGCTTGCTATGCTTGTGTTTGTGAGGGCATGCTGCAAGCCTCATACCACGGCTGTAGAATGCATCGCTTGCTATGCTTGTGTTTGTGAGGGCATGTCACAAGCCTCATACCCCGGCTGTAGAATGCATCGCTTGCTACTCTTGTGTTTGTGAGGGCATGTCACAAGCCTCATATCTCGGCTGTAGAATGTATCGCTTTCTATGCTTGTGTTTGTGAGGGCATGCTGCAAGCCTCATACCACGGCTGTAGAATGCATCGCTTGCTATGCTTGTGTTTGTGAGGGCATGTCCCAAGCCTCATATCTCGGCTGTAGAATGTATCGCTTTCTATGCTTGTGTTTGTGAGGGCATGCCACAAGCCTCATACCTCGGCTGTAGAATGCATCGCTTGCTACTCTTGTGTTTGTGAGGGCATGTCGCAAGACTCATACCTCAGCTGTAGAATGCATCGCCTGCTACGCTTGTGTTTGTGAGGGCATGCCACAAGCCTCATACCTGGGCGGTAGAATGCATCGCCTGCTACGCTTGTGTTTGTGAGGGCATGCCGCAAGCCTCATACCTGGGCGGTAGAATGCATCGCCTGCTACGCTTGTGTTTGTGAGGGCATGCCGCAAGCCTCATACCTGGGCTGTAGAATGCATCGCTTGCTATGCTTATGTTTGTGGGGGCATGGCACAAGCCTCATACCTCGGCTGTAAAATGCATCGATTGCTATGCTTGTGTGCTTGTGAGGAATGTCGCGTGCCTCACACCTCAGTTGTAGAAGGCATCGCTTGCTATGCTTATGTTTGTGAGGGCATGTCACAAGCCTCATACCTCGGCTGTAAAATGCATCGATTGCTATGCTTGTGTGCTTGTGAGGAATGTCGCGTGCCTCACACCTCAGTTGTAGAATGCATCGCTTGGTTCGCTTGTGTTTGTGAGGACATGCCACAAGCCCCATACCTGGGCTGTAGAATGCATCGCTTGCTATGCTTGTGTTTGTGAGGGCATGCTGCAAGCCTCATACCACGGCTGTAGAATGCATCGCTTGCTATGCTTGTGTTTGTGAGGGCATGTCACAAGCCTCATACCCCGGCTGTAGAATGCATCGCTTGCTATGCTTGTGTTTGTGAGGGCATGTCACAAGCCTCATATCTCGGCTGTAGAATGTATCGCTTTCTATGCTTGTGTTTGTGAGGGCATGCCACAAGCCTCATACCTGGGCTGTAGAATGCATCGCTTGCTATGCTTGTGTTTGTGAGGGCATGTCACAAGCCTCATATCTCGGCTGTAGAATGTATCGCTTTCTATGCTTGTGTTTGTGAGGGCATGCTGCAAGCCTCATACCACGGCTGTAGAATTCATCGCTTGCTGTGCTTGTGTTTGTGAGGGCATGTCACAAGCCTCATACCCCGGCTGTAGAATGCATCGCTTGCTATGCTTGTGTTTGTGAGGGCATGTCACAAGCCTCATATCTCGGCTGTAGAATGTATCGCATTCTATGCTTGTGTTTGTGAGGGCATGCCACAAGCCTCATACCTGGGCTGTAGAATGCATCGCTTGCTATGCTTGTGTTTGTGAGGGCATGTCCCAAGCCTCATATCTCGGCTGTAGAATGTATCGCTTTCTATGCTTGTGTTTGTGAGGGCATGCTGCAAGCCTCATACCACGGCTGTAGAATGCATCGCTTGCTACTATTGTGTTTGTGAGGGCATGTCACAAGCCTCATATCTCGGCTGTAGAATGTATCGCTTGCTATGCTTGTGTTTGTGAGGGCATGTCACAAGCCTCATATCTCGGCTGTAGAATGTATCGCTTTCTATGCTTGTGTTTGTGAGGGCATGCTGCAAGCCTCATACCACGGCTGTAGAATGCATCGCTTGCTACTATTGTGTTTGTGAGGGCATGTCACAAGCCTCATATCTCGGCTGTAGAATGTATCGCTTTCTATGCTTGTGTTTGTGAGGGCATGCCACAAGCCTCATACCTCGGCTGTAGAATGCATCGCTTGCTACTCTTGTGTTTGTGAGGGCATGTCGCAAGACTCATACCTCAGCTGTAGAATGCATCGCCTGCTACGCTTGTGTTTGTGAGGGCATGCCGCAACCCTCATACCTGGGCTGTAGAATGCATCGCCTGCTACGCTTGTGTTTGTGAGGGCATGCCGCAAGCCTCATACCTGGGCTGTAGAATGCATCGCTTTCTTCGCTTGTGTTTGTGAGGGCATGCCGCAAGCCTCATACTTCGGCTGTAGAATGCATCTCTTGCAACGCTTGTGTTTGTGAGGACATGTCACAAGCCTCATACCTCGGCTGTAGAATGCATCGCTTGCTATGCTTGTGCTTGTGAGGGCATTTAAGATGCCTCATACCGCTGCTGTGGAATGCATTACTTGCTATGCTTGTGTTTGTGAGGGCATGCCGCAAGCCTCATACCTGGACTGTAGAATGCATCACTTGCTTCGCTTGTGTTTGTGAGGGCATGCCGCAAGCCTCATACCTGGGCTGTAGAATGTATCGCTTGCTACGCTTGTGTTTGTGAGGGCATGCCGCAAGCCTCATTCCTTGGCTGTAGAATGCATCGCTTGCCATGCTTGTGTTTGTGAGGGCATGCCGTAAGCCTCATACCTGGGCTGTAGAATGCATCGCTTTCTTCGCTTGTGTTTGTGAGGGCATGCCACAAGCCTCATACCTCGGCTGTAGAATGCATCTCTTGCTACTCGTGTGTTTATGAGGCCTTGCCACAAGCCTCATACCTCGGCTGTAGAATGCATCGCTTGAAACGCTTGTGTGTTTGTGAGGGCAGGCCACAAGCCTCATATCTTGGTTGTACAATGCATCGCTTGCTATGCTTGTGTGATTCTGAGGGCATTCCATAATCCTCATACCTCGGCTGTAGAATGCATCGCTTGCTATGCTTGTGTTTGTGAGGGCATGCCACAAGCCTTGTACTTCAGCTATAGAATGCATTTCTTGCTATGCGTGTGTTGGTGAGGGTATGCCACAAGTCTCTTGCCTTGGCTGTAGAATGCATTGCTTGATGCGCTTGTGTTTGTGAGGGCACGTCACAATTCTCACTCTTCGGCTGTAGAATGCATCGCTTGCAACGCTTGTGTTTATGAGGGCATGTCACAAGCCTCATACCTCGGCTGTAGAATGCATTGCTTGCTAAGCTTATGTTTGTGAGGGCATGTTGCAAGCCTCATACCTCGGCTGTAGAATGTGTCACTTGCTACGCTTGTGTTTGTGAGGGCATGCCACAAGCCTCATACCTCGGCTGTAGAATGCATCGCTTGCTACGCTTGTGTTTGTGAGGGCATGTCACAAGCCTTGTACTTCAGCTATAGAATGCATCTCTTGCTATGCGTGTGTTTGTGAGGGTATGCCACAAGTCTCTTGCCTTGGCTGAAGAATGCATTGCTTGATGCGCTTGTGTTTGTGAGGACATGTCACAAGCCTAATACTTCAGCTGTAGAATCATCTCTTCGTATGCTTGTGTTTGTGAGGGCATGCCACAGCCTCATACCTGGGCTGTAGAATGCACCACTTGCTACCCTTGTGTTTGTGAGCACATGTCACAAGCCTCATACCCCGGCTGTAGAATGCATCGCTTGCCATGCTTGTGTTTGTGAGGGCATGCCGTAAGCCTCATACCTGGGCTGTAGAATGCATCGCTTTCTTCGCTTGTGTTTGTGAGGGCATGCCACAAGCCTCATACCTCGGCTGTAGAATGCATCTCTTGCTACTCGTGTGTTTATGAGGCCATGCCACAAGCCTCATACCTCGGCTGTAGAATGTATCGCTTGAAACGCTTGTGTGTTTGTGAGGGCAGGCCACAAGCCTCATATCTTGGTTGTACAATGCATCGCTTGCTATGCTTGTGTGATTCTGAGGGCATTCCATAATCCTCATACCTCGGCTGTAGAATGCATCGCTTGCTATGCTTGTGTTTGTGAGGGCATGCCACAAGCCTTGTACTTCAGCTATAGAATGCATTTCTTGCTATGCGTGTGTTGGTGAGGGTATGCCACAAGTCTCTTGCCTTGGCTGTAGAATGCATTGCTTGATGCGCTTGTGTTTGTGAGGGCACGTCACAATTCTCACTCTTCGGCTGTAGAATGCATCGCTTGCAACGCTTGTGTTTATGAGGGCATGTCACAAGCCTCATACCTCGGCTGTAGAATGCATTGCTTGCTAAGCTTATGTTTGTGAGGGCATGTTGCAAGCCTCATACCTCGGCTGTAGAATGCATCGCTTGCTGCGCTTGTGTTTGTGAGGACATGTCACAATCCTCACTCTTCGGCTGTAGAATGCATCGCTTGCAACACTTGTGTTTATGAGGGCATGTCACAAGCCTCATACCTCGGCTGTAGAATGCATTGCTTGCTAAGCTTATGTTTGTGAGGGCATGTTACAAGCCTCATACCTCGGCTGTAGAATGCATCGCTTGCTGCGCTTGTGTTTGTGAGGACATGTCACAATCCTCACTCTTCGGCTGTAGAATGCATCGCTTGCAACACTTGTGTTTATGAGGGCATGTCACAAGCCTCATACCTCAGCTGTAGAATGCATTGCTTGCTAAGCTTATGTTTGTGAGGGCATGTCACAAGCCTTGTACTTCAGCTATAGAATGCATTTCTTGCTATGCGTGTGTTTCTGAGGGTATGCCACAAGTCTCTTGCCTTGGCTGTAGAATGCATTGCTTGATGCGCTTGTGTTTGTGAGGGCATGTCACAAGCCTCATATCTCGGCTATAAAATGCATTGCTTGCTACACTTGTGTTTGTGAAGGCATGCCACAAGCCTCATACCTCGGCTGTAGAATGCATCGCTTGCTACGCTTGTGTTTGTGAGGGCATGTCACAAGCCTTGTACTTCAGCTATAGAATGCATCTCTTGCTATGCGTGTGTTTGTGAGGGTATGCCACAAGTCTCTTGCCTTGGCTGAAGAATGCATTGCTTGATGCGCTTGTGTTTGTGAGGACATGTCACAAGCCTAATACTTCAGCTGTAGAATCATCTCTTCGTATGCTTGTGTTTGTGAGGGCATGCCACAGCCTCATACCTGGGCTGTAGAATGCACCACTTGCTACCCTTGTGTTTGTGAGCACATGTCACAAGCCTCATACCCCGGCTGTAGAATGCATCGCTTGCTATGCTTGTGTTTGTGAGGGCATGCCGCAAGCCTCACTCTTCGGCTGTAGAATGCATCGCTTGCTATGCTTGTGTTTGTGAGGGCATTTAAATTGCCTCATACCCCGGCTGTAGAATGCATTGCTTGCTACGCTTGTGTTTGTGAGGGCATGCCGCAAGCCTCACTCTTCGGCTGTAGAATGCATCGCTTGCTATGCTTGTGTTTGTGAGGGCATTTAAGATGCCTCATACCCCGGCTGTAGAATGCATCGCTTGCTATGCTTGTGTTTGTGAGGGCATTTAAGATGCCTCATACCCCGGCTGTAGAATGCAATGCTTGCTACGCTTGTGTTTGTGAGAGCATGCCGCAAGCCTCATACCTCAGCTGTAGAATGCATCGCTTGCTATGCTTGTGTTTGTGAGGACATGCCGCAAGCCTCATACCTGGGCTGTAGAATGTATTGCTTTCTACGCTTGTGTTTGTGAGGGCATGCCGCAAGACTCATACCTCGGCTGTAGAATGCATCGCTTTCTACGCTTGTGTTTGTGAGGGCATGCCGCAAGCCTCATACCTCGGCTGTAGAATGCATCGCTTGCTATTCTTGTGTTTGTGAGGACATGCCGCAAGCCTCATACCTGGGCAATAGAATGTATCGCTTTCTACGCTTGTGTTTGTGAGGGCATGTCGCAAGCCTCATACCTGGGCTGTAGAATATATCGCTTTCTACGCTTGTGTTTGTGAGGACATGTCACAAGCCTCACACCTCTGTTATAGAATTCATCGCTTGCTATGCTTGTGTTTGTGAGGGCATGCCGCAAGCCTCATACCTCGGCTGTAGAATGCATCGCTTGCAAGGCTTGTGTTTGTGAGGACATGTCACAATCCTCACTCTTCGGCTGTAGAATGCATCGCCTGCTATGCTTGTGTTTGTGAGCACATGCCGCAAGCCTCATACCTCAGCTGTAGAATGCATCGCTTGCTATGCTTGTGTTTGTGAGGACATGCCGCAAGCCTCATACCTGGGCAATAGAATGTATCGCTTTTTACGCTTGTGTTTGTGAGGGCATGCCGCAAGCATCATACCTGGGCTGTAGAATGTATCGCTTTCTACGCTTGTGTTTGTGAGGACATGTCACAAGCCTCATACCTCGGTTGTAGAATGCATCGCTTGCTATGCTTGTGTTTGTGAGGGCATGCCGCAAACCTCATACCTGGGCTGTAGAATGCATCGCTTGCAACGCTTGTGTTTGTGAGGACATGTCACAATCCTCACTCTTCGGCTGTAGAATGCATCGCCTGCTATGCTTGTGTTTGTGAGCACATGCCACAAGCCTCATACCTCGGCTGTAAAAGGTTTCGCTTACTACGCTTGTGTTTGTGAGGACATGTCACAAGCCTCATACCTGGCATGTAGAATGTATCGCTTTGTACGCATGTGTTTGTGAGGGCATGCCGCAAGCCTCATACCTGGGCTGTAGAATGTATCGCTTTCTACGCATGTGTTTGTGAGGGCATGCCGCAAGCCTCATACCTGGGCTGTAGAATGCATCGCTTGCTATGCTTGTGTTTGTGAGGGCATGCCGCAAACCTCATACCTGGGCTGTAGAATGCATCGCTTGCAACGCTTGTGTTTGTGAGGACATGTCACAAGCCTCATACCTTGGCTGTAGAATGCATCGCTTGCAACGCTTGTGTTTGTGAGGGCATGCCGCAAGCCTCATACCTCGGCTGTAGAATGCATCGTTTGCTATGCTTGTGTTTGTGAGGACATGCCGCAAGCCTCATACCTGGGCTGTAGAATGCATCGCTTGCTATGCTTATGTTTGTGGGGGCATGGCACAAGCCTCATACCTCGGCTGTAAAATGCATCGATTGCTATGCTTGTGTGCTTGTGAGGAATGTCGCGTGCCTCACACCTCAGTTGTAGAAGGCATCGCTTGCTATGCTTATGTTTGTGAGGGCATGTCCCAAGCCTCATACCTGGGCTGTAGAATGCATCGCTTGCTATGCTTATGTTTGTGAGGGCATGTCACAAGCCTCATACCTGGGCTGTAGAATGCATCGCTTGCTATGCTTGTGTTTGTGAGGGCATGCTGCAAGCCTCATACCACGGCTGTAGAATGCATCGCTTGCTATGCTTGTGTTTGTGAGGGCATGTCACAAGCCTCATACCCCGGCTGTAGAATGCATCGCTTGCTACTCTTGTGTTTGTGAGGGCATGTCACAAGCCTCATATCTCGGCTGTAGAATGTATCGCTTTCTATGCTTGTGTTTGTGAGGGCATGCTGCAAGCCTCATACCACGGCTGTAGAATGCATCGCTTGCTATGCTTGTGTTTGTGAGGGCATGTCCCAAGCCTCATATCTCGGCTGTAGAATGTATCGCTTTCTATGCTTGTGTTTGTGAGGGCATGCCACAAGCCTCATACCTCGGCTGTAGAATGCATCGCTTGCTACTCTTGTGTTTGTGAGGGCATGTCGCAAGACTCATACCTCAGCTGTAGAATGCATCGCCTGCTACGCTTGTGTTTGTGAGGGCATGCCACAAGCCTCATACCTGGGCGGTAGAATGCATCGCCTGCTACGCTTGTGTTTGTGAGGGCATGCCGCAAGCCTCATACCTGGGCGGTAGAATGCATCGCCTGCTACGCTTGTGTTTGTGAGGGCATGCCGCAAGCCTCATACCTGGGCTGTAGAATGCATCGCTTGCTATGCTTATGTTTGTGGGGGCATGGCACAAGCCTCATACCTCGGCTGTAAAATGCATCGATTGCTATGCTTGTGTGCTTGTGAGGAATGTCGCGTGCCTCACACCTCAGTTGTAGAAGGCATCGCTTGCTATGCTTATGTTTGTGAGGGCATGTCACAAGCCTCATACCTCGGCTGTAAAATGCATCGATTGCTATGCTTGTGTGCTTGTGAGGAATGTCGCGTGCCTCACACCTCAGTTGTAGAATGCATCGCTTGGTTCGCTTGTGTTTGTGAGGACATGCCACAAGCCCCATACCTGGGCTGTAGAATGCATCGCTTGCTATGCTTGTGTTTGTGAGGGCATGCTGCAAGCCTCATACCACGGCTGTAGAATGCATCGCTTGCTATGCTTGTGTTTGTGAGGGCATGTCACAAGCCTCATACCCCGGCTGTAGAATGCATCGCTTGCTATGCTTGTGTTTGTGAGGGCATGTCACAAGCCTCATATCTCGGCTGTAGAATGTATCGCTTTCTATGCTTGTGTTTGTGAGGGCATGCCACAAGCCTCATACCTGGGCTGTAGAATGCATCGCTTGCTATGCTTGTGTTTGTGAGGGCATGTCACAAGCCTCATATCTCGGCTGTAGAATGTATCGCTTTCTATGCTTGTGTTTGTGAGGGCATGCTGCAAGCCTCATACCACGGCTGTAGAATTCATCGCTTGCTGTGCTTGTGTTTGTGAGGGCATGTCACAAGCCTCATACCCCGGCTGTAGAATGCATCGCTTGCTATGCTTGTGTTTGTGAGGGCATGTCACAAGCCTCATATCTCGGCTGTAGAATGTATCGCATTCTATGCTTGTGTTTGTGAGGGCATGCCACAAGCCTCATACCTGGGCTGTAGAATGCATTGCTTGCTATGCTTGTGTTTGTGAGGGCATGTCCCAAGCCTCATATCTCGGCTGTAGAATGTATCGCTTTCTATGCTTGTGTTTGTGAGGGCATGCTGCAAGCCTCATACCACGGCTGTAGAATGCATCGCTTGCTACTATTGTGTTTGTGAGGGCATGTCACAAGCCTCATATCTCGGCTGTAGAATGTATCGCTTGCTATGCTTGTGTTTGTGAGGGCATGTCACAAGCCTCATATCTCGGCTGTAGAATGTATCGCTTTCTATGCTTGTGTTTGTGAGGGCATGCTGCAAGCCTCATACCACGGCTGTAGAATGCATCGCTTGCTACTATTGTGTTTGTGAGGGCATGTCACAAGCCTCATATCTCGGCTGTAGAATGTATCGCTTTCTATGCTTGTGTTTGTGAGGGCATGCCACAAGCCTCATACCTCGGCTGTAGAATGCATCGCTTGCTACTCTTGTGTTTGTGAGGGCATGTCGCAAGACTCATACCTCAGCTGTAGAATGCATCGCCTGCTACGCTTGTGTTTGTGAGGGCATGCCGCAACCCTCATACCTGGGCTGTAGAATGCATCGCCTGCTACGCTTGTGTTTGTGAGGGCATGCCGCAAGCCTCATACCTGGGCTGTAGAATGCATCGCCTGCTACGCTTGTGTTTGTGAGGGCATGCCGCAAGCCTCATACCTGGGCTGTAGAATGCATCGCTTGCTACTCTTGTGTTTGTGAGGGCATGTCGCAAGACTCATACCTCAGCTGTAGAATGCATCGCCTGCTACGCTTGTGTTTGTGAGGGCATGCCGCAAGCCTCATACCTGGGCTGTAGAATGCATCGCCTGCTACGCTTGTGTTTGTGAGGGCATGCCGCAAGCCTCAAACCTGGGCTGTAGAATGCATCGCCTGCTATGCTTGTGTTTGTGAGGGCATGCCGCAAGCCTCATACCTGGGCTGTAGAATGCAATGCTTGCTACGCTTGGTTTGTGAGGGCATGTCACAAGCCTCATACCTCAGCTGTAGAATGCAATGCTTGCTACGCTTGGTTTGTGAGGGCATGTCACAAGCTTCATACCTCAGCTGTAGAATGCAATGCTTGCTACGCTTGGTTTGTGAGGGCATGTCACAAGCCTCATACCTCAGCTGTAGAATGCAATGCTTGCTACGCTAGTGAGGGCATGCCACAATCCTCATACCCCGGCTGTAGAATGCATCGCTTTCTACGCTTGTGTTTGTGAGGGCATGCCGCAAGCCTCATACCTGGGCTGTAGAATGTATCGCTTTCTACGCTTGTGTTTGTGAGGGCATGCCGCAAGCCTCATACTTCGGCTGTAGAATGCATCGCTTGCTATGCTTGTGTTTGTGAGGACATGCCGCAAGCCTCATACCTGGGCTGTAGAATGCATCGCTTGCTACGCTTATGTTTGTGAGGGCATGTCACAAGCTTCATACCTCAGCTGTAGAATGCAATGCTTGCTACGCTTGGTTTGTGAGGGCATGTCACAAGCCTCATACCTCAGCTGTAGAATGCAATGCTTGCTACGCTAGTGAGGGCATGCCACAATCCTCATACCCCGGCTGTAGAATGCATCGCTTTCTACGCTTGTGTTTGTGAGGGCATGCCGCAAGCCTCATACCTGGGCTGTAGAATGTATCGCTTTCTACACTTGTGTTTGTGAGGGCATGCCGCAAGCCTCATACCTGGGCTGTAGAATGTATCGCTTTCTACGCTTGTGTTTGTGAGGGCATGCCGCAAGCCTCATACCTCGGCTGTAGAATGCATCGCTTGCTATGCTTGTGTTTGTGAGGACATGCCGCAAGCCTCATACCTGGGCTGTATAATGCATCGCTTGCTATGCTTGTGTTTGTGAGGACATGCCACAAGCCTCATACCACGGCTGTAGAATGCATCGCCTGCTAAAGAGGAGGATGCCACATAGATAGGAGGAGTGACAGGATGCAGGAGGGTAAAATATGCAGAGAAAGGGGGGAGGCAACAAACTTGCATTGCTTGCTACGCTTGGTTTGTGAGGGCATGCCACAATCCTCACTCTTCGGCTGTAGAATGCATCGTTTGCTATGCTTGTGTTTGTGAGCACATGCCACAAGCCTCATACCTGGGCTGTAGAATGCATCGCTTGCTACGCTTGGTTTGTGAGGGCATGTCACAAGCCTCATACCTCAGCTGTAGAATGCAATGCTTGCTACGCTAGTGAGGGCATGTCGCAAGCCTCATACCTCGGCTGTAGAATGCATCGCTTGCTACGCTTGGTTTGTGAGGGCATGTCACAAGCCTCATACCTCAGCTGTAGAATGCAATGCTTGCTACGCTAGTGAGGGCATGTCGCAAGCCTCATACCTCGGCTGTAGAATGCATCGCTTGCTACGCTTGGTTTGTGAGGGCATGTCACAAGCCTCATACCTCGGCTGTAGAATGCATCGCTTGCTACGCTTGGTTTGTGAGGGCATGCCACAAGCCTCATACCTGGGCTGTAGAATGTATCGCTTGCTATGCTTGTGTTTGTGAGGGCATGCCGCAAGAGTCATACCTCGGCTGTAGAATGCATCGCTTGCTACGCTTGTGTTTGTGAGGGCATGTCACAAGCCTCATACCTCAGCTGTAGAATGCAATGCTTGCTACGCTTGGTTTGTGAGGGCATGTCACAAGCCTCATACCTCAGCTGTAGAATGCAATGCTTGCTACGCTTGGTTTGTGAGGGCATGCCACAATCCTCATACCTCGGCTGTAGAATGCATCGCTTTCTACGCTTGTGTTTGTGAGGGCATGCCGCAAGCCTCATACCTCGGCTGTAGAATGCATCGCTTGCTATGCTTGTGTTTGTGAGGACATGCCGCAAGCCTCATACCACGGCTGTAGAATGCATCGCTTGCTATGCTTGTGTTTGTGAGGACATGCCGCAAGCCTCATACCACGGCTGTAGAATGCATCGCTTGCTATGCTTGTGTTTGTGAGGGCATGTTGCAAGACTCATACCTCAGCTGTAGAATGCATCGCCTGCTAAAGAGGAGGATGCCACATAGATAGGAGGAGTGACAGGATGTGTTAGACGGGGACCTGGAGGGTCGGCCGAGCACAAGGGGAGAGGCCTCCAGTGAGGACCGTCTCCAGCGATCGCACAGACAGGTAACTTCCCCCCCACAGATGGACACCACACGAAGATCAGGGTAACACCTTTTATAGGCAATTCTTTGAGTGAGGTGGTACGATACAAGGAGGTCAGGACACGATGATCCTCTCAATTCTAGTCTCTAGTAGGGGAAGGGGGTAGCGGGACAGTCTTGGTACCGACAGGTACTGAGGTGTAACGGTGGTAGCTCACAATCCTCGAGCTCGGTGTTCGGACGGGTCAGACCGCGGCAGCGCCAGCAGGTCCCGAAGAGGTCGTAGGTGGCAACGGGCCGCGGCAGCGCCAGCAGGTCCCAACGAGGATGAAGGTTACGACGGGCCGCGGCAGCGCCAGCAGGTCCCACGAGGATGAAGGTTACAACGGGCCGCGGCAGCGCCAGCAGGTCCCACGAGGATGAAGGTTGCAGAGGGCCGCGGCAGCGCCAGCAGGTCCCACGAGGATGAAGGTTGCAGAGGGCCGCGGCAGCGCCAGCAGGTCCCACGAGGATGAAGGTTGCAGGGGGCCGCGGCAGCGCCAGCAGGCAGGACAATAGTTCACAAGGCAGGGCTGCGGCAGCGCCAGCAGTCCGTCAAGGATGAGTTCTTCTCAGTGTCTCTCGACTCCAGGATACAACTGCCTTCCTGTTCTGGGGCTGCCTCAGTTATAGGTCTGGCGCTCTTTGATGTCCGGACCCTCGCTCTTGGAGGTCGGGGGGTCCGGGATGAGGGAGTCCAGACCCCCAGCAGGGGGGTGGAGCCAGCGCCCGGGGAGGCTGGGGGTGATCGGCACCTGGCGGGGGAGAGCCATCGACACTCCTTACTCCCATTGACCTGCCAAGTGGTCCGTTCACCTCCTGGGTGGATGGTGGTGCCGGGATGTCGGGACCTGGCCAGGCCCGGGGTTGGGGTCGAGCTGAGGCCACGCGGCCTCGTGGCGCAGTGTCTAAGATGGCGGCTGGTCCGGGCAAGAGTGCTGACGGTGGCCCAGGCCAGGGACACAGGGGTTCCCGGGAGCAGACGTCCCATGGGGGACGGGTTGGTGGTTGCTTCTGCGGGTAGTACCTGGAAGGCCGGGTCCAGGGCCCTGTTATGCGGGGAGGGAGCGAGCCCTTCATGGGGCCTGTCCAACATGCGTCCCCCCCAGCTGAAGGCGGGGATAGTCACCCATCTTCTTGGGGACTTTCCTCGTCGAGGCGGAAAAAGCGAGACAGGCCGTCCGCGTTGGCGTGGTCTTGACCAGGGCGATGCTCTACAGTGAAGTCCATCCCCTGCAGGGAGATGGACCATCGCAATAGTTTGGGGTTCTCCCCCCGCATTTGCATGAGCCATTGCAGGGGCCGATGATCTGTTTGTACCCGGAAATGGGTTCCGAAGAGGTACTGCCGGAGCTTCTTGAGGGCCCATACTACTGCGAAGGCCTCTCGCTCAATGGTGCTCCAGCGCTGTTCTCGGGGCAGTAGGCGTCTGCTGATGAAGGCCACTGGTTGGTCGACTCCTTCGGGGTTCAGTTGGGAGAGGACGGCCCCAATACCATGGTCGGAGGCATCGGTCTGCACGATGAACTCGCGGCTGTAGTCGGGGGCCTGGAGTACAGGGGCGGTGCACATGGCGGCCTTCAGCTTCTCGAAGGCCGCTTGACAGTCGGGAGTCCAGTTGACTCTTTTTGGGTGGTTCTTAGACGTGAGTTCCGTGAGGGGCCCCACAATGCTGCCATAGTCCTTCACGAACCGCCGGTAGTATCCGGTGAGCCCCAGGAAGGCTCGGACCTCGGTTTGTGTTTCGGGGGGTTGCCAGGACTGAATGGCAGCTACCTTGAGTTGGAGGGGGGCCACCAGACCGCTCCCCACTTGGTGTCCGAGGTAGGTCACGGACCCCTGGCCGATTTGGCACTTGCTGGCCTTTATGGTGAGGCCGGCCTGTTGGAGGGCCTGCAGGACCTCTCAGAGGTGGTGGAGGTGGTCTGTCCAGTGGCGGCTGTATACCGCGATGTCGTCCAGGTAGGCGGCGCTGAATTCTTCGAGGCCCGCCAATACCTGGTTCACCAGTCTTTGAAAAGTGGCTGGAGCGTTCTTCATGCCGAAGGGCATCACTCTGAAATGGTAGTGCCCATCCGGGGTGGAGAAAGCGGAACGTTCTTGGGCCCTGGGGTTGAGGCCGATCTGCCAGTAGCCCGCTGTCAGGTCGAAGATGCTTAGGTAGCGAGCTGCCCCCATGCGGTCGACTAGTTCATCTGCTCGGGGGATAGGGTGAGCGTCGGTTCGGGTGACCGCGTTCAGACCCCAATAGTCGATGCAGAATCGGAGCTCCGGTGGGGTGCCCGGGGCCGCGGCCTTGGGGACCAGGACGACCGGGCTGGCCCAGGGACTGTCCGAAGGTTCGATGACCCCGAGGGCGAGCATCTTGGAGACTTCTTCTTGGATGCATGTACGTACCCGATCCGGTACTCGGTACGCCCGGTGTCGGACAGGAGGACTGTCCCCAGTGTCCACGTCGTGCAGGCACCAGGAGGTGACTCCGGGTGCGAGGGAGAACAGGTTTGCGAACGGCCGCAGGAGGGCCCGACAATCTTGACGCTGCTCTGGGGTCAGGGCCTCGGAGAGTCGGACCCCGTCCACCGAACCATCTCTTTCACGGGTCCTCAGTAGGTCAGGGAGGGGCTCGGAGTCTCCTTCCGCGCCACTGTCGGTAGCCATCAGCAGGCTGAGCTCTGAGCGCACGAAGTGGGGTTTGAGTCTGTTGGCGTGGAGAACCCGGAGGGGGTTCCGGGGGGACTCCAGGTCGATGAGATAGGTGACGGGACTCTTGCGCTCGATCACCTTGAAGGGCCCTGTCCATTTGTCCTGCAAGGCACACGGTTCGATGGGGGACATCACCCATACCTGCTGACCCGGTTCAAACTCGATGGAGGAGGCATGTTGATCGTACCACTTCTTCATGTCCTCTTGACTGGCCTCGAGATTGGCTTTGGCGATCTCCCTGAATTTCCGGGTCTGATTGCGGAGGGTCAGGAGGTACTTGTAGACGTCTGGAGGGGTTTTTAGGGGGGCCATTTCCCATTCCTCCTTCACTAGGCTGAGAGGCCCGCGAACGGGGTGTCCGTACAGGAGTTCGAAGGGGCTGAAGCCGAGGGACTTCTGGGGGACTTCTCGGTAGGCGAAGAGGAGGCACGGTAGTAGCACGTCCCACTGGCGGCGCAGGGGTTCTTCTAGCCCCATGATCATCCCCTTGAGAGTGCGGTTGAACCGCTCGACCAGTCCGTTTCCCTGGGGGTGATAGGGGGTTGTGAATCGGTAAGTGACCCCGCACTGCTGCCAGAGGGATTTCATATACTTTGAAATAAAGTTCGTACCCCTGTCGCTGACGACTTCCCGGGGGAAGCCCACTCGAGAGAAGATCCCCATTAAGGCTCGACCCACTACTGGGGCTGTTATAGTACGAAGGGGGACCGCCTCAGGATAGCGGGTGGCGTGGTCCACCAGGACCAGGATGAAGCGATGCCCTTGTGCTGTTCGGGGGTCCAGGGGCCCCACAATGTCTATTCCCACCCTTTCGAACGGGGTGGTCACCACGGGGAATGGTTGTAGGGGTGCCTTGAGGTTGCGGCCGCTCTTCCCGCTGGCCTGGCAGGTCGGGCAGGACCGGCAGTGGTTGGAGACGTCATTTCTCATTTTGGGCCAAAAAAAGTGAGTCACCAGGCGGTGGTAGGTCTTGTCTTGCCCCAGGTGCCCAGCCAGGGGGACATCATGGGCCAAGTTCAACAGGAAGTCTCTGAAGTGGAGGGGCACCACCAGCACTCGACCGGCCCCCAGCTCGGCGATTCTCTGCTCGCTGTACAAGAGATCATTGTCCCAATAAACCCAGTGGGCCCCGGTGGTGTCTCCTTGGCCCTGGGCGAGCGCTTGCTGTCGCAGTCCCTCGAGGGAGGGGCAAGTCTTTTGCTCCTGCCGGAATTGTTCTTGGGTGGGCCCCCCTTCTTGACGCCACTGAGCCAGGTCGGGAAGTTCGGGGGGCTGTGCGGACCCCTCTGGGGTGGGTTTCGGGTGGTCGGTATGGATGAAGTCTTCTTCTGGAGCGATCGAGGGCGGAGGTGCTGACCATTCGGGGTCTTCTGGTCTAGGGATGGTGCGGGTGGCCATGGACCGGGTGGTCACGCACGCCCAGTCCGGGAGACCCAACCTCCCCAGATGCTCTCTTCTTTCAACAGCTGCCCACGGGGAGCTCTCGAGATCGTTCCCCAGGAGGCAGTCCACGGGGGCATCGTCGCGGACAGTTACTTTCAGCATGCCGGACACTCCTCCCCATTCGAAGGGGATGCAGGCCATCCGACACAGGCTCTCCGAGTTGTCTGCCGATCGGATGGGGCAAAGCACGTTTGGCAGAATTTGTTCTGGGGTCACCAGGTGACAACGGACGGCCGTCACACTGGCCCCAGTGTCACGCAGTGCCTCGGCCTTGCGCCCATTTATGCTTACCCATTGGCTGTACTTCCGAGTGTTGGCGGGCAGGGGAGTCCGCGGGACCATGTCTCTTCCTCCTAGGCAGGCCAGGGTCATGGCGGCGGGTTCCCACTCGAACTGCTCCGACTCGTAGGCTTCCGAGTCTTCGGAGACTTGTTCTTCTCCTAGGGCGGCGGCCGCCACCTGGCGGGGCCCGGGAACCTGGTTCTTCGGGCAGGTCGGGTCACTGGCATAGTGGCCGACTCGCTGGCATCGATGACACGTAACGTTGGCTCGGAACCCCGGGCGCATCGGGGGGTTTCCCCGGCCTGCTGGGGGCGGGGTGGTGTTAGCGGGAGCGACTGGGACAGCGTCTCTGCCCCGGCCCTGTCCTCCTCCTCCTCCCCGGGGACGATGAAGACCTTGGTTGGTTCTGTTCTGCTCATTCGGCCCACTCCGGGCCACTCGGGTGCTCTCCCACCGGTCAGCCTCGGTGGCGAGCTGCCGTGGGTCAGTCAATTTACTGTCGAGGAGGTGCTGCCTGAGCTCGACGAAACAGTTGTTGGAGAGGTGCTCCCACACAATGAGATTGAAGAGTTGTTCGTAAGTGGTTACGTTGTTACCCTTGATCCATCCCTCGAAGGCCCGGCTGAAATAGTTCACGTATTCCAACCACGTTGTACCTGGGATCCGGGTGCAGTTGCGGAACCTTTGGCGGTACATTTCAGGCGTAAGCCCATATCGACTGAGGAGGGCGGCCTTCATGTGGTCATAGGACGTCATTTGATGGTCCGGAAGCTGCAGCAGGGCATCACGGCCCTCATTGACGAATCTCCCCCATAGACCGGCTCCCCAGTCACTTCGAGCGACCCGGTGGGCAGTCATGGCGATCTCATAGGCCTTGAACCACTGCTGTATGTCGTCGTTTCGGTGATATTCTCGGACCACATCCTTGGGGATGTGGACCTTCTGCTCGGTAGTACCCGGGGAGCGCGGTGGCTCGGGCACCCCTAGGTTTTTGTTCAGTTTGCGTATTTCTATCTCGGCTAGTTTGCACTCGTGTTCGTATGCCAGTCTTTTTTCTTCGAGATCCCTCTGTCTCTGTTTTTTCTCTCGCTCTTCTCTGAGCCGTAAGTGTTCTAAGTTTATTTTTTGTTCCGCCAGCTTCAATTCTCTGTCTAATTTGAGCCGTGCCAAGTCTAACTCGTGTAATCTATTTTTTTCCCGCTCCTGGATCTCTTCTCGGGAGGGGCCTGTTCTCCGTTCTTCCGTCAGGGTGGTGTTGACTTCCGGGGCTTCGGGGTCCCGGGGGGTTGCGGTATTCGTCTCTGTCCAGGCCTCTAGGGCGTTTTTGAAGTCTTCTTTTGTGCTTAGCCCGGTGGTAGCAATGCCTAAGTCCATGCAAAATTGTTTGAGCTCTCTGTGGTTGTATTCTTCCAGCTTTTCCATCTGGAACTTCTCTGCCGATCCGCTCTCTTTGGTCGTCATTGTGGTTTTTAGTCGTAGGGTGAGTTACTGTCTGTACGGTACGCGTTGGTTCGGATCCCACCGCTGCCACCAATGTTAGACGGGGACCTGGAGGGTCGGCCGAGCACAAGGGGAGAGGCCTCCAGTGAGGACCGTCTCCAGCGATCGCACAGACAGGTAACTTCCCCCCCACAGATGGACACCACACGAAGATCAGGGTAACACCTTTTATAGGCAATTCTTTGAGTGAGGTGGTACGATACAAGGAGGTCAGGACACGATGATCCTCTCAATTCTAGTCTCTAGTAGGGGAAGGGGGTAGCGGGTCAGTCTTGGTACCGACAGGTACTGAGGTGTAACGGTGGTAGCTCACAATCCTCGAGCTCGGTGTTCGGACGGGTCAGACCGCGGCAGCGCCAGCAGGTACCGAAGATGTCGTAGGTGGCAACGGGCCGCGGCAGCGCCAGCAGGTCCCAACGAGGATGAAGGTTACGACGGGCCGCGGCAGCGCCAGCAGGTCCCACGAGGATGAAGGTTACAACGGGCCGCGGCAGCGCCAGCAGGTCCCACGAGGATGAAGGTTGCAGAGGGCCGCGGCAGCGCCAGCAGGTCCCACGAGGATGAAGGTTGCAGAGGGCCGCGGCAGCGCCAGCAGGTCCCACGAGGATGAAGGTTCCAGGGGGCCGCGGCAGTGCCAGCAGGCAGGACAATAGTTCACAAGGCAGGGCTGCGGCAGCGCCAGCAGTCCGTCAAGGATGAGTTCTTCTCAGTGTCTCTCGACTCCAGGATACAACTGCCTTCCTGTTCTGGGGCTGCCTCAGTTATAGGTCTGGCGCTCTTTGATGTCCGGACCCTCGCTCTTGGAGGTCGGGGGGTCCGGGATGAGGGAGTCCAGACACCCAGCAGGGGGGTGGAGCCAGCGCCCGGGGAGGCTGGGGGTGATCGGCACCTGGCGGGGGAGAGCCATCGACACTCCTTACTCCCATTGACCTGCCAAGTGGTCCGTTCACCTCCTGGGTGGATGGTGGTGCCGGGATGTCGGGACCTGGCCTGCCCGGGGTTGGGGTCGAGCTGAGGCCACGCGGCCTCGTGGCGCAGTGTCTAAGATGGCGGCTGGTCCGGGCAAGAGTGCTGACGGTGGCCCAGGCCAGGGACACAGGGGTTCCCGGGAGCAGACGTCCCATGGGGGACGGGTTGGGGGTTGCTTCTGCGGGTAGTACCTGGAAGGCCGGGTCCAGGGCCCTGTTATACGGGGAGGGAGCGAGCCCTTCATGGGGCTTGTCCAACAGGATGCAGGAGGGTAAAATATGCAGAGAAAGGGGGGAGGCAACAAACTTGCATTGCTTGCTACGCTTGGTTTGTGAGGGCATGCCACAAGCCTCATACCTCAGCTGTAGAATGCAATGCTTGCTACGCTTGGGTTGTGAGGGCATGCCACAAGCCTCATACCTGGGCTGTAGAATGCATCGCTTGCTACGCTTGGTTTGTGAGGGCATGTCACAAGCCTCATACCTCAGCTGTAGAATGCAATGCTTGTTACGCTTGTGTTTGTGAGGGCATGCCGCAAGCCTCATACCTCGGCTGTAGAATGTATCGCTTGCTATGCTTGTGTTTGTGAGGGCATGCCGCAAGCCTCATACCACGGCTGTAGAATGCATCGCTTGCTATGCTTGTGTTTGTGAGGGCATGCCGCAAGCCTCATACCTGGGCTGTAGAATGCATTGCTTGCAATGCTTGCTACGCTTGGTTTGTGAGGGCATGCCGCAAGAGTCATACCTCGGCTGTAGAATGCATCGCTTGCTACGCTTGTGTTTGTGAGGGCATGCCGCAAGCCTCATACCTGGGCTGTAGAATGCATTGCTTGCAATGCTTGCTACGCTTGGTTTGTGAGGGCATGCCGCAAGAGTCATACCTCGGCTGTAGAATGCATCGCTTGCTACGCTTGTGTTTGTGAGGGCATGCCGCAAGCCTCATACCTCAGCTGTAGAATGCAATGCTTGCTACGCTTGGTTTGTGAGGGCATGTCACAAGCCTCATACCTCAGCTGTAGAATGCAATGCTTGCTACGCTTGGTTTGTGAGGGCATGCCACAAGCCTCATACCTGGGCTGTAGAATGCATCGCTTGCTACGCTTGGTTTGTGAGGGCATGTCACAATCCTCATACCTCAGCTGTAGAATGCATCGCCTGCTACGCTTTTGTTTGTGAGGGCATGCCGCAAGCCTCATACCTCAGCTGTAGAATGCATCGCTTGCTACGCTTGTGTTTGTGAGGACATGCCGCAAGCCTCATACCTGGGCTGTAGAATGCATCGTTTGCTATGCTTGTGTTTGTGAGGACATGCCATAAGCCTCATACCTGGGCTGTAGAATGCATCGCTTGCTATGCTTGTGTTTGTGAGGGCATGTCACAAGCCTCATACCTGGGCTGTATAATGTATCGCTTTCTACGCTTGTGTTTGTGAGGACATGCCATAAGCCTCATACCTGGGCTGTAGAATGCATCGTTTGCTATGCTTGTGTTTGTGAGGACATGCCATAAGCCTCATACCTGGGCTGTAGAATGCATTGCTTGCTATGCTTGTGTTTGTGAGGGCATGGCACAAGCCTCATACCTCGGCTGTAGAATGCATTGCTTGCTACGCTTGTGTTTGTGAGGACATGCCGCAAGCCTCATACCTGGGCTGTAGAATGCATTGCTTGCTATGCTTGTGTGTTTGTGAGGGCATGGCACAAGCCTCATACCTCAGCTGTAGAATGCATTGCTTGCTACGCTTGTGTTTGTTAGGACATGCCGCAAGCCTCATACCTGGGCTGTAGAATGCATTGCTTGCTATGCTTGTGTGTTTGTGAGGGCATGGCACAAGCCTCATACCTCAGCTGTAGAATGCAATGCTTGCTACGCTTGGTTTGTGAGGGCATGTCACAATCCTCATACCTCAGCTGTAGAATGCATCGCCTGCTACGCTTTTGTTTGTGAGGGCATGCCGCAAGCCTCATACCTCAGCTGTAGAATGCATCGCTTGCTACGCTTGTGTTTGTGAGGACATGCCGCAAGCCTCATACCTGGGCTGTATAATGCATCGTTTGCTATGCTTGTGTTTGTGAGGACATGCCACAATCCTCATACCTCAGCTGTAGAATGCATCGCCTGCTACGCTTTTGTTTGTGAGGGCATGCCGCAAGCCTCATACCTGGGCTGTAGAATGCATCGTTTGCTATGCTTGTGTTTGTAAGGACATGCCATAAGCCTCATACCTGGGCTGTAGAATGCATCGCTTGCTATGCTTGTGTTTGTGAGGGCATGACACAAGCCTCATACCTCGGCTGTAGAATGCATCGCTTTCTACGCTTGTGTTTGTGAGGACATGCCGCAAGCCTCATACCTGGGCTGTAGAATGCATCGCTTGCTATGCTTGTGTTTGTGAGGGCATGTCACAAGCCTCATACCTGGGCTGTATAATGTATCGCTTTCTACGCTTGTGTTTGTGAGGACATGCCGCAAGCCTCATACCTGGGCTGTAGAATGCATTGCTTGCTATGCTTGTGTGTTTGTGAGGGCATGGCACAAGCCTCATACCTCAGCTGTAGAATGCAATGCTTGCTACGCTTGGTTTGTGAGGGCATGTCACAAGCCTCATACCTCAGCTGTAGAATGCAATGCTTGCTACGCTTGGTTTGTGAGGGCATGTCACAATCCTCATACCTCAGCTGTAGAATGCATCGCCTGCTACGCTTTTGTTTGTGAGGGCATGCCGCAAGCCTCATACCTCAGCTGTAGAATGCATCGCTTGCTACGCTTGTGTTTGTGAGGACATGCCGCAAGCCTCATACCTGGGCTGTATAATGCATCGTTTGCTATGCTTGTGTTTGTGAGGACATGCCACAATCCTCATACCTCAGCTGTAGAATGCATCGCCTGCTACGCTTTTGTTTGTGAGGGCATGCCGCAAGCCTCATACCTGGGCTGTAGAATGCATCGTTTGCTATGCTTGTGTTTGTGAGGACATGCCATAAGCCTCATACCTGGGCTGTAGAATGCATCGCTTGCTATGCTTGTGTTTGTGAGGGCATGACATCAGCCTCATACCTCGGCTGTAGAATGCATCGCTTGCTACGCTTGTGTTTGTGAGGACATGCCGCAAGCCTCATACCTGGGCTGTAGAATGCATTGCTTGCTATGCTTGTGTTTGTGAGGGCATGGCACAAGCCTCATACCTCGGCTGTAGAATGCATTGCTTGCTACGCTTGTGTTTGTGAGGACATGCCGCAAGCCTCATACCTGGGCTGTAGAATGCATTGCTTGCTACGCTTGTGTTTGTGAGGACATGCCGCAAGCCTCATACCTCGGCTGTAGAATGCATTGCTTGCTACGCTTGTGTTTGTGAGGACATGGCGCAAGCCTCATACCTGGGCTGTAGAATGCATTGCTTGCTATGCTTGTGTGTTTGTGAGGGCATGGCACAAGCCTCATACCTCAGCTGTAGAATGCATTGCTTGCTAAAGAGGAGGATGCCACATAAGTAGGAGGAGTGACAGGATGCAGGAATGTAAAATATGCAGAGAAAGGGGTGAGGCAACAAACTTGCAAGATAGGAAAGCATGAATAAACTAACACCAGCAAGAACCAACCAACCCCGAAAGTTGTAAGGCAACATCTTATGGTGTTCCTGAAGTGCTGACTCTCTTAAAGGGCTGACTCTCTTGGTTCTGGGGTTCACATTGGCCTGATTCTCCCTCAATCCAGAAAAGCCTTCCTGCTTCTCAGCGCCACCTCCATAGAGCGCTATTCCAGACCCTCCACGCCTCCTGGCTACTCTGTTGTTTCTGAGATGTCCAGGTTTCCCTGAGACATTCTCTCCAACCCTTGAGCTTTCTCTGTTGAATTCTTAAACAGTCTTGCCTTACAATAATAGATACATAATTTAGCTAATCAATTCTCTGCGGTACCGGTATTGTGGGATTGTAGTCATTTTCTGGTCTGTTATTTTGCTATGTGAAGTGGGGCGACTGTACTACGTAGAGCATTATATGCTATTTTAAAGTCCTACTTAATTTGTTACTTTGTACTAGTAAAATGTAACTGAGTTATCGTGCTGGTAGAAGGCCACACTCTGGCCTTGTGGGATTTGTAGTCCTTTAAGTGCAATTCAAACAACCCTTGTGTTGGTGTCTGGGCTCTGAATCTCAAGATGCATTCTAATTGGCTGCCAAGCTATGACATGCATGTGTGATTGTATCGCTACTGGAAGGTAGTAGTGCTCACGTGACTTGACAAAGACTATGGGTTTAGGTGAGATATTGGTGTGTTGGCAGTTGTTTTCCACTGTGAACCTTTTTTTGCACTGATTAGCATGTGTTGATTACACTCTAAGTGTGTTGCAATAAAGATTGTGTATCTAGACGTGTTAACGCCTGTTGGACCAGCCCAAACCTGGGAAGACCCTTCAACCGGTCCATGGAGGAGGAAACAGGCATAATCATAGGACCCGGGGAAAAAAAAAAAAAAAAAAAAAAAAAACAACCCCGGGCATTCTACCTCCATTTTACCAAAAAGTCCCAAAAAGCAAGCTTTTTCCTGCTGCAGGATCTGGCCAGGTCCACCCTAGAAACCTCGTAGAGCGATGTCAACCATCCTGAAAAAGTTGGGGGAGCTACGTCTATCCAAAACCTGCAAATCTGTCTCCTAGCCAGGAGGATTGAATAAAACAAAAAGGATCTAGCCTGCCCAATGATGCTATCATCTAATCCAAAGATAATCAGGGGAAGAGAGATATGCAATGTTGTATTAAGCATAGAAGACAGAGCCTCCAACACCTTCTCCCAAAAATAGCTAATTGCTGGGCAGTCCTTGAACATGTGAACATCCGAAGCCTCCGGCAGATTACATGTATTACAACTTTTCCCATGTTGATATTTAGATAGTTTCTGGGGAGAAAGGTATGCACGATGTAGCGTGAAAAGGTGGTTTCTTTTCAGCCAAGCTGGTTTCACAAGCTTGTTTAGCAAAGTAAATGAAATTTGCCACTTCGAATCCCACTGATCTCCCATCTCTCTTGCCCATAAGCGTTAACACGTCTAGATGGAGAGATCTAGGTCTCCCTGTTGTGTAAAGAATCCCTTCTCCCGCCAATAATAGCTTTTGTGCGCCTGGGTCCGTGCCATGTTAACATATCCGAGGGCTGGTTACGGTGGCGTTGTGGTGGTTGGTGGTTGCTTCTTTATACTAGGGTATCGGCAAATGAGGACACAAAAAAAAAGAAAAAAAAATACAAATAAAAAAAAATAAAGATTGTGTATGTTTGCACACTGGGGGAAATAATGGGGCATATTTACAAGATAATGGTGCCGCGCTGCAAGCCATCTTGCTGTCCCGAGCTACGTCATAAGGAATGTGCAGCGATACGCCATATTTACAACAATACGACGCATCCTTTCCTCTGTGCTGGCGCACACTAGGTTGCTTAGTTCCAATGCAGGCACCCTGGCACCACGCTGCAGGGATTTTTGATTTTTGTGCAGGAAGGGACAACCATTGACGGCATTTTCCTTCTTCTATGTGTGCTGCAGAAAGAGGAAAAAACTTGGAGAAATAAGGTTATTCCTCATTGTGGTGCCACTTTTATGCCTCCTCTGAGGCGTTAGAATCTGACGCATTCCCGGGTTTACAAAAACTTGCAAATCTGCGAATGCATCAGATTCCATGGGTGTTGCGTGGACACCCACAGCAACACCCACGGCACGACCTTTTCAATCAGAGTGATGCATGAAATGTGCCATATTTACAAGGCCATGAAAAGCCAAAGCCACGCAGGGTGTCTAGCCTTGTAAATATGGGCCAGCACGCAGCGCCACCGCAGCGTTAAAAAAAATGGCGCTCCAGTGGTGGCTTGTAAATATGCTCCTATGTTTCTTTTTTTTTTTTTTTGCTGGGTCTGGAAGTTAGAATGGAGCGGTTACAAAAGTTATGAATTTTCCAATCTTCAGTGATCCATTGTTCTCCTGGAAACAGTAAACAAACAGCAATGTGGAAATGTAGGTAAACCTTAGTAAAAATGAGTAGTAGTGCGAAATGTGTTTTTTTTAACTGCCGTTTTCACCTAGAGTTTTAAGACATTTATATGGAACTTGTGCTTAAAAAGTACAATTTTTACATCGTATTCTCGGCCAGCGCAAGGGAACTCCTTAGCACTTATTTGGTGGGCGTGGCATGCTATAAAGTGACTGCAACATTTCATTAGTGCCTCTTAAATATCTGTGGCTTGTTAATAAGTCCATGTGAAAACTACGCTGTAAAGAGACCCCCTCCCGCCCTGAGCGCTCTGAAGGAAGTCAGGCCAGCTCGCGCGCTGCAGCTGCAGAAAGATATTAACACCCACCACCACTACTCTCTGAGATCAGAGGCCCCTCTGCCAGTCAGTGTAAGGGGTCCAGGGCTGGACTGAGAACCAAAACCAGCCCTGGCAAAGTGCTCGGCCGGCAGGCAGGCACCAGGGGCCCAAAACCGGCCCCCACCCTTGCGGCGCACAGGGGGATTGCCCGATGCCTGCAACGGCCAGTCCGGCCCTGGAGGGGTACAGACTCTCAAACCCTGAAATTCCATCTCCTAAATAAATACTTTCATGACCAACGTCAACTAACCTAGTCTTCCTTATCCGAGTTGTCTCCTCTCTCTCTGGACATTCAAGGATAGTGGGTGACCGGACCATGTCACTCTCGCCTTTTTCTTTTATTGCTCTCTCCCCCTCCGCTCCACTGCATATTTATTTCCCATGCTGTATTTTTTCCCCCTGTTTTTTTTCCTTACTACCTACTATGTAATGTAATAACCTTCTGCTGTTTACTGTGTGTATGTAAAGCGCACGGATATTTATGGGTCAAGCTAGCGCTATATAAAACTTTTAAATAAATAAACATGCCAACATTTTAGGACAGGGATGTGGGAGATTTACAAGCGCAAATAAAGCCATTTTTGGCTTGTTAAATCGGTAGTCTCCCGCCTGAATCGGATCTATTGGCATGTATGCCTTAATGTGCCACTTTCGTTGCCCAGTGGGGCCATATGTATCAAGCACAAACGCGTTCGCAAACGCCGAAATTCGCAGAATTTTGGCATTTGCGAACGCATTTTTGCTAAATGGTATGTATGTAGCAAACCTGAGTGCCAAATAAGGAATGGCAAATTTGCGATTCCTTATTTTGCGATTGCATTTAAGGAATCGCAAATTTTGCGATTCCTTAAATGCAATATAAGAAGCACCAGAAAAGTGCAATTCCGCCTTAAGGAATCACAAATTACCACCAACTTCAAGTTGGTGGTAATTTGCGATTTCTTTCACAAATGCACTTTTTTGCATTTGTGAAGGTGCCATGTGGCGCCCATACATGCCCTTAGGGCATGTATGTGCGCTATATGCGCACACATGTGAATTTCAGGGGTGCATCAGGGTGTCCTTATGACACCCTTGCACCCTTGAAATTATTCTCAATTTGCGATTCTCAAATTGTGAATCGCAAATTGAGAATAACTTCCCATTCATTCCTACGGGCCTGTAGGCCCATAGAAATGAATGGGAAATTATTCCTTTTTTTTTTTTTGCAGAGTTTTATATAGCACGAACTAGAACCGAACCGAATCAGTTATCAGAGCGCTGTACATAGCACCAGTTACGTTACATGAGGACACGCTTTCATTTTTTAGGCACGGGGAGATTAAGTGATTTGCCCAGAATCACAGGGGGTTTTTGGCGTCGTTACCAAGACTCGAACCCAGATCCCCAGGTCTGAGGTCGAGCGCCTTAGCCGTTAGGCCAACCCTTAATTGCGATTTGCAATTTGCTAATTGCAATTAAAGAATTTTAAGAAATCGCAAAAGAAATGCGATTTTCTCCATACATCCCTGTTTGCAAATCTCAAACAGCGATTTCTAAAAAATCGCTATTTTACATTCGCAAATCAGGATGTTGATACATCTGCCCCTAAAATCCGAGCCCTCGTCTTTCTTTCATCCTTAAGCGCGTCCAGTAGTCACGCCATTCTCCCGCCCGCCGGCAGATGGCAGCAACGCGACACCGGGGAAAGGTGATCTGGGACCCATCAGAGCGCGCGCGGCATGCGACATCTGACCCCCGGCTGCCTGGAAGTGATGGCTCACGCTAACAAGAGCTCTCTGTCTGCGCTGGCTTCATCCCTCGCCCCGCACCATTTGACGTTTTACAACTTATTCATTTCATATCAGCTCTCTTTAAAAAAAAAAAAATTTCATCTAAACTTACCCCCGCCCTCTTTCTAAGTTTCCTTCCGTTGAGTATCTTTCTCAAACTATGTTACTATTCTTTGTTTTTTTCTTACAACAATTATTTCCAACTTATTTTCGATGTTTTTATGTTTCTGGTTTACCTCTCTTTCATTGTTGCTTTTCTGATTTGTTTTTTTGCCCTCTGTCGGTGTTCTTTCTTATTCGTCTTCTTTAATCCACTTGTTTCTTCTTTATTTCCTTGTCGTGTCTTTCTCCCTTTCTTACCTGCTTTCTTTTTTCACTTCTTTCTGTGACTTTCCCCTGTTTCTCTATATCTCCCTTTATTTATGAAGTTTTCTTTTTTCGCCTTCTTTTTAGGTTGTCCTTTATATTTGGTCCACTCTTTTCTCCCACCCCAATGCTTGCTTCCTTTTATTCCCCCACCCCCCTCTCTTGCGTGCAGGCTTCCTTTATTTCACATTTATATGCATTTATTTCATTTTCCTTCTTTCCTTTTCTAGTTGTTCTTCCCACTTTTTGCATTAATTTCTTTCGTTATTTTTGAGTTGTCTCGTTTTTTTGACCTATTGCTTTTTATAGTCCTTAGTTTTTTTCCTGCCGTTCCCTACCTTATTCTTTTCTTTTATTTCTTTTCTTTCTTTCTTTCTTTCTTTCTTGCTTTCTTGCTTTCTTTCTTTCTTTCTTTCCTTTCTTTCTTTCTTTCTTTCTTTTCTTTTCTTCTTTTCTTTCTTTCTTTCTTTCTTTCTTTCTTGCTTTCTTTCTTTTCTTTTTTTCTTTCTTTCTTTCCTCGCGGCACTACAGTCTTGCTTTTATTCTTTTCTCCCATCATTCGCATTTCCTGCTCATTTCCTGTAATTCTGCCTGCTTTTCTGTCTCTGGTTTTCTTTTCTCGCTTCCTTTTCTGATCTCATTCATTCCTGTCATTTTCGGCAGCTAGCCAACTCTTCAAATAAATCTAGCGCTACCTTCCAAGCCCCTAAGTGGTTTGCTTTATGTGCAAAGTCCATGCAAAAGGCACTAGGCACGAGGCGCCTGCAGATCACCAGGAAGAAATGACGCATTTTATTCCCTCCCCCGAGTTCCTCTCCCGCAGTCACAACTTTATCGTCTCTCGTCCCCTCATTTAATGTTCTCTCCCTCCTGTCTCTGTCCCTCCACCCGCACTTCATTTACCCCAAAAATGTTTCAGGGTGGGGCCACCCCGCGCGCCCCCTCCACACCTGTGCGCCCATTAAATCTTTACTGCTGTCTGGCTGGGGGGCTGCGGGACAGTTTCTCTCTCGCCTGCGCCATTTCAGGGGACTCGTAAAATATAATAATAATGAAAAAAAAATACAATAAGCCGGCCGGCTCTCGCGTTACACATGAAAAAGGCCGGGACAGCAGCTGTCTGCGGCAGAAAACATATGCTTGTAAAACTCCGCCGAGATGCGAGCGAGCGTGCGTGCGAGAAATACCTCTCTGAGAGGGCTTCCTCCCTCTGCGAGCGCCACTTAGCTTGGAGCCTGCGGCCCAGCTCCAACCCTGACTGACTTCCAAACTCCGGCCTAACTCCAGCCTGCGGTCTTCTAACTCCGGCCTCCAACCTAGCTTCGGCCTCCGCCCTAGCTTCTTAACACTACCCTAACTCTGGCCTTCAAACTTCAGCCTTTCTTCTACCTCCAGCCTCCTAATTCTAGCCTACCTCCAAATGTTTGATTGGTTCAGATGCTCCGTCCATCACCACCCCTTGTGTACCACTTTGGCCGCCATAAGTGTGGCAGGGTATGCTCAGACATGAGTCCCTTGCTCACTTTGCCACTGGAGTCAAGCAAGCCGGGCTGAAGACGGCTGGAATGCCAGAAACCGGTCCTGTGAAGCTTGATTCCGGTCCAGGGAAGACATGGCTTCGCAGTTCGGGCTGGACTGTTCCCATGAGGCACAGGGTCAAGACTGATTTGCAAATGGCCATGTCGGAACAGGGGTGGCAGAGTGGGCTAAAGAACGGTGATGGATTAAACCCAGATCTGTTGACTGGGGGAGAGTGTTTGATTGGTTCAGATGCTCCGTCCATCATCACCCCCTTGTGTACCACTTTCTTCTACCTCCAGCCTCCTAATTCTGGCCTACCTCCAAATTCCGGCCTCCTAACTTCGGATACCTTCCAAATCCATCCTTCGTCCTATCTCCTAACTCCGGCCTCCTAACTCCAGCCTACCTTCTACTAGTGGTCTTCTAACTTCAGCCATCCATCCTAGCTTCAGCCCAACTCCGGCCTCCTAACACTACCCTAACTCTGCCCTTCAAACTTCGGCCTTTCTTATACCAGGGAGGACATGGCTTGGCAGTTCGGTCTGTACTGTTCCCTTGAGGCATAAGGTCAAGACTGATTTGCATATGGCTGGGTCTAAACTGGGGTGGCATGGTGGGCAAAAGAACAATGGATTTAACCCAGATCTCTTGACAGGGGGTGAATGTATGATTTATTCAGCATTCCGTCCATCATTTTTTTGCGTAGCACTTTTCACCCTGAGTTGGCAGGGTATGCCCAGACGTGGGTCCCTTGCTCCCTGTGTCACTGGATTCAAGCTAGCCTGGCTGATCTGATGAGGGGTGTTACCCAGAAACCGTCCCAGGATGCTTGTTTCCGATTTGCATATGGCTGGGTCTAAACTGGGGTGGCATGCTGAGCAAAAGGATGGATTTAGGCCCAGATCTCTTGACTGGGGGTGAATGTATGATTCATTCAGCATTCCGTCCATCAGGCCTACCTCCCCTCCATCCTAGCTTCGGCTACCTGCAGGCTCCTAACTTCGGGGACCTTCTAAATCCAGCCTTCTTCCTAATTCCAGGCTCCTAACACTAACCTAACTCTGGCCTCCAAACTTCGGTCTTCCTTCTACCTCCAGTCTCCTAACTCCGGCCTACCTCCTAACTTCCAACTCTGGCCTCCGCCCTAGCTTTGGCCTAACTCCAGCCTCCTAACACTACCCTAACTCTAGCCTTCAGGTACCTTCTAAATTCGTCCTTCGTCCTATTTTAGGCCTACCTCCTAACACCGGCTTCCTAACTCCAACCTACCTCATACCTTCTATCTGTAGTCCTCCAACTCCAGCCCCCATCCTAGCTTTGGCCTAACTCCTGGATCCTAACATTATCCTAACACTGGCCTCCAAACTTTGGCCTTCATTCTACCTCCATCCTCCTAACTTCGGGTACCTTCTAAATCCAGCCTTCATCCTAGCTTCATCCTAACTCAGGCCTCCTAAAACTAACCTAACTCTGGCCTCCAAACTTCAGCCTTCCTTCTACATCTGGCCTCTATACTCTAGCCTAACTCTGACCTCCTAACTTTGGCCTCCTAACACTACCCAAACTCTGGCCTACTTTCTAACTTTGGTCTTCTAACTCTGGCCTCCAACCTAGCTTCGTCCTAACTCTGGCCTCCTAACTCTACCCAAACTCTGGCCTACATTCTAACTGCGGTCTTCTAATTCCAGCCTCTATACTAGCTTTGGCGTAACTCTGGCCTCAGAACACTAACCTAACGCTGATCTCCATACCTCAACCTTCCTTCTATCTCCAGCTTCTTAATTCTGGCCTAGCTCCGGTTTCCTACATTTCGCCCGACTCTGGCCTCCTAACTCTGGCCTACCTTTTTACACTGGCCTAACTCTGGCCTCCTAGCTCTGACGTCCTATTTTCCTATTTTCAGCTTTTCTGTTAACTCTGGCCTCCTAACTCTGGTCTTCAAACACCAGATTTCCCCTAACTCCAGCCTCCTAAGTATGGCCTGCCTCCTCATTCTAGTCTACTAATTTCCACCTTGCCTTACAACTTTTGTTGGCCTCCTAAATACATCCTAGCTATTACCTCTGGTCTCCTGATTCCTGATTCCGGACACCTCGCTCCGGCTGACCAACTAACGTTTACCTCTTAATCCCGGCCTGCTCCCTCCTAACACTGATTGATCTCCTAGTCCAGCCGCATAATTCTAGCCTCATAATTCTGGTTGACCACCTAACTCTGGCCTCCTACTTCCTAACATTGGTTGATCTCACGCAAGCATCACATTGAGCGTCAGAAGGTTATCACAACACCATTCCAGAGAAGCGCCATGTTGAGTGTTGGAAGGTTATCCTGACATCATTCCTGAGAAGCGCCGCGTTGAGCGTCAGAAGCTTATCACAACATCATTCTAGAGAAGCGCCACGTTGAGCGTCTGAAGGTTAACCCAACATCATTCCAGAGAAGCATCATCTGGAGCGTCAGAAGGTTATCCCGACATCATTCCAGAGAAGCGCCACGTTGAGCGTCAGAAGGTTATCACAACACCATTCCAGAGAAGCGCCAGGTTGAGCGTCATCAGGTTATCCCGAGATCATTCCAGAGAAGCGCCACGTTGCGTGTTGGAAGGTTATCCCGACATCATTCCAGAGAAGCGCCATGTGAGCGTCAGAAGGTTACCACGTCATAATTCCAGAGAAGCATCACGTTGAGCGTAAGAAGGTTTCCCTGACATCATTCCAGAGAAGCGCCACGTTGAGCGTCGATAGGTTATCCCAACATCATTCCAGAGAAGCGCCACGTTGAGCGTCAGAAGGTTATCACGACAACCTTCCAGAGAAGTGCCACGTTGAGTGTTGGAAGGTTATCCTGACATCTTTCCAGAGAAGCGCCACGTTGAGCGTCAGAAGCTTATCATGACATCATTCTAGAGAAGCATCACGTTGAGCGCCAGAAGGTTATCCCGACATCATTCCAGAGAAGCACCACGTTGAGCGTCAGAAGGTTATCTCAAAACCATTCCAGAGAGACGCCACGTTGAGTTTTGGAAGGTTATCATCACAACACCATTCCAGAGAAGCGCCACGTTGAGCGTCAGAAGGTTATCCCGACATCATTCCTGAGAAGCGCCACGTTGAGCGTCAGAAGGTTATCACGACACCATTTCAGAAAAGCGCCACGTTGAGTGTTGGAAGATTATCACGTCATCATTCTGAGGCGGAAAGCCGGGAGCTAGGCCCTTGACCCCTTTTTAAAAAACAATTATTTTACTACTGTTTTAACATTTGTGTGTGTTGACCTGATTGAGGAAACTTGCGTTTTTAGCCGCTAATTTGCACAGCCTTACTTCCACACTTGGGACGCTTAACCCCGGTGCGTCCAGCTCTCCGAGGGCCGATTTAGGGCCACACTCGGACTGAAGAGGCTCCCGAAGGGCGACGACTTTGGCCGCCATCTTGGGGAGAGAGTAGGTTCAGCGCCCTAGCGGTCGGGCGAATCACGGCCCGGGTGCTACAAAATGGAGGCCATTTCCTGTCCGCGCAGCGGGCGCGCCGATGGCGCGCCAGAGGCGCGCCAGAGGCAAGCCCGTCTGGGCCCGTCCGGGCCAGTTCGGGCCTAGGGCCAGCCTCTATGCCCATTTCTCGGCTAGATCCAGCTGCTCTCACTAGGGATCAATTGCTGGCGCTACAAAACCACGGGGATCCAGGTTGTTTTCAACTGGACTGGACGATGGCTCCGTTCTGCCGCTGTCGGTCCGTGGGGACCAACTGCAAGAAAACTTGCCGAGTCCTGAGGATGGCATTACTTAATTGTAGATCTTTGCCTAAACATGCGGTAGAAATTAACCTGCTGATCGAGGATAGCAACCTTGATCTGCTTTTCCTCACGGAAACCTGGTTAACCCCTTTCACTGATTTTGATACCATCTCTGCCCTACCTTGCGGTTTCAGGATCCAGACTCGTAACCGTGATGAGGGGAAAGGGGGGGGTCTTGCTATAATTTATAGGGAATCCCTGACTTGTAGATTGGAGGATAGTGGAATCTTAGACACGGAGAGCACGGGTTTCAACATCCAATTGACACCTACATCCTCCCTCTCGGGATTCCTCATTAACCGCCCGCCGGGTAACCTAAAACAATTCTTAGATTCCCTTTTAGAATCCACCTTAGCAGCTGCAGCTCGGTCCTCCAACTTCTTGGTTTTGGGAGACCTGAACCTGCATTTCGACGATCCTAATGATAAAACAGCAGCTGATGTTATTTCAAACCTAAAAGCCTTTGAATTGGATCTTATAAATAGGGAATCTACCCACAATAAAGGTCATTTGTTAGACCCCATTTTTTCTAATCTCCCCAAGCTGAGAGCTCAATCTCCTCTGCCCCTACCGTGGTCTGACCATTTTTTGGTCCCTTTCTCTTGGGAAATCCACCCTGAAACAGACCGGGCCACTTGTCCCCGTACACTGCAGAGAGACTGGCCGAGGTTATCGGTGGGAGATCACTCGGGCCCTTGAACAATCAACTCCGGACACAGAACCTGATGCACTTCTGGCGGATGAAAACTTTAATAACTGGCTTACTAACTCCCTGGACACGGTTCTCCCTCTTAAATTAAAAACAAAAAAGAGCAGTACTTTTAAATCCCCCTGGTTTACAACTGAATTGAGAGACCTCAGAAAAGCCTGTAAGAAATTAGAAAGGAAGTGGAGGAAAGATTGGTCAACTCTTAGTAAAACCTCCTACCAGGCCGCTCTGAGACTCTACAAAGCTGCACGGCAGAAATCTAAAGCAGAATTCTTTAAGGAGAAAATTAAAACATCAGCTAACTCCTCCAGGGAAACTTTTAAAATTGTTAATCAGCTGCTCAAAATCTCTGCCCCTATAACCACACACAGAGACCCCGAATTAAGATGCGATCAGTTAGCGGAGTTTTTTGACAGCAAAATACAAAAAATCCTAGATAGCCTTCCCCAAATGCCCACCCTACTTTCGAGAGAACCCCCTACCCCCGTCTCTCCCAGTCCCCAGCTCGAGGCCTTCGGTGCCATCACCAAGGAAGACTTCGGTAACACGCTAGCAATCATAAAAAGTGGCTCCCCATCCGACCCAGCCCCTATGCACATCCTCAAACAAATTTTGAGTACGATCTCACCTATGGCCACAGAGCTTCTAAACACCTCATTCGCCACAGGCATAGTCCCCCCTAGCTGGAAGCAAGCTAAAATCAAAACACTCCTGAAGAAACCAGGATTAGACCCCTCGGACATGGCCAACTACCGCCCAATCTCCTTGCTTCCAGGAATGGGCAAAGTGGCTGAGAAGCTGGTGAATAGGCAGCTCTCAGACTATTTGGAAAAGAATGGTCTCCTGAGCGACTCCCAAACTGGTTTTCGCCCGGGTCAGAGTACAGACACTGCCCTTCTAGTGGCTACTGAAGAAGCAAGATGCATCTTAGATTCAGGGGGATCTGCAGCCCTGATCCTCCTGGATCTAAGCGCTGCATTCGATACCGTCGACCACCCAACCTTGGTCCAGCGCCTTGCCAAATTGGGCATCACAGGGTTGGCTCTTAGATGGCTTGAGTCCTTCCTCGATAAAAGATCGTTTAGGATTTGGGAGAATGGCTCAATGTCCAAACCCGTCCCCTTGCAGTGTGGGGTGCCGCAGGGCTCCTCCCTGAGCCCCACACTGTTCAATGTCTATATGGCCCCGTTAGAGGAGGCAGTAGCCCCCTTCGGGATCAAATCTATTAGTTATGCAGACGATACTCAACTCATCGTCTCGCTGTCACAACAAAGGGGACACCCATCTGATCTATCAAGTTGCCTATCAGCTATCTTCTCTTGGATGACTGCCTCCAAACTTAGACTCAATGGAGCGAAGACCGAGATTATGGTCATGGGTCACCCAGTTCCATCTCTGTCCTCTGACCATTGGCCTCCCTGTATGGGGGACCTACCATCCCCAAAGGAGAAAGTTAAGAGTCTTGGGGTTTGGTTTGAACCCCAACTCACCTTCATGACCCATGCGCAGAAGGTGGCTGGAGGATGCTTTGGATCGTTGCGGGCGGTGAGGAAGGTCCTTCCCCTGCTCCCTTTCGAATCTAGAAAACTTCTGATTCAGGGACTAATCTTGGCCAGACTGGATTATGGCAATGCCCTCCTCCTGGCGGCACCCCATGGCCACGATTAACATCTTACAGCGGGTCCAGAACGCCGCAGCAAGGCTCCTTATGGGAGCCCCCAGATGGGTCTCAGCTAAACCTTTGCTTAGAGCCTTGCACTGGCTCCCAATCCAGGAGCGAATTTCCTTCAAGTCACTATGTATTGCCTACAAATCCCTCCAAGGTAATGGCCCTCCAGCCCTTAGGGGATTGATCTGTCCTTATAAAGCCACTCGGGCTCTTCGATCTGATGGAGAAAACCTGGCCGTTACTCCTAGAGTAAGGAAGGCCCGCACTGGAGGTCGTCGGTTTTCGCTGAATGCAGCAAAAAAGTGGAATGCCCTGCCCAGGGTCCTACGGAAGGAACCTTCATACCTTAAGTTCAGAAAATTACTCAAAACTTTCCTTTTCCCCAAAGTTCCCTAAACCTTCTTCCTCATTTGCTCTGTTATTAACTGTTTTAGCGCTGGGACGCTCAAGGGCAGCCATGCGCTCTATAAATCCAATTCCATTCCATTCCATTCCATCATTCCAGAGAAGCATCACGTTGAGCGTCAGAAGGTTATCACGTCATCATTCCAGAGAAGCATCATGTTGAGCGTCAGAAGGTTACCAGAGAAGCGCCACGTTGAGTGTTGGAAGGTTATCTCGACATCATTCCAGAGAAGCGCCACGTTGAGCATCAGAAGCTTATCACGTCATCATTCCAGAGAAGCATCACGTTGAGTGTCAGAAGGTTATCCCAACATCATTCCAGAGAAGCATCACGTTGAGCCTCAGAAGCTTATCACGACACCATTTCAGAGAAGCGCCACGTTGAGTTTTGGAAGGTTATCATCTCGACATCATTTCAGAGAAGCGCCACGTTGAGCGTCAGAAAGTTATCACGACACCATTTCAGAGAAGCGCCAAGTTGAGTGTTGGAAGGTTATCCCGACATCATTCCAGAGAAGCATCGTTGATTTTCTGTTCTATTGTTGATCCTCATGTAAAGCGCTCTGATACCTCTGGGTCTAGCCAGCGCTATATAAAACTCTTAAAATAAATAAATAAATAATTCCAGAGAAGCATCACGTTGAGTGTCAGAAGGTTATCACGACACCATTCCAGAGAAGCGCCACGTTGAGTGTTGGAAGGTTATCCCAAAGTCATTCCAGAGAAGCATCACGTTGAGCATCAGAAGGTTATCCCGATATCATTCCAGAGAAGCATCATATTGAGTGTCAGAAGGCTATGCCGACATCATTCCAGAGAAGCGCCACGTTGAGCGTCAGAAGGTTATCACAACACCATTCCAGAGAAGCTCCACGTTGAGCGCTGGAAGGTTATTACGACACCATTCCAGAGAAGCATCATGTTGAGTGTTGGAAGGTTATCCCGACATCATTCCAGAGAAGCGCCACGTTGAGCATCTGAAGGTTATCAGGACATCATTCCAGAGATGCGCCACGTTGAGTGTTGGAAGGTTATCACGACATCATTCCAGAGAAGCGCCACGTTGAATGTTGGAAGGTTATCCCGACATCATTCCAGAGAAGCACCAGGTTGAGCGTCAGAAGCTTATTACGTCATCATTCCAGAGAAGCATCATGTTGAGCGTCAGAAGGTTATCACATCATCATTCGAGAGAAGCATCATGTTGAACATCAGAAGGTTATACCGACATCATTCCAGAGATGCGCCACGTTGAGTATTGGAAGGTTATCACGACACCATTCCAGAGAAGCGCCACGTTGAGTGTTGGAAGGTTATCCCAAAACCATTCCAGAGAAGCGCCACGTTGAGTGCTGGAAGGTTATCACGACACCATTCCAGAGAAGCATCATGTTGAGTGTTGGAAGGTTATCCCGACTTCATTCCAGAGAGGCGCCACGTTGAGTGTCTGAAGGTTATCCCGACATCATTCAAGAGAAGCGCCACGTTGAGCATCAGAAGGTTATCACGTCATCATTCCAGAGAAGCATCATGTTGAGTGTCAGAAGGTTATCCCGACATAATTCCAGAGAAGCGCCACGTTGAACGTCAGAAGGTTATGACAACACCATTCCAGAGAAGCACCACGTTGAGTGTTGGAAGGTTATCTCGACACCATTCCAGAGAAGCGCCACGTGGAGTGTTGGAAGGTTATCCCGACACCATTCTAGAGAAGCGCCACGTTGAGTGTTGGAAGGTTATCCCGACACCATTCCAGAAAAGTGCCACGTTGAGCGCTGGAAGGTTATCCCAACACCATTCCAGAGAAGCTCCACGTTGAGCGCTGGAAGGTTATCATGACACCATTCCAGAGAAGCGCCAGATTGAGTGTTGGAAGGTTATAACAACACCATTCCAGAGAAGCGCCACATTGAGTGTTGGAAGGTTATCCCGACACCATTCCAGAGAAGTGCCACGTTGAGCGCTGGAAGGTTATCCTGACACCATTTCAGAGAAGCGCCACGTTGAGCGCTGGAAGGTTATCACGACACCATTCCAGATAAGCACCACGTTGAGTGTTGGAAGGTTATCTTGACACCATTCCAGAGAAGCGCCACGTTGAGTGTTGGAAGGTTTAACAACACCATTGCATGAGAAGCGCCACGTTGAGTGTTGGAAGGTTATCACTACACCATTCCAGAGAAGCGCCACCTTTTGCGGCAGAAGCTTATCGCGACACCATTCCAGAGAAGCGCCACGTTGAGCGTCAGAAAGTTATCACGACACCATTTCAGAGAAGCGCCAAGTTGAGTGTTGGAAGGTTATCCCGACATCATTCCAGAGAAGCATCGTTGATTTTCTGTTCTATTGTTGATCCTCATGTAAAGCGCTCTGATACCTCTGGGTCTAGCCAGTGCTATATAAAACTCTTAAAATAAATAAATAAATAATTCCAGAGAAGCATCACGTTGAGTGTCAGAAGGTTATCACGACACCATTCCAGAGAAGCGCCACGTTGAGTGTTGGAAGGTTATCCCAAAGTCATTCCAGAGAAGCATCACGTTGAGCATCAGAAGGTTATCCCGATATCATTCCAGAGAAGCATCATATTGAGTGTCAGAAGGCTATGCCGACATCATTCCAGAGAAGCGCCACGTTGAGCGTCAGAAGGTTATCACAACACCATTCCAGAGAAGCTCCACGTTGAGCGCTGGAAGGTTATTACGACACCATTCCAGAGAAGCATCATGTTGAGTGTTGGAAGGTTATCCCGACATCATTCCAGAGAAGCGCCACGGTGAGCATCTGAAGGTTATCAGGACATCATTCCAGAGATGCGCCACGTTGAGTGTTGGAAGGTTATCACGACATCATTCCAGAGAAGCGCCACGTTGAATGTTGGAAGGTTATCCCGACATCATTCCAGAGAAGCACCAGGTTGAGCGTCAGAAGCTGATTACGTCATCATTCCAGAGAAGCATCATGTTGAGCGTCAGAAGGTTATCACATCATCATTCGAGAGAAGCATCATGTTGAACATCAGAAGGTTATACCGACATCATTCCAGAGATGCGCCACGTTGAGTATTGGAAGGTTATCACGACACCATTCCAGAGAAGCGCCACGTTGAGTGTTGGAAGGTTATCCCAACACCATTCCAGAGAAGCGCCACGTTGAGTGCTGGAAGGTTATCACGACACCATTCCAGAGAAGCATCATGTTGAGTGTTGGAAGGTTATCCCGACTTCATTCCAGAGAGGCGCCACGTTGAGTGTCTGAAGGTTATCCCGACATCATTCAAGAGAAGCGCCACGTTGAGCATCAGAAGGTTATCACGTCATCATTCCAGAGAAGCATCATGTTGAGTGTCAGAAGGTTATCCCGACATCATTCCAGAGAAGCGCCACGTTGAACGTCAGAAGGTTATGACAACACCATTCCAGAGAAGCACCACGTTGAGTGTTGGAAGGTTATCTCGACACCATTCCAGAGAAGCGCCACGTGGAGTGTTGGAAGGTTATCCCGACACCATTCTAGAGAAGCGCCACGTTGAGTGTTGGAAGGTTATCCCGACACCATTCCAGAAAAGTGCCACGTTGAGCGCTGGAAGGTTATCCCAACACCATTCCAGAGAAGCTCCACGTTGAGCGCTGGAAGGTTATCATGACACCATTTCAGAGAAGCGCCAGATTGAGTGTTGGAAGGTTATAACAACACCATTCCAGAGAAGCGCCACATTGAGTGTTGGAAGGTTATCCCGACACCATTCCAGAGAAGTGCCACGTTGAGCGCTGGAAGGTTATCCTGACACCATTTCAGAGAAGCGCCATGTTGAGCGCTGGAAGGTTATCACGACACCATTCCAGATAAGCACCACGTTTAGTGTTGGAAGGTTATCTTGACACCATTCCAGAGAAGTGCCACGTTGAGTGTTGGAAGGTTTAACAACACCATTGCATGAGAAGCGCCACGTTGAGTGTTGGAAGGTTATCACTACACCATTCCAGAGAGGCGCCACGTTTTGCGGCAGAAGCTTATCGCGACACCATTCCAGAGAAGCGCCACGTTGAGCGCCAGAAGCTTATCGCGACACCATTCCAGAGAAGCACCACGTTGAGCGCTGGAAGGTTATCCCGACACCATTCCAGAGATGCGCCACGTTGAGCGTCAGAAGCTTATCGCGACACCATTCCAGAGAAGCGCTACGTTGAGCGCTGGAAGGTTATCCCGACACCATTCCAGAGAAGCGCCACGTTGAGCACTGGAAGGTTATCACGACACCATTCCAGATAAGCGCCACGTTGAGTGTTGGAAGGTTATCACGACACCATTCCAGATAAGCGCCATGTTGAGGGTTGGAAGGTTATCACGACACCATTCCAGAGAAGCGCCACGTTGAGTGTTGGAAGGTTTAACGACACCATTCCAGAGAAGCGCCACGTTGAGTGTTGGAAGGTTATCACTACACCATTCCAGAGAAGTGCCACGTTGAACATCTGAGAGCTATCATGACATCATCATTCCAGAGAAGCGCCACATTGAGCGTCAGAAGGTTATCACAACATCATTCCAGAGAAGCGCCGCGTTGAGCGTCCGAAGGTTATCACGACATCCTTCCAGAGAAGCGCCACATTGCGCGTTGGAAGGTTATCACGACATCATTCTGGAAAAGCGCCACATAGAGCGTCAGAAGGTTATCGCGACATTATTCCAGAGAAGCGCTGCGTTGAGCGTCCGAAGGTTATCGCAACATCATTCCAGAGAAGCGCCGCGTTGAGCGTCCGAAGGTTATCGCGACATCATTCCAGAGAAGCACCACATTGCGCGTTGGAAGGTTATCCCGACATCATTCCCGAGAAGCGCCACATTGAGTGTCAGAAGGTTATCGCGACATCATTCCAGAGAAGCGCCGCGTTGAGCTTCAGAAGGTTATCGCGACATCATTCTAGAGAAGCGCCTCGTTGAGCGTCCAAATGTTATTGCGACATCATCCCAGAGAAGCGCCACATTGCGCGTCCGAAGGTTATCACAACATCATTCCCGAAAAGCGCCACAATGAGATTCAGAAGTGTATCGCGACATCATTCCAGAGAAGCGCCACGCTGAGTGTTGGAAAGTTCTCGCAACATCATTCCAGAGAAGCGGCACATTGCGCGTTGGAAGGTTATCGCGACACCATTCCAGAGAAGCGCCACGTTGAGTGTTGGAAGGTTATCCCAAAGTCATTCCAGAGAAGCATCACGTTGAGCGTCAGAAGGTTATCCCGATATCATTCCAGAGAAGCATCATATTGAGCGTCAGAAGGTTATCACGTCATCATTCCAGAGAAGCATCATTTTGAACGTCAGAAGGTTATCCCGACATCATTCCAGAGAAGCGCCCTGTTGAGCGTCAGAAGGTTATCACAACACCATTCCAGAGAAGCACCACGTTGAGCGCTGGAAGGTTATCCCGACACCATTCCAGAGAAGCGCCACGTTGAACGCTGGAAGGTTATCACGACACCATTCCAGATAAGCGCCACGTTGAGTGTTGGAAGGTTATCACGACACCATTCCAGAGAAGTGCCACGTTGAACATCTGAGAGTTATCATGACATCATCATTCCAGAGAAGCGCCACATTGAGCGTCAGAAGGTTATCACGACATCATTCCAGAGAAGCGCCACGTTGAGCGTCAGAAGCTTATCGTGACACCATTCCAGAGAAACGCCACGTTGAGCGCTGGAAGGTTATCGCGACACCATTCCAGAGAAGCACCAGTTTGAGCGCTGGAAGGTTAGCGCGACACCATTCCAGAGAAGCGCCACGTTGAGCTTCAGAAGGTTATCGCAACATCGTTCCAGAGAAGCGCCACGTTGAGCTTCAGAAGGTTATGGCGACATCATTCTAGAGAAGCGCCGCGTTGAGCATCCGAAGGTTATCGCAACATCATTCCAGAGAAGCGCCACATTGCGCGTTGGAAGGTTATCACAACATCATTCCCGAGAAGCGCCACATTGAGCGTCAGAAGGTTGTCGCGACATCATTCCAGAGAAGTGCCACGTTGAGCGCTGGAAGGTTATCGCAACATCATTCCAGAGAAGCGCCACGTTGAGCTTCAGAAGGTTATCGCGACATCATTCCAGAGAAGCGCCGCATTGAGCGTCCGAAGGTTATCGCGACATCATTCCAGAGAAGCGCCACATTGCGCGTTGGAAGGTTATCGCGACATCATTCCAGAGAAGCGCCACATTGCGCGTTGGAAGGTTATCCCGACATCATTCCAGAGAAGCGCCACATTGAGCGTCCGAAGGTTATCGCGACATCATTCCAGAGAAGCGCCGCATTGAGCTTCAGAAGGTTATCGCGACATCATTCCAGAGAAGCGCCGCGTTGAGCGTCCGAAGGTTATCATGACATCCTTCCAGAGAAGCGCCACATTGAACGTTGGAAGGTTATCACAACATCGTTCCCGAAAAGCGCCACATTGAGCGTCAGAAGGTTATTGCGACATTATTACAGAGAAGCGCCGCGTTGAGCGTCCGAAGGTTATCGCAACATCATTCCAGAGAAGCGCCGCGTTGAGCGTCCAAAGGTTATCGCGACATCATTCCAGAGAAGCGCCACATTGCGCGTTGGAAGGTTATCCCGACATCATTCCCGAGAAGCGCCACATTGAGCGTCAGAAGGTTATCGCGACATCATTCTAGAGAAGCGCCGCATTGAGCTTCAGAAGGTTATCGCGACATCATTCCAGAGAAGCGCCACATTGAGGGTCAGAAGGTATTCGCGGCATCATTCCAGAGAAGCGCCACATTGCGCGTTGGAAGGTTATCCCAACATCATTTCCGAGAAGCGCCACATTGAGCGTCAGAAGGTTATCGCGACATCATTCTAGAGAAGCGCCGCATTGAGCTTCAGAAGGTTATCGCGACATCATTCCCGAGAAGCGCCACATTGAGCGTCAGAAGGTTATCGCGACATCATTCCAGAGAAGTGCCACGTTGAGCGCTGGAAGGTTATCGCAACACCATTCCAGAGAAGCGCCACGTTGAGCTTCAGAAGGTTATCGCTACATCATTCCAGAGAAGCGCCGCGTTGAGCGTCCGAAGGTTATCGCGACATCATTCCAGAGAAGCGCCACATTGCGCGTTGGAAGGTTATCATGACATCATTCCCGAGAAGCGCCACATTGAGCGTCCGAAGGTTATCGCGACATCATTCCAGAGAAGCGCCGCGTTGAGCTTCAGAAGGTTATCGCGACATCATTCCAGAGAAGCGCCGCGTTGAGCGTCCGAAGGTTATCATGACATCCTTCCAGAGAAGCGCCACATTGCACGTTGGAAGGTTATCACAACATCATTCCCGAAAAGCGCCACATTGAGCGTCAGAAGGTTATTGCGACATTATTACAGAGAAGCGCCGCGTTGAGCGTCCGAAGGTTATCGCAACATCATTCCAGAGAAGCGCCGCGTTGAGCGTCCGAAGGTTATCGCGACATCATTCCAGAGAAGCGCCACATTGCGCGTCAGAAGGTTATCGCGACATCATTCTAGAGAAGCGCCGCATTGAGCTTCAGAAGGTTATCGCGACATCATTCCAGAGAAGCGCTGCGTTAAGCGTCCGAAGGTTATGTAGACATCATTCCAGAGAAGCGACACATTGCGCGTCCGAAGGTTATCACAACATCATTCCCGAAAAGCGCCACATTGTGATTCAGAAGTGTATCGCGACATCATTACAGAGAAGCGCCACGTTGAGTGTTGGAAAGTTATCGCTACATCATTCCAGAGAAGCGGCACATTGCGCGTTGGAAGGTTATTGCGACGTCATTCCAGAGAAGCGCCACATTGAGCGTCCGAGGGTTATCACAACATCATTCCAGAGAAGCGCCACATTGAGCGTATGAGGGTTATCACGACATCATTCCAGAGAAGCACCACGTTGAGTGTTGGAAGGTTATCTCGACATCATTCCAGAGAAGCGCCACATTGAGCGTCCGAGGGTTATCACAACATCATTCCAGAGAAGCGCCATGTTGAGTGTTGGAAGGTTATCCTGACATCATTCCCGAGAAGCGCCACATGGAGCGTCCGAAGGTTATCGAGACATCATTCCAGAGAAGCGCCGCGTTGAGCTTCAGAAGGTTATCGCGACATCATTCCAGAGAAGCGCCGCGTTGAGCGTCCGAAGGTTATCGCGACATCATTCCAGAGAAGCGCCACATTGCGCGTTGGAAGGTTATCCCGACATCATTCCCGAGAAGCGCCACATTGAGCTTCAGAAGGTTATCGCGACATCATTCCAGAGAAGCGCCACGTTAAGCGTCCGAAGGTTATCGAGACATCATTCCAGAGAAGCGCCACATTGCTCGTCCGAAGGTTATCACGACATCATTCCCGAAAAGCGCCACATTGTGATTCAGAAGTGTATCGCGACATCATTACAGAGAAGCGCCACATTGAGCGTCCGAGGGTTATCACGACATCATTCCAGAGAAGCGCCATGTTGAGTGTTGGAAGGTTATCCTGACATCATTCCCGAGAAGCGCCACATTGAGCGTCCAAAGGTTATCGAGACATCATTCCAGAGAAGCGCCGCGTTGAGCTTCAGAAGGTTATCGCAACATTATTCCAGAGAAGCGCCGCGTTGAGCGTCCGAAGGTTATCGCGACATCATTCCAGAGAAGCGCCACATTGCGCGTTGGAAGGTTATCCCGACATCATTCCCGAGAAGCGCCACATTGAGCGTCAGAAGGTTATCGCGACATCATTCTAGAGAAGCGCCGCATTGAGCTTCAGAAGGTTATCGCGACATCATTCCAGAGAAGCGCCGCGTTAAGCGTCCGAAGGTTATCGAGACATCATTCCAGAGAAACGCCACATTGCGCGTCCGAAGGTTATCACGACATCATTCCCGAAAAGCGCCACATTGTGATTCAGAAGTGTATCGCGACATCATTACAGAGAAGCGCCACGTTGAGTGTTGGAAAGTTATCGCTACATCATTCCAGAGAAGCGGCACATTGCGCGTTGGAAGGTTATTGCGACGTCATTCCAGAGAAGCGCCGCGTTGAGCGTCCGAAGGTTATCGCGACATCCTTCCAGAGAAGTGCCATTGCGCGTTGGAAGGTTATCACGACATCATTCCCGAAAAGCACCACATTGAGCGTCAGAAGGTTATCGCGACATCATCCCAGAGAAGCGCAGCTGTGAACGCTCGAGAATGGCTGAGCCTGCTGTGTCTCATGTCGTTTAACACCACGTTGATCATTGAATGTTACCAGCGCCTGTTCCTCGGGCACCTAGTATTACTCTGGCTGTATCCGCGAGCGCATGCGTCACTCAGCCGTGTCCCTGGAGCGCCATGCCCTGCCTGCGAGGCGCTAGATTGCTTAACATCCCGGAGAGGCGCGTTGAGCAGCGCGGGAGGCCGCACTTTTGATTCCCCCTGGGCAGCGAGCAGAGCTGGTGGACAGGGGCGCAGCGGGCACAGTTTACTTAGAAAGTTTTATGGGCCCTTTAAATGTGAGCAGAGCCCTGGGAACAAGGGCTCTCACGGACCCTTCACAGACCCCTGAGCAAACCCGGCCGCCCTCCCTTTGTGAGGGCGGGTGATGGCCCCGCAGACAAAGCTGCGCTCATTAGCACCCGGGTGTCGCCGGGCCCAGGGGGTGCTGTCTGGAGGGGGGGGGGTGCCTGTGGGAGAGGTCTCATTCCTGCAGTGCGCTGGACAGGAACCGGCCCCTCCCTCCCCAGTAGGGCCTGTGTTGCGGGGGTGCGCTCTGCCCCCCCCCCCCCCCCCATCCCTTCTCGCTTCCACAACCTCTCGTCTCTGGTACCTTTATGGAAACGAACCTCTCGGGTGGGTGAGTGTACGGGCACCCCTCCCAGGCGTCACGTGCCAGTCCGCGCCTCCATTTCAAACAGGGAGCCACTGAACTCATGGCACTGGCCGACCACATTATGCGGCACGAATTCAGGGTTTATTTATTTATTTATAGGGTTGGATTGGGATTAAAAATCGGCCCGGGCACGCATAAAAAAATCGCCCCACATTTGCATAATGCCTTCCCTCAAATCACTGCTTCAGCGTAATTTTATATAAAGGGGGGGGGGGGGGGGAAGGTGCACGCATCAGTTTACACTAGTGACACACACCTGAAAACAAGTGAGGCCGCTTCCGCTCAGGCCCCCTGCCCCGCTCAGTATGCCTACATGAATGGGAGGCCCAGCGAGAGAAAAGGGGCGACACCTCTACCTGTTGCTGCTATACGGGAGGTACTGAGCGCCCATCTCCCTCCAGAAAGGCCACTCAGACACCCACTGGGCCGCTGGCGGGATCTGAAAAACACAGACACCGCCCAAACCGGCTCAAAAGCAGCCCTCAGTTGGAACTCGGCCCCCGGCCCCTCGGGCATTGCCCGAATGCCCCCGTTACCAATCCGACGCTGGGCTGGATTACACAATTATGCGGCATATTATACGATTAAAGGCCAAATATGCAAACCGGGCGTTGGTATTATGGTGCACTTGACGTGTATATGACTGTATTTGGCGCATCCGAGTTCTGTTCTTATGCTCGGTTTCTGTTTCACGTTGCGTCACTCTTCAGGGTCCATGGAAACACCTGCCTGGTGCCAGGAGCTGCTCTGGTTCTGACATCAGAAGATGACCTTGCAACCTACCAATGACGTCAGATGATGTGCTGGCCACTGAGGTGTGGCGTAATAGCAGGATATGGGCGCACTCTTATGATAAGAGAGAACTGCCTGGTCATTGGCTGGTGACATCAGAGGATGACTAGTTGCTCAATGATGATGTCATAGGCTGACCTTGAGTGTCATGAGCTCAGAAGATGACCTGTTTGTTGCAAGAGGCGTAAAGTAAGAAGTTGATGTCACAAGGTGCCCTGGTCACGCTCCTACGATGCCAGGAGATGACCTGGTCAGGAACTCGGGGCTTCAGTCCCAGCTCAACCCCTTGCAGTATGTGATCTTGGATTAAGCCACTTTAACTATTCCGCCTCCGGTATGTCTCAGTCCAGCTAAAAAGAACCGCAGGGCGCGCGGATCTCAGGCCTGGATTAGAGAGGGGGTTTCTAAATACGACAATTACTTCTGAAGAGTAGAAGTGCCGGCACTTTCTGTCGCGGCTGCACTCCCCACGGAGAAACATTAACACTGTTAACACTAGAGAAGTGCAGCGCTCCGACTTGAAACCCTCCCGCACGAGGCGCTACACTCGGTGCACGGAATACAGGCAGGCACTTTAAATGCACGCTGCTTTCAACCACAAGAACCTGGGGGTGCTTGGGGGGCGCCCTCGCACCGTCAAAGAGTTCCATGCGTGCTTTTTGTTAAAATCTGCCTCATGAATTTCAAGTCAGATTCGATTAAACACAAATGAATCATGCCGTTGCCAGTATAAACGCAAGATAATTTTATAGTAAGCTATGAAAATAATTCTACACGGTTATTAATATAATTCGGCCCACATGAACAGAATTTTGATCCGTGTTTTAACTAATGCTCCCGATCTAAAGAATTCTGTACTTTTTAAATACTAATGCAATAAAAAAAATTACCATGACATTTAAATACCTACGCGCTTCTAAAATAATTTTGCAGTTTTAAAGACTTGGGTATTTCTAAAAATATGACCGCGTCGTTTGTTAAAACGGTTCTTTTATTTGCAGACCTTCAATAAAATGCTTCCCGCTTCTTCTATAATTATGCTAACTCCTAAAACTAAATTACCTGCTTTTAAGTAGCAATGCACACTTTCAATCATTTGCACGAAATTAAGTAAAGCTTTGTGCTATTATTATTAGTTTATTTATTTTTTATTTTTACATTAGTGAAAATTTCATTTTGTTAAAGGTTCTGTACACGTTCTGCCTGCGTTTTTTTTTACCTCCCTCCTCTCCCGGGTAAAAATACTGCCGCTGGCCACTTTCGTACCACTCCCGCAAGATGCGGCAGAAAGCAACCGAACACCACACGGGGGTGACAACGCGCAACTTTTCCGCCGAAATAAACAGAATTTACAATATATTGTGGCGTTACTTTATCAAGTTGTTGTGAACAAGTTACGCGCTTAGTAATCACAAATAAAACATGGATGTGCAATATATATATATATATATATATATATATATATATATACACACACACACATATATATACATATATATACGCAAAGTATTATTTTTTTTAAACTCTCAAAGCTATTTCACCAGACCTAGAACCCGTGACCAGCAGATTTACACGGATCTCTGCAGCAGTTGGCTTGACCCGTTGAGTTGGCTTGACCCATTGAGTTGTCATAGTAGGGCTGGAATTTCTGACCCACAGGTTACATACCTTCCATTAAGCTTTTTTACAACCAACCAGTTACACACACATCTTTGTGGTAGGTGCATGAACCAGCTAGGCTATCCTGCGTGGAACCCGTAACACGCGGACCCCTGCAGCAGGTGAACGGACCTCTATAAACTGAGACCGCCACTTCTCCTACGAACAGGACTTATCAGCTGCAGGCCTCACCGCGACATCTGCAGCAGGTGTGTTAACCCCCTCAGCTGTTTAACAGAGGATGGACCCCGTGCCCTGTAGATTATAGGCGATGTAACAAGCCCCTGAACTTTCTATCTCATATTGCAGCTAGAGATAAACAGGCTTTTCGCAGATCTCAGCGGCAGACGCACTACCCACTCAACTATCTTACTGAGGTTGAGTCCTGTCTGAGCCCGGCCTGGAGGTCGTGGGAGGCGCGTGAAGCCTTAAAAGGACAGCATGGTAGCTGTAGGCTTCTCATACGTCCCTGTACGAACATAATGACCCCCTGAAATGTAACCCCCTCTGGAATGTAACATTTTGCCAGAGTGGACCCCGAGTTAGTCCACAGATCTTCACAGCAGGTGCACTGACCACCTGAGCTCTGTGTACGAGAATGCGAACTGTGAACTGCGAGTTCTCATAGTTCTATGCTGCAGAGTCCATGCACCCGGCCTTGAGGCCGCACACAAATACATCTCTGCAGCATGCGCATGAACCGTCTGAGCACCTTTACAGGAACCTACCAGCGTACGCCTCACATGGGTGGGTGTCTGTGTAGGGCCCCTCGACACCCAGAACTGTGTATCCGGGACTGGAACCTGCAGATCTAACAGGATCTCTTCGGCAGGTGCATTAACACCATGAGCTATGTACCTTGGACTGCAGCATGGAACCTGCAGGCCTCAGGGGGGTCTCTTCAGCCGCGAGACAGCCTGTCTATGTATCTGGGACTGCAGCATGGAACCTGCAGGCCTCAGGTGGGTCTCTTCAGCGAGACAGCCTGTAGCTGTGCATCTTGGAATGGAACATGTGACTTTCGGACCTCACAGCCATCTCCGAGAGGGGCCCTAACACTCTGAGCTATCTATCCATCAGGGACTGGAACATGTGCCCTGCACACCTCAGCGAAGTCTTTTCAGCAGGCGCCTTAACCTGTTGATCTGTCTAGGCGCCTGTGACCTTTAGACGTCACTGGCATCTCTCCACAGGCGCCTAGACAGCCTGAGCTATCAATCTGGGACTGACAACTGGGATCCCTTCAACAGACGTCTTCAACCCCTAAACTATCGGTCTATGAGTGTGGCTAATAACTTTAATCTGCAAACCCCACCTCAGAGAGCTCTGCAGCAGGCGCTTTAACACCCTGAGCTATCAGGAACGCGAACCTGTGATGTGCCAGTCTCACAGCGATCTCCTCCGGAGGCGCTTTAACACTCTGAGCTATCTGAGAGACAGTGGAACCTGTGCTGTGCCGGTCTCACAACCAGCTCTTCAGCAGGCGCTTAAACACTCCGAGCTATCTGGAACGCGAACCTGTGCTGTGCCAGCCAGCTCTTCAGCAGGCGCTTAAACACTCCGAGCTATCTGGAACGCGAACCTGTGCTGTGCCAGCCAGCTCTTCAGCATGCGCTTAAACATCCGAGCTATCTGGAACGCGAATCTGTGTTGTGCCAGTCTCACAGCCAGCTCTGCAGCAGGCGCTTTCACACTTAGAGCTATCTGAGAGTGAAACCTGCCAGTCTCACAGTCGTAGAGCACTCTTCAGCAGAAAACGTGCCTCGCACAGCCTCCTCGCTGGCTACAGAGGGGGCGGGGTGTTTTAGGCAGACCCACCCTCCCCTGTGGGCCCCGCCCCCCGCTCCCAGCACCTCCCCATCGGGCTGGGAAGCCTGCGCCCACTGTGCACTTTCTCTCCTTCGGACGAGGAACGTCCCCGGCTGCACCGAGACCCATAAAAAGTCTTTAGAAAGTTTCTGCAGCCGGATCGGTGGCTCCTCTCTCGCAGCCGGAACCGAACTTCACCCGGACCAGGTCCGCGAACCCGAGGGAGTCCGAAATTATCCCACCGTGGGGAAGCCTTCCACCCGGGACCAGGTCCGCGCAGCAGAGGGAGTCCAGACTTTCCTGACCCCGGGCACCCGCCGGCAGACGGGACCGGGTCCGCCAACAAGGGATCCGAACTTTCCCTGCGCCCGGAGCGCCGACCGGCAGGAGGACTCTTCGGTATCCGAATACCCGCCTCGAGTTACCGGCTCCGTGTCTTCATTTTTGGGTGGATTCCGGATCAGTTTCTGGTTGTTGGTGTTTTTTTGGGTCTGGAGTGTTTTCTGGGCTCGAACCCACATGTTGCCCGGTTTGTGGTATGGACCCGGCTCGGCGGCTGCGGACCAGCGCGGAGAGATCCTCTTAAGGCGCTGTGTGCAGCCCCCCGCCGTGCTCCGGTGCAGAGAGAGGGCGTCCTGCCCCGAAGCCCCGCACCCGATCCTGGGTCTACGTCGGTGACAGCGATATTTACAGTTTGTTATACTTTATCATTTCGGATATTCGGATTTCTGGCCGCGATGGAGCGCTTTCTTCAGCTGTTCGCTGTGTTCCTGCCCCTCTGCCTGGCTCTGGAAGGTACGTACCCCCTGTGTCTGCTGTTGTTTGTGCCTCTCTTCGCCAAATGTTTGCCAAACGTTTCAGAAAAACAAAAACTTGGGCCTTTTGGGGGTCCGATTTGGAATGGCTGGGCGCTTCCCTTTGTCAATAGGGTTCCAGTGTGAGTGAGGTACCCCCGAGGGCTTGTGTGCCTGACGCAGAGATCAGTCCAACTTGTTAATCAACGGCCTATTACAAGTGAGGTAGATATGTGGGTTAACGAACCTGCTCCTGACATCTGCGCGTCCCGCTGCAAACACAGACACGCCAGCCTCGCCCTCCACCCTCACCTCTCAATTCACAAATTTAAAATCTAGTTTGGATTTCGTACTTGGAAGTTCTGTGAAAAGCAGCGCCAAGAAATCTTAGTGTGTGGTGTGCGCTAGATTCTCAATCAGCGTCCGTGTGTTGCGCTGCCCCCACCCTACAGGAGCGAGCATAGAGCTTACAGTTTGAAAAAATAACTCTTTTGCAGTTACTTATCCATGATAGAGAAGGAGGCGCTTGGGAGTTTCGCAAGGCGCTATATAAATAGGACAGTGCACACAGCTCCAAGTGCAGCCTAAGCACACCGGACTTCCAGGCACTTTATAGCAGCTACTTTTCCAGATTTTGTTTTTTTCTCGTTAGGCACACGCCAGGTGGCCTCTAATTGTGTCCGTGGCAGCTCAGCGAGGCTGCAGTTGTGTAAATAAATATATGTTTTTGGCCCGCACCGCTGCTAATGGGGGACTGTTCACAGACCCGGCTTGAACCCTGGCGGCCGAGACTCGCGCCCGCAGTGCGTCCATCGTCACCCGGCTCGCTCAGCACGGCTGCCCCGGGGGCTTCCCTTCAGTTATACATTATTCCCCCGGCCTCTGTAGTGAAGTCACGTCTTCTAGCTCCCCAAATCCCCGCTTGACTGACTCATCAGGGGGGGGGGGGGTTCTGTTAATTCTGGAATGCGCAGCCCAGCCTGATCGAGAAATGTTTTTGAATTAATGTACTTTTTTCAAATCTTTTAGAACTGTGATTTATATAATTCTGTAGGGCTGTTTTGCATTGCTACTTTAAAAGTGGCTAAAGTTAATTTTAGAAGTGAGCGTAATTCTAAAGGTATTCTACATAACGCCTGTACATAAAAGAACCGCTCTGAACTGATGCTGCGGCCTTGGCCTGGGAGTGCGAGTTAAGAACCTGGCCCGGGTGAGACGCGGGCGCGCGGCACGAGCGCCCTCCCTGCCCACGTCCTCTCCTGCCCAGGCCGTGCCATGGTTCAGGGGTGACCTAACTGCCCTCTTTGAAGCTGCTCGGATTTGTATTCAATATGAACTGTGGATGCAGCCGAGAGGAGAGGGTCGTTTCTCCCCGGGCCCGCTCGCTCTCGGGATAAAAATATGATGTCCCGTCCAAAAGTCCCACCTCGACTATAGTTTATTCCATGCCACGTGCCCCCATGTCATGACACTTTCAGGCTAGTATTCTTTAAAACAAACAAGCAAATAAAAGGTGGGCACATTTCCCAGCTTTAAATGAGGCCTACGTGTCCGAAAAGACCCGAAGAGAAGCAGTCACAGGCCTGAGGGGCCACGGAAGGCATGGGCACCACTAGGTGTCCATGTATTTAATCCTCACTCTTGTTAATTTTTAGGTCTGGCGCCACGGCTGCTGTGTGTCACGTTTTGTTACACTTTCTTTACATACACATATACAAAGGGTGGGATTTTGCTCCACCCAGAAAAGTATAACTCTCCCACCTCTTGACACCTGGCTAATTGTTGTATCATTCCGCCTCTCAGAAAGTGGTCCCTTTACATTGCACGAGGGACTATTTTACACCTCAAACAAACTCAAATGTTCGCGCTCTTTGTCACATTCGATTTTTGTCTCCTATAAGCAGTCTATATTGTTGACAACTGTTTTCACTACTCCCCCCTGCATTGGTAACGCCAAAAGGACAAGCTTTAAAGCAATGAAGAATGTTAGTAAATGAAACTCGTGTAAACAGCATTTGTGCATGCCTCGGTTTTACATGAATTGTCCAACTAAAGTCAGATTTATTGGCTGTGCCAGTGCTTGTTTTTTGACATGAGGTTGTGCATCATTTAGTTTTATTACTAAGATGAAAATGTTTTATATTGCAATAAAATGAACATAACAAGAGATGCATCTGGGCTTGAGGGCGGGAGGTCTGTTGGGGCCTGTTCAGTCAACTGTGAGCAATACCGGCCGCAGCGTGTTCAGTGGGAATCGCTGGGTACGTGATGTGAAGCTCCCAGAGGCAGATCTCGGGGTTTTACAAGTCATTATACTCCCTGTGTAAGTCTATAGAGGCCAGAAACCTCAAGTCTTGTCATGCAAATGTATGGAGATCAGAAAACTCAACACTTGTCATGCTAGTCTATGGAGATCAGAAAACGCAACACTTGTCATGCAAGTCTATGGGGACGGGAAACCAGGATCCTTCCTCCGTAGGTCTATGGAGGTCAGGAACCACAACACTTGTCATCTAAGTGTAGGGGCACTGGGAAACGAACCAGGGCCCTCTCCGTGTAAGTCTATGGAGACCAGGAACCAGAACGCACTACATGCAAGTCTATGGACACAAGTATCCAGGATCCTCTCCATGTAAGTCTATGGGGACCAGGAACCAGAACACACTACATGCAAGTCTATGGACACAAGTATCAAGTATCCAGGATCCTCTCTGTGTAAGTCTATAAGAGTAGGAACCAGAGCACCCTGCTTGCACATCTATGGAGAATAGAAACCAGGGCCTTCTCCGTGTACGTCTATGGAAACCAGGACCTTCTGCATGGAAATCTATAGAGAATAGGAACCAGAATATACCCAGTGTAAGTATATAGAAGAGGAATCAGAACCCTCTCCGTGTAACTCTATGGACATCAGGAACCACGGCGTTCCCCATGTAACTCTATGGCGAGTAGGAGCCGAAACACTCCCCATGTAAGTTTATGGAGACTAGGACCCAGGATCATCTGTTGTAGGGAGACTTGGACCCAGGATCATCTGTTCTAGGGAGACTTGGAACCAGGATCATCTGTTCTAGGGAGACTTGGAACCAGGATCATCTGCGTGCAAGTCTATGGGGATATCTGTGAAGGAACAATAACCAGGGAGCGCTTGTTGTAAGTCAGGGGCAGATGGGCAGAAGCCACAGCGTGCCCCGTGTATGCCCATGAGGAGGACAGAAGCCGGGGGGCTTAAGGTGTACGTCTTGGGGTCAGGAGGGCTGAGGGGCAGAAGCTAGAGGACTCTTGGTGCAGGTATGGGAGTCAGGGGTAAGTCAGGAGGGCTGAGGAGCAGAAGCCAGGGCTTCTTAGTGTACGTCTGGTGGGGGGGGCAGGAGTAAGTCTGGGGGACTGAGGGACATCAGCCACAGGCCTCTTGGTGTAGGTATGGGGGCATGAGTAAGTCAGGAGGGCTGAGGAAAAGAAGCCAGGGTTTCTTAGTGTACGTCTGGTGGTGGGGGTGGGGGGCAGGAGTATGTCTGGAAGACAGAGGGATAAAAGCCACAGAGTGCCTCGTGTAAGCCTATGAGGAGGCCAGGGGGCTCTGGGTTTTCGTATGTGGGGGCGGGGGTAAGTCTGGAGGAAGGACTGAGGAGCAGAAGCAAGATAAGTGTTGGTTTGGGTGGGAAACAAAATCCAGAGGGCTCGTTGTGTAAGTCTGGTGGGTGGCTGTGTGTGGGTGGTGTGGGGGGGGGGTCCAGTGGCACAGAAGAGATGGCTCTTGATGTAAGTCTGGGAGGTTACAAGCCAGAGGGCTCCTGATGTAAGTCTTGGGGCAGAAGCAAGAGGGCTCTTGATTTAAGCCTGGGGGCAGGAGTAAGTCAAGGGAGGAGTAAATAGGGGGGCTGAAGGACAGAAGTCTGGGGGCTCTTGGCGTAACTCTGGTGAGTGGAGGGTGACAGGGGTAAGTCTGGGGGGCTGAGGGGCAGAATGTAAGTCTGTTGGGGGTGGAGGCAGGGGGGGGGGCAGAGCTCAGAGCGCGCCCCATATAAGTCTGCAAGGGAAGAAGCCAGATCTGTCTACAGCATGGGCCACACATGTTTACATTGTAAACAAACACCGTGCTTTGTAGAACCAATCAGCACGCAGTAAAACACACCATTAAAACAACTTGGAAAGAGCAGAATTTAAAACAACAAGTCGAAGGACAGACGGGCCCTTTTAAAGGCTTAGAGCTAATGGCCCCGTGTCTCCAACCCTGCCAGGGGGGGTGCCCGGGGTGGTCGTAAAGGGGGTCTTTCCTTGGCATTACCTGATGCCACTTTCTATCCCCATCTGTAATTGGGCACAGATGCGCGTGGCTTGGAACCCGGTGGGTCTGTGGGACTTGAGGGGTGCTTTGGAGGGGGGGGGGGATGACTCCTAGCTCGGGTGCCCCCCCTCGCAAGTAATACTCAAACACGGGTCTCCCCAACTCAGTCGCCAAAACTGTACCCTCCTCTACCCTTCTGCTATCATTCCAAGTCCAAATAACTGACTAACCTATCCACCACTTAAAATGTACTTGCATGTTTCACTATACTAATTCAACACTAATCCTCTATGGGTCCCGGAGTAGCGCGCTATTTGTCGAAAAAGCGCTTCGACGCCCCGTCAGGGGTAGTAAGCGCTATATAAATGCAATTACAATACAATTGCATTACAGTATAACACAGGTCCCATGACCTCAGTCGAAAGAACCGCCCTCTCCCGCCCCCAAGTCTGAGCCATCCATTTGGAACTTGGCCCCTCCCTCGTGCAGAACCCCTTGGGAGCCCTCTCGGTTGAGGGGGGTGGGCATACTGCAGCCCCTTAATGCCCCTCAAACTGAATGAAGCCGAAAGTAGCCCCCACTGCACCAAACTGGAACTAAAATAAAATAAATAAAGGGCAACTGTAGCACCCACAACAGCAGCGGCCTTCTATCCCCCATATTGGAAGGGTGTCCATCTGTACCCCCCCAATTGTAGGGTCAGCGTTCAACATTAGCCTCTCCATTTGGAAAGGAAGCCTCACTCTAGGGCCTACCCCTGGCCCCTCACCTGCACCCACAAATAGGTAAAGCCCTAGATGCCACCAACTAGAGCAAAGCCAACCTGCACCTCCGACACCCAAGGGAGGTACACGCAGAACCCTCACTTGGAACGAACCATGTGGAGGAATGATAGATCTACCCGCACCCGCCCTCCGTTGGAAAGGAACAGCACCCACTCCTGTTCGAAATGCACCCATCCGTAGCTCTCCCCATTGCAAGGGTACCCAGTCACAGGCCCCCAGTTTTGCCATCTAACGATTGCCTCCACATTCGAAAAGGTTGAACGATAATTCACCCGTGGGGGGGACGCAGATTTTACCCCTCACTGGAAAGACCCCAACTTTAGCCCAAATTGGGGCAATGATTAGTTGTATCCCCAAGTGGACCAAAGGAAAACCTCACCTGTAGCCTCAACTTGACCAAAATCCAACTGTAACCTCAACTGGAACAAAACCCAACTGTAACCTCAACTGGAACAAAGTAGAATTATAACCTCAACTGGAACAAAACCCAACTATAACCTCAACTGGAATAAAGTAGATTTATAACCTCAACTGGAACAAACCCAACAAAAACCTCAACTGGAACAAAATAGGATTATAACATCAACTGGAACAAAACCCAACTCTAACCTCAACTAGAACATACCCAACTACAAACTCAACTGGGACAAAGTAGAGCTATAACCTCAACTGGAGCAAACCTCAACTATATTGTTCAAGTGGAACAAACCCCAATTATAGCCTCAACTGGAACAACATCCGACTAAAACCCACCCTACTTGACGGAGCTGACGGCTGCACTTTTCATCATACCAGATTCATCGTATGCTGGCCCTTATCAAGGAGGCCCATACAGCCATACTGTACATGTTCATTCTTTTCTAGGACCAGACATCACGTTATGACCTGAAGAAGTTCATTGCGTATGAACGAAACGTGTTGGCTGGCAATTTTCTGTATTTGGATTCTCACGAAAATAAAAAAATCCATTAAGACACCCTAACCAAGACTATATGACTTATTGAAAAACTATTTTCACTTAAAGGGTGGTGCACCACTCCATATCTTGGGCTCATCCGACTATAACCACAACTGGAACAACATCTGACTGTATCCTCAACTGGAACAAAACCCAACTGGAACAAAACCCAACTATAACCTCAACTGGAACAAACCATCTATAATCTCAACTGGAGCAAAGCCCATCTATAACCTCAACTGGAACAAAGCCCAACTATAACCTCAACTGGAACAAAGCCCATCTATAATCTCAACTGGAGCTAACCCCAACTGTAGACTCACTTGATATCACTCAAGTGAAACAAAACTCACTGTGGTTTCAAGATAAACAGAACCTGACTATAGCCTCAAGTGGAACAAAATCTACCTTCAGCCTCAAGTAGAACAAAATACAATTAAAGTGTCAACTGGCATGAACTCCCAATTATTTTCTAAAGAAGCACAATGCCCTACTATAGCCCTCAACTGGAACAAAATACAATATTCCTGGAACAAAACTGGACTATGAACTGGACCATGGTCTTAAGTAGACCAAAACCCAACTATTCCCAGAGCTGGATCAAAACCCAACTTTAGCATAGCCTGAGCCCTAAACTGTAACAAAACCCACCAATAGCCTGGAACTGGAACAAAACAGAAGAAAACCAAACTATAGCCTGCAAGTGGAACAAAATCCTACTCTCAAGTGGAACAAATTCCAGTTATAACATAGCCTAAAGTGGAAAACACCCATCTATAGCCAGCAACTGGAACAAAAACCAAATATATCACTCAAGTAGAACAAAACCCAACTATAGCTTGCAACTGAAACAAATTCCAACCTTATCACTCAATTAGAATGAAACACAACTATAGTCCGCAAAAGACACAAAACCCAACTTTATCCTGCAATTGGAACAATAGGCAACTATATCGCTCACGTAGATTAAATCCCAACTATAAAACTCAAGAAGAACAAAACCCAACAATATCACTCAAGTACAACAACACCCAACTATATTGTTCAAGTAGAACAGAACCTAACTCTAGCCTGCAACTAGAACAATATCCAACTGTATCGCTCAAATGGAACAAAATCTAAATATAGCCCACAAAAGGAACAAAACCCAACTATGTTGACCAAGTAGAAGAAAAAAAACAATTGTGAACTACAAATAGCCCGGCCAGCAGAACAGGGGCCATCTGCTGTAACACACATCTGTCCTGTGTAAGGGGGTGAAGTGAGATACCGTGTGAGGGGTAAGGCGAGGCAGTGAGATGGGGTGGTTGGGGAGACAAGAGATATTCTGCCCTCTAATCTTATCTTTCTGTAAAATCAGCATATTCTGAAAAGTGATATCGGGGGCTCTGTTTAAAACGGGGTTTCTTTCTGACTGACTCACTCCCTCATTTCACTGTGTTTGGAAGGAAAACATTTTGAATTTCTGCCTCTAATGTACAGCTCTATTGCTGTCCGGCGGCGAACCCCAACCCACCGAGCTAACACCAGCAAACATTCTGTCTACCTCCCCTCCGGCACCGAACCCCAGGCTAGCACCGGCACAAATTGTGTCTAATTTGCTTCTTTTTAAAAGATGAAAAGGGTAGATACAGCCTGTGCCCGAGGACGCGCCCCCTCCCTTTCTATTATCTGTGCCCCCGCAATCAATCGACCCCTCCCTTAATCTGGGGGCTTTCTGCCTCCCTCGCCCACTGCTGTCAGACCCCCTGGCCGCCTTCTGTTCCCCTTTGCAGCTTTCGGGGGCTGATGAGAAAGACCCAGAGAAAGAAAAGGGAACACGAAAACTCATTGAAATGGGATTAAATAAAGACCCTGGCGGAGGGGGCAGCCTCCAGCCCCCCCGCCCACTTGGGGGCGCAAAGCCCATTTTTAGAAATCACAAACTGTGACATTTTTGTATTCCCGCCTTAAACCCCGTTGGAATCCGTTTTTTTTTTTTACGAAAGAGGAGGCCGGGCGTTGGGAAAGTACCTTCAGTGCGCAGGGAATGTCGAGAAATGTGCAGAATTTGGGGGGACAAAAAAAAAACGTGTTTAAATATTAATGCCCTGTGCAGGCGTCAGTGGATCTGGGGTGTCAGGGGGTACGGAGGGGGCCTGGGTGTCTCTGGCCAGGGGCTCTCTTTCACTCAGGAACGAGCTAGGGGTGACACGTCATTCTCCAGATACATGCCTGCATTAAATAAATACATAAACAGATAAATAACCATAAATAAAGCCTCGAAGGGCTTGGGTTGCAGCTTTTGTCGGTCCCGTAATAACATTTTGGCCTCTCACCCAACAAAGCCAGGGGCCTACATGCCAGAGTCCGTGGCAACAGAAGACATTTGGTCTGTATTTGTGGGAAAGGGCCGGGGAGCACCTGTTTGTTTGTCTCTATCGGTTGGTAAGGGCTCTCTTTCAAGTCCTATTGGTGGATAAGTCCCAGGAAGTGACGTTATGGGTTTTATAAATTGGTCTGGGTTAGGAGGGCGACTTTCTGGCCTACATTCCTTAAGAAGTGCAAAAGCGCCTCCATTTTAGTGTCTGTCGTCATTAAGAGCTAATAAGAGCCATTTCTTTGTGTTTTATTGATTCATATTTTGCAGGACTGTACCATTCTGCAGCGCGAGCGGGTACTACCTCTGTCGGTCAAGCAGACCAGGGGTGCACCCTTACCTTCTAAAAGTTGTAAAGTTCTCCATCGGTTGGAAACATTTGGGCTGTCTCTGTCCGATGTGACCCGGAGGCCTGAATGTCACCCTATTTAGTAACAAGTATTTCATTTACTGCTCAGGTGTACTGGACGGTACATCTCCAGGAGCGGAAATAGCGCCCTGAACGCTGCTTGGTGCACTAGGCACTAGAAAGACACACATTCAGCTACTTTCCAATACTATTCCTCACATGCACTCTTACCAGGGGTCTCAGACCCACAGATGGGCATACTGTAAACTGACCCACAGTAGGGGGTCGGCACTTCCACATCCAAGAGGCGCTGTTTTTCCCCCCTAAAACTTGAAAATGACTACCGAAAACTTCAGAAAATCCGTAAAAACACCTTTTCACCTCGGCTTTTGAAAGATCGCCCTCAGTTTGCACCCAGGCCAGGTGTCCCCTGCATCCCCCCCGGCAGGTGTCTGAGACCCGGATGCCCGCCTCACCCGGACTTTGGCCTTTCTCCTTCGGGGGTTCAGGTTTGTTGGCAGACTTCCTCCTACGCCTGCATCGCCACCGCCCTCGCTGTAGCACTGGGACCCAACTGACATTTCTAGTCCCCTGACCCCTCCTTCATAGCGCTCCGAGGCCGCGTCTTGGAGGATAGTGCTGCCTTAGTCCCTCAGTAAAAGAATCTGCAAAGATTTCTAACAGCAACTGGACCCCAAAAAAAGAAAGTAAAGCTGTACTGCTACCAGGGCACCAAGTGACGCAAGCAGTACGTAAGAGCGGTAAACATGCAGTGAGTTCAACGCTTGCCGCTGACGCGTGCGGTGCTGTCCCCGGGTCACGGGTTGGAATCGCAGCAAGCGTCCACCCTTCTGACGTCAGTACATCGTTTAACAGCAACATCCCTTATTTATAGTGCACTGAAACAACATAACTGCGCTGTAAGGCGCTACTTTAAAAACTGGTGGGTTTTACCATAATGAAAGCAGACAGAATTACAGCTAATATCCATAACATTATACGTATAAAATTTTGCGAATTACTTCGAGAGTTATTTTGAGAATATCCAGAAACAGTGGTAAATTCGGGAGAACGAGGCCCTTTATGAGCGGACACGAATTAAAATTGAGTTCACTCGGCTTTAAGTGTCAAGGAGATTCTTCATTTATTTTAAGGGGCTGTGCCATTTCTGGCGACCAATCAAATCGCGTTTTACATTCCTGAAGGTTTATAACATGGGTAACAATTTCCTAAAATCTCATCACGCCTTAATCCGATTTCCCTTAATCCGCTGGGAAAGTTACTTTTTTTTAATTCAAAAAAGAGGAGGAGACGCCCCCACCTCTACAAGCCGGGCTAAACAGCCTCTGGATAATTAGTCGCGGGTCAGGCCTTAACGGGGCATTGCGGCCCGCCGGAGGGTGTGATATTCGCTTTGAGTCTTCGGCCTGTATTTTGTTGCGGCCGGTTTTGTTTGGGGGGCTGGTTTGAGTTTCCACTAGGACAGGGGTGCACGGCCTGGGAGGGGGAGGGGCCGGGGTGTGTGTTGTTTCCCCCTCTTTCCTGCCTTTGTTTGGGGCGCATTCCTCGGCCCGCGTCTGCCCGGCCGCCTCGGAGCAGCTGTTCCAGCACATGGCGTCGGGGGCCCCCATGGGCCTGTGGCCGCTCCGGAGCCTTTGATGGGCCGGCCAGGCTTGTGTTGGGGTGCTGCGGGCGGAGGAGGGGGAGACGTGGGGGTGCAGATTGTGAGAGGGGCTGTATTTTGGAGGGTACACATGGAATCGAGCACAGGCCTGGTGCACTCAGTTCGGGACCACCACCTCCCCCCAGGCCTTCAAAACTGACCTCAAAGTTCTCCTCCTTCAAAGACACTTCCAAAGTTAATTCACGCCCTCTCTATTATCTGAAGGAAGGCCTTCCATTATAGAGAATCCTATTCTCCATGACTATGGAAGTGCCTTCCCAGTGTGTTCTGCCACCTATTGCAGTATTATCCTTCTACCTGTGTTTGGTGCTCTTTTGTAACATGCACACGTCACTTTTCTCTTGTAACACACTGTTTGCTCCTCTTACATTTTGTTTGCTTTCGATACTTGCACAAGTGCCACCATTGTCTACGTGACGTTTGTTCTTGTGTTTGAGTGTCCTCTATATATTGCAGTATTATACCTCTACTTGTACTTTGTTCGCTTGTGTAACTTACACACATATCACTTTTTCCTCCTATAATGTACGGCTTGCTACCTCTTGTATTTGTTTGCTCACGATTGTCACTTTTGCCTCATGTATCAACGTTTGCTTTTGTAATTTGTTCACTTGTAATTTTCTCCTGATGTATCAGTTCTGTTCCTATCGTGAAGCGCTCTGACACCTTTGGGTAAAGTCCGCGCTATATAAAAACACATAAAACAAATAAAAATAAATACATAAAACCCCCCGCACCTGCCTAGAACCTTGGGCATAGCACCTAGAGACAGTCAGGACTATGCCATCACTCCGAGATGGGCAACAGCAACCCCCCCCCTAAGACGCCCCACCACAAATTCACATCCAAAAATCAGGGAAGGCCTCACATTTAATCGACCCAAAAAAATGGCGCATTCGCTCAAGTTTTGTCCACTATCAGAGTCAAGTCTGGCCCCACACCCACAAATAAAGAGGACCCCGAACACCCCCACAGTGGCCCCTACAGAAGCACTCGGATGCCTCGTTGCTGCGGGATGGGCAGACATGTTGGCGTCAGGGGGGCCTCACAGAGAGGTCACTTGAGTCCAGGTCAGGAAGGGCTGCAAAGGGCCGGCGTCACTTACAAGGGGTCAGCAGTGACGAGAGGCGGTCTCTCCCCTCCCCCACCTCACAACCGCAAGAGACAGCTGCAGTGCTGTCATCGGGGTGTCCCTGCGCACGGTTATAGACTGACAGGAGCTGTGAGGGGTCTCTTCTGAGGTGTGAGGGATGCTGTCTGCATGTCACACTAGGGGCTGTCACTCGCATCTCATGGTACAAGGGATGATGCCTCGCATGGGTCATGTTGGGAGCTATGGGTGACGTCTCACAGATGCCACGTCACACTGGTTATATGCTGACAGGAGCTGTGAGGGGTGGCTGTCTGCTGTGGTGTTAGAAATACTGACACACTCGACTGTCACTGACGTCTCAAAGCCAGGGCCACGGGAATTGTGTAGCAGGCTGTTCAGCGTCATTGCCGAGACTCGAACCCAGTTCCCCAGATTCGAGGTCGACCGCCCTAGCCCTAAGGCCAAGTCCTCTCCTTAGCTCCTCTAGTACAAGAGACGCCTCACACTGGGTGTAGCTGGAGTTGTGAGACATGTCCCCGTCGTACAAGAGTTGCCATCTCACACTGGGTATAACCGGAGCTGTGGGGATCTCTCCCCTGTTATCTCACCCTGCGTTGCTGGCTGGACGCCCGTGCCTCCTGCACGCCCTCCGCAGGCTCGAACAATCGATCGATCACCAATCCGATCGCCTGTGCGTCGGCTGATCGATGGCTCTCCTCCTTTGATGTCTCTCTCTCTCTGTCTGTCTCCATCTGCCTGAAGTCGCTCCAAGGCCCCCTCTGCATCTCTCTGCATCCTGATGTCTGTCAGTACAAAGAACCCGGACCGCCTCCCCTCCCCTAAAACAACTTATTGAACTGTAATCACCCATGCAGAATTCTTTTCAGAGGGTGGTGAAATTGAATAAAAAATATGAATCAATTGCTTACACTTTATGTTTTGAAAAATATATGGTTTATATATTCCACAAAATCATAGCGAATTCCTATTGTTATCGGTATATTTTCTCTAGTTGTCCAGTCTAAGAAACACTTGTGGGCAAAGTGCAGCTTCTTGGTAGTAAATAAGCGATGGCGGGCTCCCCGCGCCTGCCCATTTCCTGACCCACTGCAGTCTCTATCTGGTGCCCTGGTTACCCCTCCACCTGGTAATATCCCCCATGTTGTGGTTAGTAGGCCACGCCCAACTCTGCACTTGTTTGCGTCATTTTGGAGCCCTGTGACCGGACCATGGCACGCGGGAGCATGTTCTTAACCCTCCTACCGTGTGCAAGTGTGGGAGGGGCTTGGGGCACCCCAAGTTGACATGGAAGCGGGCATGGGTGGGGTGTGAGCCTGCTCTCTTCCTGAAGCCTGAGAGTGGCGGCCATCTTTCTGTTTCCCAGTGCCACCGGACCACCAGTTGAAGCATGCAACCATTTTATTTTTGGGGACTGGTGCAGCTGTAGGACCACTGTGCACGTGCTAGAGTTTTATCATGCAACCAGGAGTGCCTTGCATGAGAAGAACGCCTTCAAGGCACTGAGCGCTTCTCATTACAGTGACGGACTGGTCTGTGGGGATATCTGGAGACTTCTAAAAAGAGATGTGCCTCTGAAAGGCTCCCACGCGGGCCGGACGACTGCCCGCCTCACTCTGACTTCTGAGGTATCCATTGCCCTTTGGAGCCGTGGTTATCCTGGGATTCTATTTTTAATTTCCTACAAAATACCGGACAGAGAGATGCTCTCTCCTGTTTTATTTTTCCCAGGGGGCTGCATCTCCCTTGCTCACCTACTATAGCCGGGTTCCCGCCCATGCCACACTTACTACGGATGTACGTTGTTACAACGCATGCTTTTACCACGCATGCTTTTACAACGCAGGTTTTTCAACGCAAGTCGTTACAACGACATGCGTTGGGGGGCGCTGGATAGTGAATAGTTTAATTTACTATTCCAACTCCATTCTCCGTGGATAGTAGGGAAGGTGTTGGATAGTAAATTAAACTATTACCTATCCTAGAGCGCCCCCCAGCGCAATTCGTTGTAATGACTTGCGTTGAAAAACCTGCGTTGTAACGGCACTGCGTGGTAAAAGTTGCGTCGTAAAGGATGTTTCCCCTTACTTCTGACTCGCCTACGCTGGATTACTGGTTTAGGCTGGACCCACAAGATAAATTCTCCTTATCCATTGTTAACGTACTACATATATCGATGCCAATTCGACTAATTCTCTGTAAATTAGCTGTCATTGACACTGCTTTCAAAATAACAGGAATTTCGGTTTCCCTGCGCTCGGAAATAATCCCTTCTTGTCCTGATGATGACCTGCTCATTTGCTTTGTGGCCGAAACACTGTTGAAAGCTAGGCGTCATTGAAGACATTCGTGATATGTATCACCAACAGCATTATATCTCTATGAACGTTACCATTTAAGTGCTCTTCCTATTGAATAATTTATAGATTATTCACTGTTTTCTCTAAAATTCATGAGTAATCACAGTTTCGGTCCACAATTTTTTCACTTTTAGCACCATGTATCCACATTGAACACATATTTTTTCAAATTCATTTACTTTGATGGTATATGCATGCAATAACTTATTTTAATATAAAGTCCTGTGTATATATTTGGTCATGTCCTTAAACTATTTTGGGTACTTCACAATACTCTGAAGGTGTTGTTAACATTTTTCATTCCTTGTTAACAATGATACCTACATGGCCTTTGTCGTTTTCAGTTATCTGAAGGTCTGGCAGGTGTGCGCGCTGCAGCATCCGTCACAGACCAGGCAGCACTGGCTGTCTTTACTGGTTCAAAATGAACAGGAGGCTCCTGGCTAGAGTTTCCTTTTTGAGTGCTTCGTGCTGCTCGTGATCAGCTCTCATACCCATTGCTGGAGTCGGATGAGGGCTTGTGGTGCTGACTGAAGAGGCCGGGTTGGTGGACGAGGGTCTGTGGTGGTGGTTGAAGGCCTCTGTTGGTTGGTGAGACTCCAAGGCGGTTAGTGAGGCTCTTTAGTGGTGGTTGGCGGGTCTGTGGTTGATGGCTGTGCTGTTGGCTGGCGCTTTAGGTTAAATATCTTGTGCAGATGCTAGAGGCCGGTGGCTAGAGATAAGGGTATATGGTTGTAGCTGGAGGCTTGTTGCAGGTGCATCAGGAGTGTGATGGTTGCTGTTAATCTATGGTTGTGGTTGAGGGCCAGTAGCAGACGCTGAAGGTCTGTGGTGGTGTCTACACATCTGGCGGTGCAGAGAGCCCGCAGTAGTGGCCGAGGCCTTGTGGCAGGCACTGAAGGTCTCTGGTGGTGGCTCTGGGCCTGTGGCATGGGCTGATAGTCCTTGGCTGGTGGGGAGAGTATAGTAGTGACTGATGGCCTGCCGTAGATGCTGTTGGCTGTGGTGGTGAGCGGAAACTTCGCCAGGCGCTGAAGGCTTGTCATGGTAGCTATGAGCAAGTAGTGTGGTTGAGGGACAGAGGTGAATGTCAAAGGCCTGAGGCTGTGGCTGACGGGAGACAGTTGCTAGTGGTGAATGGGGAAGGTGTCTGACAGGTGCTGAGCGCCTACAGTTGTGGCTGAGGGTCTCTGACAGGTGCTGAGCGCCTACAGTTGTGGCTGAGGGTCTCTGACAGGTGCTGAGCGCCTACAGTTGTGGCTGAGGGTCTCTGACAGGTGCTGAGCGCCTACAGTGGTGGCTGAGGGTCTCTGACAGGTGCTGAGCGCCTACAGTGGTGGCTGAGGGTCTCCGACAGGTGCTGAGCGCCTACAGTGGTGGCTGAGGGTCTCTGACAGGTGCTGAGCGCCTACAGTTGTGGCTGAGGGTCTCCGACAGGTGCTGAGCGCCTACAGTTGTGGCTGAGGGTCTCTGACAGGTGCTGAGCGCCTACAGTGGTGGCTGAGGGTCTCTGACAGGTGCTGAGCGCCTACAGTTGTGGCTGAGGGTCTCTGACAGGTGCTGAGCGCCTACAGTGGTGGCTGAGGGTCTCCGACAGGTGCTGAGCGCCTACAGTTGTGGCTGAGGGTCTCTGACAGGTGCTGAGCGCCTACAGTTGTGGCTGAGGGTCTCTGACAGGTGCTGAGCGCCTACAGTGGTGGCTGAGGGTCTCTGACAGGTGCTGAGCGCCTACAGTTGTGGCTGAGGGTCTCTGACAGGTGCTGAGCGCCTACAGTGGTGGCTGAGGGTCTCCGACAGGTGCTGAGAGCCTACAGTGGTGGCTGAGGGTCTCCGACAGGTGCTGAGAGCCTTTGTTGGTGGCTGATGAAGTACAGCAGAGGTGGACCTGTAGTAATGATGAGTGAGAGTGTGTAATGAGGGCTGAGGTCTGCGGTGCTGGTCGAGGCCCTGTGTGGGTGGCTGAGGTCTGTGGTACCGGCAGAGGGGCTGTTTCGGTGGTTCAGGGCCATCGCCACATGTCAAGAGCTTTTAGCGGTAGCTGAGGGCCTGGGTTACTAGCTGAGGTCTGTGGTGCTGGTCGAGGGCCTGGGTTGGTGGTTGAGGGCGTGTGTGAGTGGCTGAGGTCTGTGGTGCTGGTCGATGGCCTGGGTTGGTGGTTGAGGGCCTGTGTGAGTGGCTGAGGTCTGTGGTGCTGGTTGAAGGCCTGGGCTGGTGGTTGAGGGCCTGTGTGAGTGGCTGAGGTCTGTGGTGCTGGTCGAGGGCCTGTGTCGGTGGTTGATGGCCTGGGCTGGTGGTTGAGGGCCTGTGTGAGTGGCTGAGGTCTGTGGTGCTGGTCGAGGGCCTGTGTCGGTGGTTGATGGCCTGGGCTGGTGGTTGATGGCCTGTGTCGGTGGTTGGGGGTCTGTGTGAGTGGCTGAGGTCTGTGGTGCTGGTCGAGGGCCTGGGTTGGTGGTTGAGGGCCTGGGCTGGTGGTTGAGGGCGTGTGTGAGTGGCTGAGGTCTGTGGTGCTGGTCGAGGGCCTGGGTTGGTGGTTGAGGGCCTGGGCTGGTGGTTGAGGGCCTGTGTGAGTGGCTGAGGTCTGTGGTGCTGGTCGAGGGCCTGGGCTGGTGGTTGAGGGCCTGTGTGAGTGGCTGAGGTCTGTGGTGCTGGTTGAAGGCCTGGGCTGGTGGTTGAGGGCCTGTGTGAGTGGCTGAGGTCTGTGGTGCTGGTCGAGGGCCTGTGTCGGTGGTTGATGGCCTGGGCTGGTGGTTGATGGCCTGGGCTGGTGGTTGATGGCCTGTGTCGGTGGTTGGGGGTCTGTGTCGGTGGTTGAGGGCCTGGGTTGGTGGTTGAGGGCCTGTGTGAGTTGCTGAGGTCTGTGGTGCTGGTCGAGGGCATGTGTCGGTGGCTGAGGGCCTGTGTCGGTGGTTGAGGGCCTGGGTTGGTGGTTGAGGGCCTGTGTGAGTTGCTGAGGTCTGTGGTGCTGGTCGAGGGCCTGTGTCGGTGGCTGAGGGCCTGTGTCGGTGGTTGAGGGCCTGTGTGAGTTGCTGAGGTCTGTGGTGCTGGTCGAGGGCCTGTGTGGGTGGCTGAGGTCTGTGGTGCTGGTCGAGGGCCTGGGTTGGTGGTTGAAGGCCTGTGTCGGTGGTTGAGGGCCTGTGTGAGTTGCTGAGGTCTGTGGTGCTGGTCGGGGGCCTGGGTTGGTGGTTGAGGGCCTGGGCTGGTGGTTGAGGGCCTGTGTGAGTGGCTGAGGTCTGTGGTGCTGGTCGAGGGCCTGTGTCGGTGAGGGCCTGTGTGAGTGGCTGAGGTCTGTGGTGCTGGTCGAGGGCCTGTGTCGGTGAGGGCCTGTGTGAGTGGCTGAGGTCTGTGGTGCTGGTCGAGGGCCTGTGTCGGTGAGGGCCTGTGTGAGTGGCTGAGGTCTGTGGTGCTGGTCGAGGGCATGTGTCGGTGGTTGAGGGCCTGTGTGAGTGGCTGAGGTCTGTGGTGCTGGTCGAGGGCATGTGTCGGTGGTTGAGGGCCTGTGTGAGTGGCTGAGGTCTGTGGTGCTGGTCGAAGGCCTGGGTTGGTGGTCGAGGGCGTGTATGAGTGGCTGAGGTCTGTGGTGCTGGTCGAGGGCATGTGTCGGTGGTTGAGGGCCTGTGTGAGTGGCTGAGGTCTGTGGTGCTGGTCGAAGGCCTGGGTTGGTGGTTGAGGGCGTGTGTGAGTGGCTGAGGTCTGTGGTGCTGGTCGAGGGCATGTGTCGGTGGTTGAGGGCCTGTGTGAGTGGCTGAGGTCTGTGGTGCTGGTCGAGGGCCTGGGTTGGTGGTCGAGGGCGTGTGTGAGTGGCTGAGGTCTGTGGTGCTGGTCGAGGGTATGTGTCGGTGGTTGAGGGCGTGTGTGAGTGGCTGAGGTCTGTGGTGCTGGTCGAGGGCCTGTGTCGGTGGTTGATGGCCTGGGCTGGTGGTTGATGGCCTGGGCTGGTGGTTGATGGCCTGTGTCGGTGGTTGGGGGTCTGTGTGAGTGGCTGAGGTCTGTGGTGCTGGTCGAGGGCCTGTGTCGGTGGTTGAGGGCGTGTGTGAGTGGCTGAGGTCTGTGGTGCTGGTCGAGGGCCTGTGTCGGTGGTTGATGGCCTGGGCTGGTGGTTGATGGCCTGGGCTGGTGGTTGATGGCCTGGGCTGGTGGTTGATGGCCTGTGTCGGTGGTTGGGGGTCTGTGTGAGTGGCTGAGGTCTGTGGTGCTGGTCGAGGGCCAGGGTTGGTGGCTGAGGCCCTTCGACACAGGTAGGAGCTGTTGGCGGCGGCTGAGGGCCCGTGGCTGGTTTCTGACCCTTCACTAGCAGCGCGGGGCTATCTGTGGGAATCCGAGACATTGAGAGCCGTACACCGGGCCATTCTTTTTAATTTGCTGATTTCCAATGCTCTGCAGCCGGTCAGTCGCCCCCTCCCCTTAACCCCCTTCCTGCCCGCCTCTAATCCCAGGAGAAAGCGCCCTTTAGCGCCGCAGCCCCGCACAAATCACCCCTGCTATCTGTCTATCAGAGATCACTCGGCCGCTGATGCAGCCCCGGCTTTCGGGCTAATCCGACCCTCCCGCGCCCGCCTTTCATCTGCTCAAGACTTGGCAGCGTCTTCCTCCCACCCCCCCTACCACTTTTTCCACCCTGATCCATTCCCTCTCTCCCTACTCAATGTTCCCTTCTCTCCTCTCCCCCTTGCCTACAACCATTCTCCCTCCTATGTCCCCTCTTTCCTTCATCTCTTCCTTCCTTCCTCCTTTTTCAAGCCACTTTCTCTTCCTAACCCCTTTAGCCCATCTCTTGCTTTCATTCTCTTCCTTTCCTTGGGTCCTAATATTTTTCCTGCCTCTGGTTTACCCTTCCCTCTCCCTCCCGTCGACTCCCCCTCTCACTTCGCCTTTCTCTTCCTCCTCATTCTCTTCCTCCCTTCCCTCTGCTTTGCTGCCCCTTCTCTGCTCAGGCCAGAAGCCTCTGCTCCTGTTCATTCATGTTTTCTGAAGCTCAGCTGCACACTGCGCTATGTGCCCTCAGGTAGTCCCGCCCTGTGCTCCTCTGACACCTTCGCTCTTCCCTTATCTTGCTTTCTCCCTTCCTTTCACTCCACTTCCGCCTTTCTTTTCCCGCCTCCTGGGTGTCACCGCCGCGCCCTCTCTAAAGACTTCCTCTGGCATCTCTCGAGCTTTACAAAAACCACAAAATAGAAAGTAAACTCCATTTTCTCCGCCAAGCCCTCATCTGCTCCTCAGTAGCTGATTGCCCCACGTGTGACTCCTCCCCCTGCCTCCACTCTCCTTGTCTGTGCCCCCGGGGGCCGCAGGTTCACATCAATGGATTGTCTCAACCCAAAAAGTGACTGAGTGATTACAGCGCCAAATTCGGCAGTTTAAGGCCTAAAACTTCTTCGAACTCCCACGCAACCACTACTGCAACCTGCGGTACCCTGTCTAAGCAACTTCTACGATTTGAACCCCAAGACACTAAACAAAAATACAAAACAACATACATCAACAAATACACAAATTATGAAATACTTAATTTAATTCAAACAAAAAATATTCAAAAATCAAAACTTTAATGGGAAGGTTTGAGCTTTTCAAAATGTGGATTTATTTCTGAAAGATGAAAGGATAAACTGGGTTACAGCAGATCATTTTGGCTTTTTGCTGCTAGTGCATGCTCCCTTGGTCGGTGCACATCAGTGCTGCTTTGATTGAATCCACCGGATTCTGTTTCCTGTACTTGTGCTGTTCCCACAATTCAAGGTATGGATTCCAACTTAATATTTAGTTTCATTTCCAAAATCCTTCACGTTTATAGTTAAAAAAAAAAATATATATATATAGATAGATAGATAGATAGATAGATATATCGAACAGGAAACTCCTCAAGTTGGTTGAAGAAGTACGAGCCACACCAATCCAGGTTTCGGGAATATATCTTTATTCACGGGCAAAAAAAATAAAATATATATATATATATATATATATATATATATATACACACACACACACACGTCAGCTAATATTGTTTCATTTCTAAACATTTGCGGACCTCCAGGGGTAAACAGACCACAGGTTAAGAACCACTGCCTTTGAATATGCCCTTGCCTGGTGATATAAGGAACTCTTTCTGTCTGTGGGTACCACACTCCCAAGTCCCAGGCAGAAGCTGAAGGTCTGTGGAAATTGTCGGAGATGCTGCAAACCCACTCTCTGCCCCCTGTGTATGCCCAGTGGAAGATTTCTGGTTGTCCTGTGTGTTTGTGTGGGACTAGGGGGAAAGCCCTTTGTGTTCCATCACCCTGCCATCTTTCTCTACTTGGAGTCAGACCTGCTTTCCTAGCTCAGTAATCTCAGTTGTAACTCCTTTGAGTGCAAGAGAAAAGAGCAGGCACAATATGACGTAAGGCCACTCTCCGCCTGCCAGCAGAGGACACTAGTAGAGTCCAGTGGCATTTGTGGGTCTCAACCAAAAAGTTCTGCCACTTTTTAATGTCTTAGACCTGCTCCTGGTATCATAACACAGGAAGAGGCCAAAAGGAATTCCAGTTCATTTCAATTTGTTTTCAGACATCATGGTATATATTTGTATTATTTATTTATTTATATATATGTATGTACCCATAGCAGGAAAGAGTGTTTAGTTTATCATTCAAACTTTGAAAGAGAAATAACAGTGTAGAAAGCACCAACAGCTATAATTAGTGTGTTTCTAGAGTGCATACATTATAGCTTGTGAAACAGGTTAGTTGTGTACAGGTATTGAAAACAAAACAAGAAAAGTTGTATGAATTGCAATATTTAGCTAACAGACACCAGCAGAGAAAGACTGGCACTCCCCTGTAATCTCCCTGTGTTCTGCCTGTTGCAACCCTGACAGCTCCATTGCTTAGTCTCCAACGCTGTCTATCCTCTCGGAACATAAGCACCCTGAGTGTTGAAACCAGTCATTAGAGTCACAATGCCTCTTCCAAAACTAGCAGTTTACAGAACCATAATCTTAAAACAAATTCTTTCGAAACAGTGGATTGTGAATGCTGGATGAACATTATTTCCACGTGTGTGGTCATCTGAGGAATGGTTCTGCATAGGCGGTAACTCTTTCCTTATTGCCACATCTACGTGTTTCACGATTTTGCCCTCTTGATAGGCATGTACAGAGTACAATCTATATCCAGTTTTCAGCTTAGCTATGTAAATGACCTACATTTAAATAGTTTTATGTTGCTTGGATATTCTGGAACTCTGACTCAGAGCTGGTTCTCCTGGAGCTCGGTTAAACACTCTGCTCAAATCCTTCCCCTGCCCACTTGTAGGAATTCCTACAGTTTCTCTAAATGCAGCCGCTGATAGCTCTTCTAGCTGGGAATAACCAGAGTATTTGTGACACTTTACACTGTCCCAAAATGGTGTCGCTGAAGAACGTCAGTTGACTGAAACTCTTCCTGGACTCTCTTAGAGATTGGCTGACTTAGTTTCCCCTTAAGATAAATCTTCCTAAAGCTAAGTTCTCCTACTGTATTCTGGTTCCTGTCGGTCCTTGTTGAAGCAACTTTTTCCACTAGGCATTGCACGTGCCATTTCCTCAGCAGATCTCACAGCTTTAGGGCCAACTTCCATCTCCTGCTGCATGAACAATTCATCAATACACACTCAATCCTCTTTTTACCACCTCTGACAAAAAAATAAGGAACTAATAGTACTTCCGGAGGACTTCAGCCCATTGGTGCAAGCACATCTATAGGGAGGAAATGTGCCATCCATGGATCTTCTCCAATCAGCCATAAGAACTGTCCGTAACTCGACAGACTGACTTCTCATGGAAAGATAGAGGCTCGACGAAATCACTAGTTTACTAATTTATCTCCAATATGGCCTACTAAGGCCTGCACCGTCGGAAAAAAAAGCATACATCCAGCTCAAGGTTCATGAGAAGTTAATTCTTACTTATGAAACACAAACAAGAAGCAAGCCTCCACTGGATACACCCTTAAACGAGACCAAAATTCCACAATAAGCCGTTTCTTTGACGGTACCCAAATTCTGAAGCATTAATGCAGAAGACATTCAGCTTTTACTTACCCTATCTATATGCCTGCCTTAAGATGCCTGAAAAACAACTCTTCCGGGTACTCTGAACCTCTGCCTGAACACTGCTTCAGAAATTTTAAGTTCTACTCTTAATGTTGTGTAAAGCCCTCCACTGCTCCTCATGGCCAATGCCAACGCTATGAAACTGTCTATTTACGTGAAATAAATAATACTCCTCTTCATGCTCAACAGAGCAGAGCTTTTCATTGTAAACATAAAACCCACCTATTGGTATTGTCAGTGGTTATTTTGTGTTGCTCCTTAAATAAGTTTTGGTTTGGCTTAGTGACTATCTTGTTATATGTGATTGATTACCTGTGAATTGAGGGCATAAAAGATCTTGTTTTTCCCTGGATTGTAGGGAGATGTTTCGGAACACAGTGAGTGGGGCGGACCACATCTATTGATCTCCAAAGGGGAGATTTTCCTGGGGCTGATACCTCGGTCGTGTATACTATAGATAATCTGAATTTGTGGCTTGGTTTAGCTCTCACTTTCTCCACATCATTTATCTCTACATATTTTCTATACATTATTGGATGTCACTACGGGTGTAAATCTGACAACAGAAAGTGCAATTTGTGCCTGCATGCATTTTAGACTCATCATCACAATAGTTGTGGGCTTTTTCATATATATTATTCAGAAATTTTTTTCCGCACAGACCAGTACAATGTTAACTAAGTAAACCCGGGAACGTATTCGGAAAACCAGTTACATAAGCATCTGAAGGTCAGGCAGACCAGTATATTCCAGGCAAGTAGCTGGAAGGTCAGGCAGATGGTTGAAGGTCAGGCAACTCCCTGAAGGTCCGGTAGACAGTTGTATGCCAGGTAATTGTTTGGAAGTTAGGCAGATTGTTGTAGGTCGGTCAACGATTTGATGGTCAGAAAGACAGTTGTATGACAGGGATGTGGTTGAAGGTCAAGAAGAGAGTTGTAGGTGGTTGAAGGTCAAGAAGAGAGTTGTAGGCCAAACAAGAGGTCCAACTCTAGGTAGAATAAGCATTCACTGTCCCATTTTACTGACATTTTTATCCCAAGCTTTCATAGTTCATTAGTGTTTTTGTCACCTTGTCTGGAATCTTATGCACCATTGACAGCTCTTAATTTATCGGTTTTCCTGTTCCTTCATGCTCAGGTTCCACTTTCATTTTGTGCCCAGTCATCATTTAATGCATTGGATGGTGCAAAGGGATGTGTTTGCCAGGACTGTGCTGTTTTCTTGCTCCTCTAAACTCAGAAAGGAAGTCTCTCATTTCATGCCTAGTCCTTTCACTTAACGTTTGACTGAGAAGTGTCTTTATTAAAAATAAAAAAAGGTATTTAATCACGTTTTACAAATTAAATTAACACGAGGCTCACCTAATATTCTTCTTAGTTGCAAATTAAAAGTCTACTTAATAGGAGAGGCCTCAACCAAACCACACACATCAGTATCACATGGGCTAAGGCCACTCACTGCGATGTGGGGAGGGGGGCACTTCTCTTTATCGTCCTATACCCACTTTCCCCAGTAGGCCTGGTCCCTTTGCGGACTATCCATCTAGCTGCACTGGAAGCTGTTGATATCTGTGTGCATTGGGATTTGGGCTGCGCCTAAACGTTTTAAAATGAAACTTACTTGATGCTAGTTAATAATTCACCAGTTGTCAGCGACCAGAGGTTTTTATTTGGAGTAGGAGGTGATTCATGTTTGTTTACATCTGGCTCGCGTGGTGTCCCTGTTAATGCTGTGAGCCGGATCAGAGCACACACGTTGACAGCTTTTGATGGAGCACGTTGGTTTAGTGTTGCGTCTCGTGTGGTTAATTTCATTGAGAGTTTGCGGTAACTGGCACACTTAGGATGGCGAGTCTCTTTATACTAGCTGCAGCCAAAGTGCCAATGAAAAGTATGTCAAGGATTTGCAACGAAGTGCAACATTAAAAACGCACACGACGAGCTCGCAGCCTGTGTTTTTTGCAAAGTTGGGCCTTGGCCTCCATTACAAAACCCCCCAAAAAAGTTGCAGTTCGGTTTACCTCAGCTGAACCCAACTTTGAAATACGAGTTGGGTGGAAGCCCAGCCTAAACTGGAACACTTTAGATCAGTATAGTGTGTGTTCCATTACAGTGGGGATCCGAGTCTGTGGGTGGTGAGGATTGACTGAGACTGGGTGATTTGATCAGCATGTGTATACTGGGAGTTATGGGTTTGCATAGTAGACTGTAAACCCTTTGAGTGGGTGTCAGGGTATTCACCACTGACTGCAGGGTTGGAGTTGTCAAGGGTCTCAACTGGATATGATCAGGCCTTTTTGTGGCCCAGCCCCTCCCACATCCCACCAACCTGTTTGGGACTTGGGTAAACAGTTAGGGTTAGGTTAATTTGTGGGGTCAGAGAAGAGAGAACATTTGGCCCCAAGGAGTCTGTGCGAAAGTCAGTGTGGAAACTTCTCAGGTCGGGTCACAAAGGCCTGAACCTCAGGGATAAGCGTGGTAGATCTGTTTACATTGTTAATCGTGTCACAGAAAGCACTTACTTCCAGGGAATCTGAGTTGTGTTCACTTAGCAGAAATATGTGTCAGGCCCAAAATAAAGACGCACAGGTACCCGGTAACTGACATTACCTGTCCACTATAAAAAAAGACGACTTCTAAAAATAAGAGAAAATATCATCATCTACTATCACCGCACACCTACTACGAGCTTCTCGTTCGGCTCATGGCTAACTCTGCAAATATCCAACCACGGTACATTAACGCATACATGCCAATAGACCTGATTCAGGCAGGAGACTACCCATTTTCCAAGCTAAAAATGGCTTTATTTTAGCTGTCTCCAGCCTGAAATTGCATTCTCTTCAATAGAAGTCAGTGGGGAATTTTCATTTAAAAAAAATAATAATAATAATAATGTTTTTATTGGTATTTTTATACATACAACTTAGAACATAAAACATATAGTCAATCATCGCTTTCATTCTCCCGATTTTTTATTTTAAATCTCCCTGTCCTAAAATGTTGGCATGTAGGTTAACGTGAGCCGCCCTGTTTCTACCCGCTTCCCGAGGACAAAAAAACATTCTGGTTTGGAAGGAGTGACCTTGTTTTGTGCCCCAAAAACATAAACAAGCCTGCAGCACCTCTGGAAGGACTGGGCGCACAAGAGGCACGTCATACGCCGCGGCAAGGCAGAGGGTCGCCGCCTGATGACCTCGTCGTTCATGGCGGCGTGACGTCACTACGCTGACGCAGTAAACGCTGGGGCGACCCGGAAGCGAGTGTGCGGGCGCCGAGTTGGTCCATTCGCCGTTACAATGGTTGAATGCTGGTTATCTGCCGGGGGAAGTGGACATTATGTGGCCCACTGGCCTATTTTATACCTGTACGACCGCTATTTTATTATCTTGCAGGTATAAACATTAGGAAAATCACCTACGGCTGTTTAGTACATCAACGATGAAAACATTCGAAAAAGTGTTCTGAGTTTATGACCCCTGACTGGTGATTAAAATGCACAAATATGAAAAAGCTAGTTACTATGAATACAGTCGATTTCTTACAACCACCTATTTAACAATCACTGCCAGGCCTTCACATAATCTTACAACATGCACAGATGCCCTCTGTTTGTCTCTAGGAAAGGTGGCAACCATAGTGGCCTACATCCAACTCTTGTCAGTCCTGACCTATAGTACCCAGTGGTTGTAGTGGGCAGGCTGTGAAGGGGCGCGTCATGCCTACACTTTTTTAAATTTAAGAGAAACAGTTTGTAAAGCGGAGAAGGCAAATTGTTGATACATTTTTATTTATATAAATAGAATAAATGACCCACTGGTGCTCAAGCTAAGGCGTCTTGCCAGATCAGCTCCAACCGCTTCTCTGGCATTCGAACCTCCGCTCCACAGCAACTCCGTTCCACATTACATATTAACATTCTAAGTGATGTATAATAATTCTAACTAAAGTAAAATACACAGTGACCTAAATTATTGTGGAACTCCAATAAACAGAAAAGAAAGACAATTACCACATGTATCTTTTCACAACAAAACCCACACAGTTGCCCTTACTTTTTGTGAAAAAACAACCGCATGGGACTTTTGATTCCTACAGTTGAAATGCTTCAGCTAAAGTGTAAGCAGGGAGTCCCTTGTGCTGTGAAACCAAGGGTGGGGCAGATAGCTAAACAAGCCTTCTTGCCAGGGTAGCGTCTTGCCTGAAAGAAATGTAAATGTGTGCAACTGGTTAATCTGAAAATGTAAAGGGTGCTTGGATACTAGGGTTGCAGCCTTTCCAAAAGAAAAATACTGTCCACTTATTGCAGTTTTAAGAGTGTGCAAAGGCCTGGACATGATACTAAATTGGACTATCAATAAAATCGAATGTGTTCGTTTGACACATGGCTTTTCGGTCTGTAATTACTTTATTAGTCATAGATCGTTAATACAGGTCTAGAGCATATTAAAAGTGTTTTCTATTTACATTTGCTGTTTACGGTTGTGCAGATAAAGGTTAAGACAGGGAAAACTACATTTTTCCTTTCACTTACTTTGAAGCAGGTAATTTGTAGGTCTGGCTTCATATATTCTAAAAAGAAAAACCAGAATAAACATTTAAAAATATGTATGAATGCAGGGAATTTTTGTCAACTCTGTTCATTCATTGGTCTGTAACAGTAATTCACATTTCGCTTCTGCCCACCACGGCACGGAGCAGCGTGTCAGCTCACCTCACTGTGTATGATTGAAATTTCCTTTTGCACGTTTACACATCGACTTAATGTGTCCGCTTGAGTGCCAAGGACCAATCTTTCCTTACCATTTTTAAACATTTATTTTGCAACGGGTTATTATTTACTTTTTTGCACACACTTTCACACCACTTTTATACAACTGCACTTTTACAGTTTATTACTCTAAACTTTTTATGCCAACTGCATATTTCTTTTTTTTTCTTTTATATTTTTTTGTTTTTTTTGTTTTTTTTGTTTTTGTTTTTTTGTTTAAATGTTTTTATTATTTTTAACATATATATTCCCCCCCTCCACCCCCGGACAGGTAAACATTCTGCACATTAACATCACGAGCTTTACATTATGCTTGTCATACTTACATATCCATTATAGAAAATTTACAGAATATATTCAAGGCTTCACAGAAAACAAACCAAAACAATAACATAAATACATTACAGCATTAATAATAAATTAGTTTTGTAAATCTCGCCAGTGTGTGAGAGGAGTCCAGATTTTCATACCCCTTTTGCGTCGCCGTCTGCCTTTCCGCTTATATATAGCTATCTCGATATTATGCACTGCTAGAAGCCTGGCTAGCCACTGTTGGAAAGAGGGTGGTAGCGGGTCAAGCCAAGCTGAGGCGAGGCATAACCGCAAAACGGCCATAGCGAGAAAAATAAAATCGTGGCCGCTCTCAAGGTTATCTGGATCTTCCGCCCCAAGTACCATTGCCTCAGGTGACAAAGCAACCTCTCTTTAAAGAACAGAAGTTAAAAACCTCTCTATATCTTGTATCAAAGGTATTAACACCAGACAAGAGGCAAAGCTATGAATGGAATCTGCTTTAAATAGGTTGCATCTCGGGCAGCAAGTCCCCTTACCGGTTCCCCATTTTGCGATCTTATCGGGTGTATAGTAGAGAAAAAAACAGGTTTTGTAAAATTGTGCCTGGAGTTTGGTAGAAATTAGAATAGTTTGGGCTAGCTGATAGGAATATAAAAATCCTTCCTTTGAGATCTCGAGTTTACTTAGCCACTTCATTGCCGTTTTATCTAAATCATCCGGGAACATGTCCAACAATGACACATAAACCCCACCTATCGAATGTTTCTTAGAGTGTATAATTGTCTCTACTACAGTAGATTCTTCCCCAAGTGTCCTTGCCCCAGGTTTGTAAATTAAGAAATCCCTAATTTGGAGATATTTAAAAAAATCCCGCCAATCTAAGCCAAATTCTTCCTTCAGAGCATCAAAGGATTTAATCCCCTGAGTAGTATAAAAATCCCCTAGTTGTTATACCTAAATTATACCATTTGTTTACACAGTTATCCTTAAAGATTATTGGTGGAAGAATTGGATTGTTCAATACCGGTGTATAATGTGAGATTTGTCAACTGCATATTTCTGTAGAAATGTAAAAAAAAATATGTACAGGCTTGCCAAGACCAGACCTTTTAGCTTTGTTGATGTTTCTAAGGAGGGGCTATGCTAAAACCTATTTTTGGTTTTAAAACAAATCTAGATTTTCCACATGAAAGGCAGTGTTGGCATATATGCTCATTCGCCTGTGCTATTTTACATAGTACACCACTGCAACACCAATGGGAGAAGCGCTATACAATACCGTATACATTACCGATTTAGCTCTTCCGGACACCTCTGCAGAGTTCTCAACTTTTCCAGGGCTATATGCGAGTAACTCACCCCAGCCAGGCTTATGGTTTCTATTCTTGGAGTTGTAGTCCTTATGTTGGGATGAAACAAGTTCATAAGTCAGAATATGCAAATAAACACCTGAACTGGATGAGCTACTCCAGCACAAACCTGGGGCACTTGTGTGCTCTGTGTCACGTGTGACCAGGAGCCAGATTTTCGTCTTTTCACGGACAATTAAACAAGTACCATTGAGCTGAATAACAAGATAATTACAAAACTGGCTAGACATAATTCAGTTTGTTTTGTGTGCTATGTAAGTGAAAACTAGCAGTGTTAATATGATTCACACTTAAACAAAAGCCCTAGTGTGTTCTGGCCAAGGCAGTAACACAACAGGAGACGCGGCAGTCTAAGAGTGGCCTGATGACGACCAGGAACAATGCCAAAGGCAACAGCAAGTCCTTTTCACTCATCCGCCAGAGAATCACACCGCAACAGCTTCAGCCTTGTTATAAGTTTCCCACTGCTTCATGGGCCTCTGGACATTTTCAGTTCTCGCTGGCCTGTTGGTGACTACAAGCCGGTAAGCTGAGAAAGTTAATTCACTCCTACAGCGAGCTGTGTGCAACTTGTGGGTCACAAGTGTGGATCGAAGCAGGGCCTACTTTGCCTTTCAACTTCTTGGATTCAGGGATATAAGAACCACTTCAGTAGTCCCTATCATAAATAGGACTCCCAGTTTTATAGTATTTATTTTTTCAACATTTCTGTCTGTATGTATCCATATTTATTTTTTTCCCACTTTATTGGTAATTATCCATGTTTATTTTATGTTTTGAGAATAAATGGAGTTGTAAAATAGTATATTTCCACCTTTATTTATGGAGAAGTGTGGCTCAATGGTTAGAGCGGCAGACCCTGATGCAGAGGTCAGGCCCGGGACCAGGGTTCAATTCCCTGCCTCGGTGGGTCTTGGGCTCAAAATTCCACGGACCTGATAATTCTCGCCTCGGTGCCTATTCCAATCATGGAGTCCCACTCTGAAACTCTGGGCAATAGCTTGCTTAATCTCCACAACGGCCCCCACAACGCTAAGGATGCCTGGCCTCCACCTTGGGGGTGCCCGGAAGTGGACACTTCACAGGGAAAGCCAGGATGGGTTCCACAGTGGTATTCGTACAAGCGCCTTGAGACCCTTGCTGGTGAGTAGTGCGCTATACAAGTATCAATTTACATTTTATTTAGCAGAGAAACATGCACTAATACTTAGATGCCTGTTGCATTATAGCCTATTAAGCAGCCAAATATAACAAGACACTACACCAACAGGTAAATATTAGCGTTGTACACAAATATATGTTAACATATGCCTGTATTTAAGGGAATAGCATCCTGTTTAAAATCCACATGGTGTCTATCTGCTTAGCAAGGACACAAATGAGTGTCCCAAGAAGCACACTTTTCTGTACTTTTCCGCTTTTAAAAATAAATACAGACAGAAAACAGATTGTATTTTGTCTATTTATCTGTAAAAATCCATAAACACTGAAAACTGGAAGTCTTAATCATAAAGCCACGTGTTATTTTTCAATAAATATATTAAAACAGAGTAGGACCTCTGAGTTGGATAATAGTGGGATTAAATAGTTAAGTATATATGTTTGTATTATGTGCAATTTCAATGTTTAATTGATTCTACTAATTTTCCTCTTGTAGATGGTGAATGTTACAACCAGTATGGAATGTTGTTTGTACAAAGGGAATGTTCCCTGTTGGTGTAGTGTTATGGTGACATGGGGAATGTAACAGAGTACATGTTGCATTCGTGACACAGTGTTGGTGTGAGACAGTTGTGGCACAGAACGAATGTTTCCCTGTTAACGCAGTGTTAAGGAGAGACAGTGAGTGTTACTGAGTAAATGTTGCATTCTTGACAGTGTTGTGAGACAGTAGTGGCACAAAGGGAATGTTTCCCTGTTGGTGTAGTGCTAGGGCGAGACAGTGAGTGATACAGAGTGCATGTTACATTCGTGACACAGTGTTGGTGTGAGACAGTTGTGGCACAGAGGTAATGCTTCTCTGTTTATGCTGTGTTATGGTGACACAGAATGTTACATTCGTGACACAGTGTTGGTGTGAGACCGTTGTGGCACAGAGGTAATGTTTCCCTGTTGGTGCAGTATTAGGGCGAGGCAGTGGGTGTTACAGAGGGAGGGTTCTCATGGCAGTGCTTTGTTACAGTGAGGCATAAGTGGACAATGGGGAATGTTCTCTTGTTGTGTCAGTGTTAGAGTGAGATGGTGTACGTTACACATGTAATGTTTCTCTGTCGGCAAAGTGCCAGGAAGCTGCTGTGAAAGTTACATGTGAAATGGTACACGGTGTTGAGGAGGCTGGGATGGCACATGTATAATGTTTCACTTGGCACTTTCCACTGTTGGCGCATTGCTGGAGTGAGGTAATGGCAGCACCACATGGAATATCACACTGCAAGCGCATTGTTATAGGGAGTGAACGTTCCATTGTTTGTGCAATGTTGTACGGCGTGAACGTTCCATTGTTGTTGCAGTGTTGTAAGGCGTGAACGTTCCATTGTTGTTGCAGTGTTGTAAGGCGTGAACGTTCCATTGTTGTTCCATTGTTGTTGCAGTGTTGTAAGGCGTGAACGTTCCAATGTTGTTGCAGTGTTGTAAGGCGTGAACGTTCCAATGTTGTTGCAGTGTTGTAAGGCGTGAACGTTCCATTGTTGTTGCAGTGTTGTAAGGCGTGAACGTTCCATTGTTGGTGCAGTGTTGTAAGGCGTGAACGTTCCATTGTTGGTGCAGTGTTGTAGCAGTGAATGTTCCACTGTTGGTTCAGTGTTGCAAGCAGTTAATGTACCACTGGTAGTGCAGTGTTGTATGCAGTGAATGTTCCACCGTGGTTGCATTAGTATATGCACTGAGTGTTCCACTCGTGGTGCAATGTTAAGAGCAGTGAATGTTCCAAAGCTGGTGCAGTGTTACAGGCAGTGAATGTTCCACTGATGGTTGAGTGTTGCAGGCATTGAATGTTCCACTGGTGGTGCAGTTACAAGGAGTGAATGTTCCACTGGTGGTGCAGTCACAAGGAGTGAATGTTCCACTGGTGGTGCAGTTACAAGGAGTGAATGTTCCACTGGTGGTGCAGTCACAAGGAGGGAATGTTCCACTGGTGGTGCAGTCACAAGGAGTGAATGTTCCACTGGTGGTGCAGTCACAAGGAGTGAATGTTCCACTGGTGGTGCAGTCACATGGAGTGAATGTTCCACTTGAGGTGCAATGTTTCAGGCAGACAGTTGTCCACTCTTCGCGCAGTGTTGCAGGCAGTGAATGTTCTGGTGGTGCGGGATTGCTGGCAGTGCATGTTACACTGTTGGTGCAGTGAATTTTCCTCTCTTAGCGCAGTGCTGCAGACACTGAATGTTCCACTGTTGGTGCAGTGTTGCAGGCAGGGGAGTTCTGTTGGTGCAGTGTTGCATACAGTGAATGTTCTGGTGGTGCAGTTTTGCAGGCAGTACATTTAGCACTCCTGGTGCAGTGTTGCAGGCATTGTCGTTGGAGCAGTGCTGCAGGCAGGGGTGTTCTGTGGTGCAGGTTTGTAGGCAGGGGTGTTCTGGTGGTGCAGTGGGGGGTTCTGGTGGTGCAGTGGGGTGTTCTGGTGGTGCAGTGTTGCAGGCAGTGAATTTAGCACTCTTGGTGCAGTGTTGCAGTTAGTGTTGGTGGAGCAGTGCTGCAGGAAGGGGTTTTCTGGTGGTGCACTGTTGCAGACAGGGGTGTTCTGGTGGTGCAGTGTTGCAGGCCGGGGTGTTCTGGTGGTGCAGTGCTGCAGGCAGGGGTGTTCTGGTGCTGCAGTGTTGCAGGCAGGGGAGTTCTGGTGCTGCAGTGTTGCAGGCAGGGGAGTTCTGTTGGTGCAGTGTTGCAAGCAGGGGTGTTCTGCTGGTGCAGTGGGGGGTTCTGGTGGTGCAGTGGGGTGTTCTGGTGGTGCAGTGTTGCAGGCAGTAAATTTAGCACTCTTGGTGCAGTGTTGCAGTTAGTGTCGGTGGAGCAGTGCTGCAGGCAGGGGTGTTCTGGTGGTGCAGTGCTGCAGGCAGGGGTGTTCTGGTGGTGCAGTGTTGCAGGCAGGGGAGTTCTGGTGGTGCAGTGTTGCAGGCAGGGGAGTTCTGGTGGTGCAGTTTTGCAGGCAGGGGAGTTCTGGTGGTGCAGTGTTGCAGGCAGGGGAGTTCTGGTGGTGCAGTGTTGCAGACAGGGGAGTTCTGGTGGTGCAGTGTTGCAGGCAGGGGAGTTCTGTTGGTGCAGTGTTGCAAGCAGGGGAGTTCTGGTGGTGCATTGTTGCAGGCAGGGGAGTTCTGGTGGTGCAGTGTTGCAGGCAGGGGAGTTCTGTTGGTGCAGTGTTGCTGGCAGGGAAGTTCTGTTGGTGCAGTGTTGCAGGCAGGAGAGTTCTGGTGGTGCAGTGTTGCAGGCAGGGGAGTTCTGGTGTTGCAGTGTTGCTGGCAGGGAAGTTCTGGTGGTGCAGTGTTGCAGGCAGGGGAGTTCTGGTGGTGCAGTGCTGCAGGCAGGGGGTTCTGGTGGTGCAGTGTTGCAGGCAGGGGAGTTCTGGTGGTGCAGTGTTGCAGGCAGGGGAGTTCTGGTGGTGCAGTGTTGCAGGCAGGGGAGTTCTGTTGGTGCAGTGTTGCAGGCAGGGGAGTTCTGGTGGTGCAGTGTTGCAGGCAGGGGAGTTCTGTTGGTGAAGTGTTGCAAGCAGGGGAGTTATGGTGGTGCATTGTTGCAGGCAGGGGAGTTCTGGTGGTGCAGTGTTGCAGGCAGGGGAGTTCTGTTGGTGAAGTGTTGCAAGCAGGGGAGTTATGGTGGTGCATTGTTGCAGGCAGGGGAGTTCTGGTGGTGCAGTGTTGCAGGCAGGGGGGTTCTGTTGGTGCAGTGTTGCTGGCAGGGAAGTTCTGTTGGTGCAGTGTTGCAGGCAGGAGAGTTCTGGTGGTGCAGTGTTGTAGGCAGGGGAGTTCTGGTGTTGCAGTGTTGCTGGCAGGGAAGTTCTGGTGTTGCAGGCAGGGGAGTTCTGGTGGTGCAGTGTTGCAGGCAGAGATGTTCTGGTGGTCCCGTGTTGCAGGCAGAGATGTTCTGGTGGTCCCGTGTTGCAGGCAGGTGAGTTCTGGTGGTGCAGTGTTTCAGGCAGGGGTGTTCTGGTGGTGCAGTGTTGCAGGCAGGGGTGTTCTGGCGGTACAGTGTTTCAGGCAGGGGTGTTCTGGCGGTGCATTAATGCAGGCAGGGGTGTTCTGGTGGTGCAGTGTTTCAGGCAGGGGTGTTCTGGTGGTGCAGTGTTGTAGGCAGGGGTGTTCTGGTGGTGCAGTGTTTCAGGCAGGGGTGTTCTGGTGGTGCAGTGTTGTAGGCAGGGGTGTTCTGGTGGTGCAGTGTTTCAGGCAGGGGTGTTCTGGTGGTGCAGTGTTGCAGGCAGGGGTGTTCTGGCGGTGCAGTGTTTCAGGCAGGGGTGTTCTCGCGGTGCAGTAATGCAGGCAGGGGAGTTCTGGTGGTGCAGTGTTTCAGGCAGGGGTGTTCTGGTGGTGCAGTGTTGCAGGCAGGGGTGTTCTGGCGGTGCAGTGTTTCAGGCAGGGGTGTTCTGGCGGTGCAGTGTTTCAGGCAGGGGTGTTCTGGCGGTGCAGTGTTGCAGGCAGGGGAGTTCTGGTGGTGCAGTGTTTCAGGCAGGGGAGTTCTGGTGGTGCAGTGTTGTAGGCCGGGGTGTTCTGGTGGTGCAGTGTTTCAGGCAGGGGTGTTCTGGTGGTGCAGTGTTTCAGGCAGGGGTGTTCTGGTGGTGCAGTGTTTCAGGCAGGGGTGTTCTGGTGGTGCAGTGTTTCAGGCAGGGGTGTTCTGGCTGTGCAGTAATGCAGGCAGGGGAGTTCTGGTGGTGCAGTGTTGTAGGCAGGGGTGTTCTGGTGGTGCAGTGTTTCAGGCAGGGGTGTTCTGGCGGTGCAGTGTTTCAGGCAAGGGTGTTCTGGCGGTGCAGTAATGCAGGCAAGGGAGTTCTGGTGGTGCAGTGTTTCAGGCAGGGGTGTTCTGGTGGTGCAGTGTTGTAGGCAGGGGTGTTCTGGTGGTGCAGTGTTTCAGGCAGGGGTGTTCTGGTGGTGCAGTGTTGCAGGCAGAGATGTTCTGGTGGTCCCGTGTTGCAGGCAGAGATGTTCTGGTGGTCCCGTGTTGCAGGCAGGTGAGTTCTGGTGGTGCAGTGTTTCAGGCAGGGGTGTTCTGGTGGTGCAGTGTTGTAGGCAGGGGTGTTCTGGTGGTGCAGTGTTTCAGGCAGGGGTGTTCTGGTGGTGCAGTGTTGTAGGCAGGGGTGTTCTGGTGGTGCAGTGTTTCAGGCAGGGGTGTTCTGGTGGTGCAGTGTTGCAGGCAGGGGTGTTCTGGCGGTGCAGTGTTTCAGGCAGGGGTGTTCTCGCGGTGCAGTAATGCAGGCAGGGGTGTTCTGGTGGTGCAGTGTTGCAGGCAGGGGTGTTCTGGCGGTGCAGTGTTTCAGGCAGGGGTGTTCTGGCGGTGCAGTGTTTCAGGCAGGGGTGTTCTGGCGGTGCAGTGTTGCAGGCAGGGGAGTTCTGGTGGTGCAGTGTTTCAGGCAGAGGAGTTCTGGTGTTGTAGGCAGGGGTGTTCTGGTGGTGCAGTGTTTCAGGCAGGGGTGTTCTGGTGGTGCAGTGTTGCAGGCAGGGGTGTTCTGGCGGTGCAGTGTTTCAGGCAGGGGTGTTCTGGTGGTGCAGTGTTTCAGGCAGGGGTGTTCTGGCTGTGCAGTAATGCAGGCAGGGGAGTTCTGGTGGTGCAGTGTTGTAGGCAGGGGTGTTCTGGTGGTGCAGTGTTTCAGGCAGGGGTGTTCTGGTGGTGCAGTGTTGCAGGCAGGGGTGTTCTGGCGGTGCAGTGTTTCAGGCAGGGGTGTTCTGGCGGTGCAGTGTTGCAGGCAGGGGAGTTCTGGCGGTGCAGTGTTTCAGGCAGGGGAGTTCTGGTGGTGCAGTGTTTTAGGCAGGGGTGTTCTGGTGGTGCAGTGTTTCAGGCAGGGGTGGCAGGGGTGTTCTGGGGTTGCAGTGTTGCAGGCAGTGAATGTTCTGGTGGTGCAGTGTTGCAGGCAGTGAATTTAGCACTCTTGGTGCAGTGGTGCAGTGTTGCAGTTAGTGTCGGTGGTGCAGCGTTGTAGGCAGGGGTGTTCTGGTGGTGCAGTGTTGCAGGCAGGGGTGTTCTGGGGTTGCAGTGTTGCAGACGGGTGTTCTGGGGTCGCAGTGTTGCAGGCAGTGAATGTTCTGGTGGTGCAGTGCTGCAGGCAGGGGTGTTCTGGTGGTCCCGTGTTGCAGGCAGGTGAGTTCTGGTGGTGCAGTGTTTCAGGCAGGGGTGTTCTGGTGGTGCAGTGTTGCAGGCAGAGGTGTTCTGGGGTTGCAGTGTTCCAGGCAGTGAATGTTCTGGTGGTGCAGTGTTGCAGGCAGGGGTGTTCTGGGGTTGCAGTGTTGCAGACGGGTGTTCTGGGGTCGCAGTGTTGCAGGCAGTGAATGTTCTGGTGGTGCAGTGCTGCAGGCAGGGGTGTTCTGGTGGTCCCGTGTTGCAGGCAGGTGAGTTCTGGTGGTGCAGTGTTTCAGGCAGGGGTGTTCTGGTGGTGCAGTGTTGCAGGCAGAGGTGTTCTGGGGTTGCAGTGTTCCAGGCAGTGAATGTTCTGGTGGTGCAGTGTTGCAGGCAGTGAATGTTCTGGTGGTGCAGTGCTGCAGGCAGGGGTGTTCTGGTGGTCCCGTGTTGCAGGCAGGTGAGTTCTGGTGGTGCAGTGTTTCAGGCAGGGGTGTTCTGGTGGTGCAGTGTTGCAGGCAGAGGTGTTCTGGGGTTGCAGTGTTCCAGGCAGTGAATGTTCTGGTGGTGCAGTGTTGCAGGCAGTGAATGTTCCACTTTGCAGGCCGGGAATGTTCGCGGGAGGGACATTGGCTTTCCCTAATTCGGGCGCTCGATGCCTTTGTATTTTTAGAAGATGAAACGCGCCGGAGCTCGCTTTGAAGTCGCGCTGAGACCGGCTTATTGACGCGTCTCCTCACAAGATTCAATTAAGCCTGTTTTCGAGAGAGCGGGCTGCTTTCCATAGTCTGTGCCCCGCGGAGTGTACCCGTCAGCGGTCCCTTGGCACCGAGGTCAGTGCCCGCCTCTGCCAGTGGCAGGTGCGGGGTGAATGTGCCCTCGGACCCGGGGCCGTGACCGGGGGCCCAGGCCTGCCTGTCTGTCTGTCTGTCTGTCCGAAGGCCGAAATCAAGCTGGTTTCACTGCAAATATTGAACGACCTTATCAGGCGGCCCCGGGTCGGTGAAAGTTTGCATTGAGCTGAGGGGGGTAACTCCTGGGGGTGGGTGGGGAAATCTGACCCATGAAAGCACCTTGTTGGCAGGGTCACGGCTGTGGTGACTGGGAAAGTGTCCTAAACTTTGCTTTTACAAATTATATATTGCAACTTAGGCAAACGAGTTTCTAGGTCAGCCAGCCCCGCCCATCAAGTTTCGCTTGGCATGCTGGTACTTGTGGTCTGATAACTGGGTACATAGGATTGCATTTACCAGAATATACAGGAAAAAAGGATGCTTCAGCACACTCAGAAGAATTCCCCCTGAACCCTGAAATCCTTTACTTCCCACACTCGCTAGCTATTACCCTGCTTCCCCCTGCACATTTGTTTTTCATTGTTATGGTCACTGGAATAAAATTGAGTGATGTTATTTGCCCCTTTGTTGGTTATCTGAACCCCGTTACACCCCCCCCCCCTTTCTTAAAGATGGCGCAGAAACAAAAAGCTCTGATGTCATTGGTTTAGGCTGACATCTTTAGGCTAGGGATTAGGTAGGAACATTTGAAAAAAACGTATTTTTCGACAACACTAATAGGACGAAACGGGCGAAAAGTGCATCTTTCTCTGACCAACCTTTTTTGGGGTAGAAAAGCTTCCACTATCTGCTTCTGTTGGCCTCTCTTGATCAATACATGTTTGCAATTTGTGTTTGCTCCAGGTGGCTAGTGGTGCAGATGCATTTAGTGTTTTTTTGCTACCCCCCTGCAGCAAGGCTGACGCAAAGGGTCTTGGCACGTGTTGGCCCAGGCACAAAGTCTGAACGTGACCTATGTTCACAGAATAAGGGGGCTAGTACACAGAGATACATTTTTCGCTGGTCCACGGCTCCTTGTTTACTCAGGAGTAGTGCTAGTCCCAGCTAGCCTTCAGCCTTCAGACTTACCCTGTTAACCTCACTAGTCCGTTGTCTCTGTCGTTGATCCTCATGAATGAATTAGCTCTGTCTGCTGGAGGCTGTTCTGTGCATTCAGTGACCTTCCTGTGGAACTTTACCATCTAATGTTATCCTCGACCCTCTCTCCACTCGAACTCTAGTGATGCTCTGGGCGAAAGACAAAGTAGTGCCTCTTCTGAGCCCTTTGTAGACACCAAACTTTAAGAAACTGCGATTTCCGGATACGTCATTCTCATGCTCTCCTTAGATCTGGAACTTGCCCCCACCTTCCTTCCAGACCAATTATTTTTTCTTACTTTCCAGAAAAAAAGTGGTCCTTCTTCTCTGTCAGGTCCACCTTAAGTGCTACTAACTTTCTGACATGATCTGCCATGCCTTGTGCACCCTCCTGTTTCCCATCAGAACCCTAAAGGACCCCTTTGCCCACATTTAGCAGATTTCTTACAGGATGTTTTACCTCTATACCTGCTTGCCAGAATATGGTACACATAGGTATTTATATGTGCTACATGACATGTTTTCATGTCTGCAGTGCACTATAGAAACGTGGTGTATGCAGAACCACCTCCTAACTCCTCCAGAGATTCCAGACGATACAGAACGCAGCGGCCAGACTCATTCTCAACCTGCCCAAACTGACCCACATCACCCCCACCCACCTCAGGAACCTCCTCTGGCTCCCCATCCAGAAAAGATGTCAATTCAAGTTGCTGACACATTCCACGACCAAGTACCGACATACATAGGGTGACCAGATGGTGCCACCCAAAAACCGGGACATTTCGCAAAATTGGAGGAAGGATTACAAAAGTATATCCATAAAGTGGCAAAGAATGACAGCCTTCATCCTCACAGAAAGAAACACAGAAGAGGCTTGAAGAAAATAAATAAAATGTACGTTTTTAAACCAGCATTATACCTGTTAATTAAATTTCCTGCTCATAACAGCTGCTTACTAGCCCTGCTTTGGAACACCTAAAAAAGTGTCTCTCGCTGTTTTCAGTTTACCCTCTCAAAAAAACGGGACATGAGCCACTTTTACCGAAATCTGCCGGGACAACTGTTGAAAAACCGGGACGGTCCGGGCAAATCCGGGACAACTGGTCACCCTAGACATACATCAACCACCCCCTGAACTTCCACTAACCTGACAGAGGCTAGAACCCCAACTCTCTCGCGGAGACACCTCGCATCCACCTGAGGTACAGCGGAGGCTGTTCCTTCTCCTACCTCACCACCAAGCCCTGGAATGGGTTCACCTTCTAAGTCCGTACATTACCCTCCCTGGTGGAATTCAGGAAGAGAATCCGGACCTGGCTCAATGCCTGGATACCCTTGCGGGTTTGCTATACAAACACAATTTTAATGATTGATTGACGGACATTTTCACCTGTGCACGATCCCCTATACTCTGCGAAGAACTCCTGAGGCGGAAAGCCGGGAGCAGGCATCTTTTTAAACCATTGTGATTTTTTACTGTGTATTCTGTGTTTTTAACTCTGGTGCACTTAAAATAACGCTTAGATCTCCAGACTTGAGCTGAGCAACAGACTGCTTGTTGCTTCGCTCGGGGATCGCGTCTTGCCGCCATTATTTGGTCAAGGGACCCGCCAGACACGCCCACCGCGGCTGGCCACGCCCCCCCCCTCCCCAGTCTCTATAAATCGCGCTCCTAGCGCCAGCGCTTCACCTATACTCTGCGAAGAACTCCTGAGGCGGAAAGCCGGGAGCAGGCATCTTTTTAAACCATTGTGATTTTTTACTGTGTATTCTGTGTTTTTAACTCTGGTGCACTTAAAATAACGCTTAGATCTCCAGACTTGAGCTGAGCAACAGACTGCTTGTTGCTTCGCTCGGGGATCGCGTCTTGCCGCCATTATTTGGTCAAGGGACCCGCCAGACACGCCCACCGCGGCTGGCCACGCCCCCCCCCCTCCCCAGTCTCTATAAATCGCGCTCCTAGCGCCAGCGCTTCACCTATACTCTGCGAAGAACTCCTGAGGCGGAAAGCCGGGAGCAGGCATCTTTTTAAACCATTGTGATTTTTTACTGTGTATTCTGTGTTTTTAACTCTGGTGCACTTAAAATAACGCTTAGATCTCCAGACTTGAGCTGAGCAACAGACTGCTTGTTGCTTCGCTCGGGGATCGCGTCTTGCCGCCATTATTTGGTCAAGGGACCCGCCAGACACGCCCACCGCGGCTGGCCACGCCCCCCCCCCCTCCCCAGTCTCTATAAATCGCGCTCCTAGCGCCAGCGCTTCACCTATACTCTGCGAAGAACTCCTGAGGCGGAAAGCCGGGAGCAGGCATCTTTTTAAACCATTGTGATTTTTTACTGTGTATTCTGTGTTTTTAACTCTGGTGCACTTAAAATAACGCTTAGATCTCCAGACTTGAGCTGAGCAACAGACTGCTTGTTGCTTCGCTCGGGGATCGCGTCTTGCCGCCATTATTTGGTCAAGGGACCCGCCAGACACGCCCACCGCGGCTGGCCACGCCCCCCCGCCTACGCACGACCTCTACTATATAACATGAGCTCTAACAGGAAGCGCAGCGGACGAGCGCAGCGGGCGCGACGATTGCGCGCCGAAGGCGCGCATAAGGCAAGCTCGTCTGCGCTCGTCCGCGCCTCGGTAGCGACTGGTGCGGGTTACGAAGCATGGGCCTCTCAAAACGTCTCCGTCCATCCGCCACTAACTCGTGAGTCCTTACTTCGACTCAGAGACTTCGCGCACGAAGGCCATCTATCCTTCTCAGATACTGCCTACCCTTTGCATGACTTTGCCTGTAAAGGTCTGCTGCTAGGCGGCCTGTTGAATGTTAGATCGCTGCCTAAACACGTTAATGAAATCTCCCAAATGATTGATAATCATCACCTCGATGCACTATTTCTCACCGAGACATGGACCCACTCCGACTGTAATATTGATTTGGACTGGGCCTGTCCACAAGATTTTAAAATATTGCATCTCCCCAGACCCAAGGGTCGAGGTGGGGGAGTCGGTATTATCTACAGAGCGTCCTGGTCCATAAAAACTCTTGACATGGACCCAGTTGCAGGCACAGAAATACTTGGCCTTTCTATCAACTGTCATCACGGTATCACCTTCACGGCTATGATTTGTTACCGTCCCCCGGGAGCCTTCAACCCCATGCAGCAAAAGTCGCTTCTTACCGCCATTACCAACATGGCCACTACTCATAACAAGTTGATTATTCTGGGCGATTTTAATCTCTGGCCAAACGGTAGCCTGGACTCTGCCCTGAATAATATTTTACTTTCCTGTGAAGGCATGGGATTATCCCAGCTAGTTAACAAACCTACACACACTGCCGGCCACCAGCTTGACCTGATTTTTTCCTCACCCCGGCTAGTATTCCTCAGTGATATACTCCCCATGTGCTGGACTGACCATGCACTTATTAAATTTCACATAGCAGGTGGCAGAGCCAACAGGTCGCCACTTAGTTCCTCCCCCGACTTGATGTATAGAGATTGGAAAGCATTGGACAAGCTAAGATTGACTGGCCCTGTATTCAATGTGGAGAACAGTTTTTCCACCTTGCAGTCGGTCGAGGACAACTACTCGGCCCTCTGTACACTGATCTCCAACACCGCGGATTCTCTAGTCCCTCAGAAAAAGAGTAATCCCAAGAGAAGGCCACCAGCCCCCTGGTTCGATGACTCATTGAGAGCCCTCAAGCTAGCTTGCAGACAATCTGAGAGAAAATGGAGGCAAGGCTACACTGATATTAATAAATCTATCTGGAAAGATAACCTCCGGGCATATAAAAATGCCATAGTGCAAAGTAAGGCAAACTACTTTTGCTCTACCATCGCCAACGCCCCTAATAGCTCGAAAAGCATCTTTCAGATACTCAAAAATTTAACTCATCCAGATTGTGCCACAACGACTCAGCCTCCCACTCAAGCCCTCTGTGATAGTCTCGCTACTTTTTTCACTGAAAAAATTAACAATATTATTCACAACTTAAAGGCACCCCCTGTGCTGGGATGCTCCAACAGCCGGGGAGCCACCACCAGCTCGCAGGACCTGACCTCAGCAGGCCTCGACCCCATGGTCAGGTTACAGGATTTCCCCCCTATTCCTGAATCCGATTTTGATAGACTGGCACTCGGAATTACCTCAGGATCCCCTCTTGACCCCCTCCCTCCAAAGATTTGGAAAAACTTTGGATCAGAACTCTTCGGCACTCTGCGACGAATATGTAACTATTCTTTACACTGCGGATATGTACCAACTCCCTGGAAACAAGCGTTAGTTACCCCGCTTCTGAAAAAGCCCTCCTTGAGTCCTGACTGTCTATCTAACTATCGACCCATCTCCCTCCTGCCATTTCCTGCAAAAGTGGTCGAACGTTGGGTAAGCTCGTGTCTCTCCACGCACCTAGAACAAAACAACCTCTTGGATGAATTCCAATTCGGTTTCCGTCCTGCTCACGGTACCGAAACAGCAGTCTTGACGGCCATGGAGGATCTTCGCATGCGTGCAGACAGGGGCCAGTCAGTAGCATTGATACTGCTGGACCTGTCTGCCGCATTCGACACGGTCAACCACGGGACGCTGTTGGACAGACTCCGCGAGGCAGGTGTGGAGGGCACGGCCCTGTTGTGGTTTTATTCTTACCTTCAGGACAGAAGACAGGCTGTTTCCCTCCCTCCCTTCCAATCCGCTTTTGCCCCAGTACCTCAGGGAGTTCCCCAGGGCTCTTCCATCAGCCCCATTCTTTTTAACGTGTATCTTAAACCACTGATAACGTTAATTAAGTCATTCGGGATAACAACGATCAACTACGCCGATGACACCCAGCTTATTCTCTCATGGGAGGGAGAAGGCTTTACCCCCTTAACCTCCTTCCATGACTGCCTGCGTGAGACGGCTGGGTGGTTACACAGGAACTCCTTACAATTTAACTCCTCCAAAACAGAGGTTTTGTACTGTGCGGGAAATTATATTTCTCGTCAGTTCCCGAGTGATTTCTGGCCTCCGGAATTTAAGGAAAAACCACTGCCAGTTACCTCGGTCCGTAACCTGGGAGCTACGCTCAATAACAATCTGAATATGGACACCCAGGTCGCCAAAACGGTGGGGACATGCTCGGCTCTCTTACGCTCTCTGCGTAAAATTATGCCTCTCCTTCCCTCACACGCTCGGGCGATGATAGTCAGGTGTACTATACTTAGTCGCCTGGACTATTGCAACGCCCTGCTTCTTGAGTCCCCAATTACGCTGTTAGACCGGCTTCAAAGAATTCAGTCTGCCGCCGCTAAGCTAGCTCTTGGCTGGACGAGGAGATCATCGGCCTCGGCAGCACTAGCCGAGTTACACTGGCTACCTTTGAAGCAGCGGGTGGCGTTCAAGTCCCTCTGCATTGTCTTTAAAGCGCTGCATGGACTTGGACCCAGACCGATGCAAGACATGTTCTCATGGTATACTCCCACCAGAACGTTACGTTCTTCCTCAGCATATCTGGTAATAGTGCCCAGATGTTACAAAGCTAGAACGGGGGGAAGATCATTCAGGGTCGCAGCGGCCAAATTATGGAACAGTCTGCCTATTGACATACGCCAAACCTCTCAACTCCTCCCCTTTCGGAAACGGATCAAGACCTGGTTGTTTCCTTAATTCTCATTCCGCCTGTTACCCGTGACTAGTTATCCTCAGTTGAAGTATTCTACAGCGCCAGGAAGCCTGCAAGGTATCAGCCGCGCTATATAAATTCTAAAAATAAAAAAATAAAATAAATAATAATCTGCACATACATCTGTAAATCCGCCATTTTACTTGTCACCTGCAGCTGACTCCAGCTTCACCGTGGGTCATTTGACCTCCCAAAGTTATAGATCTTCTTCTGTGTCCATCAGCCCTTTCGCTGACCTCTGACTTCTACTGTCTTGGCCACTCTACCTTGTTTCTGCTGCTCCCCTCTCCCTCCACCACTGACCTCCGAACAATACCCATCCTCGTCGCCAATATGTTGTAAAATAACCAGGTCCTCAAAAGTATATTCGATTCCAGGGTCAAGGTTTATTTGTAGAATAGAGGAACAGCTTGACAACCACAAGGACTGGCAACAAGCACAGTCCAGACTCCAACTGACTCTTACAGAACCCCCAACCAGGAACAGTAATAGAACATTCTAAATTCTAAGCAGCTTGTATGCCAAGTAGCAAACAAGTAGCATACAAGTGGCATACAACAGTCAGGTTTTTTCTTTCTTTCCATGCTGTTCTTGGCTTTACACAAGCCCACTGGACAAAAGTGTAAAAACATGACATGTTCTCGTTTTAGCCCCCTTGTGCCAAGTTCCATCTTCCCCTCTCCCTGAATTTGTATTTTCCCCCATTTGCTTGTCTTTTTTGCATTTTTGTCCTTGTGATTATCTTTTGTGATGCATTTTCTACCGTACACTCATGGGCTCCAGGTTACAGATGCTCCTATTTCTTTATAAAGCGCTATGGGGCTTCCAGACTTTTTCATAGTATGCACCACCACATAAATTAATCAATAGGTACAGCAAGTAAACATGTTTATTTTGATGATTGGGGTGTGAATATCACAATTTCAGGGACAGTGGAAATAAATATGGACCTAAACAATATCAAAAACATATACATGCAACCTTTGTTCAGTAGTATCAAAAATATTTTTTATTATTTATAGGTAATTTTTATAAATAAATTAGACTAAATACACAAACAATTCTACAAACAATTAAAAACATATTGTTCTCTGTATGTATGTTTGCACTGGGTTCAGAAAGTAAAAATACAGAATTTCTTGCATTGACCAAATATCATATATAATACTCACAGTGTCAATCATTGATGTATGAGAGATTATTGGCAAATATCAACAAGATACAGGCGAAATAATAATTTGGATATATTCAGAGGACAGTCATTTCTGGCGTGGCTCTAGTAAATCTGTGTATTTTGATGATTGGACCTGCTGTCCCTGCTGGAAGGGGTTTTGGCCTCTTTTTCACCTTCTTTACCTCTGTTAATTTTCAATGCGTGCCACATTGTGTTTCTTAATTGGTGCTGCGTCCTAAAAATACAATATAGGATTGGTTTATACGAAGCAATTGTGACTGGTTTGGCTTTCTGTTTTTTCGCCCTTTCGATCAATGAGTCCTCTGTTCTTTGGATACCTGAGGTTGGCGCAGCGCCATTTTTTTGTTTCTTGCGTCGCTCGTGCTCTGAGGCGGATATCACTTTACGGAAGAGGACCGCCTTGGGACGGGTGAAGCGGCAGCCGAAACTGAAGCAGGGGGTAGAAGGCTAGACTGAGGTGGTGCCGGTGCTCTGGGCGGAATGGGGCGGGAGTGCTGCTGGGGGTGGATGCAAGCACAGCTGGGTTTGTGTTTGGAACAGAGAGCTGCACCAGCCTTCAGCACATCAGAAGGAGGAGGCAGATACTATACACCCTATGCAAGCACTTGAAAGCTGAAGGGTGCTCTACAGATCCTCAACAAATACTTAGGATGTTGGCACTTATCAGGTTCCTCATCGCCTGCCGCAAGCCTCAAAACCCACCACAAAACCACAGCAGACACCACAGGCCCCCAAGAACTACCACAAGGCCACAGCACACACCACAGCCCCCCAGAAACCACCACAAGACCACAACCCACACCACAGGACCCCAGAAACCACCACAACCCACACCACAGGACCCCAGCAACCACCACAAGACCACAGCTCCCACCACAGGCCCCCAACAACGACCACAAGACCACAGCACACACCACAGGCCCCCAACAACGACCACAAGACCACAGCACACACCACAGGCCCGCAGAAACCACCACAAGACCGCAGCACACACCACAGGCCCCCAAACAACCACCACAAGACCACAGCACACACCATAGGCCCCCAACAACGACCACAAGACCACAGCACACACCACAGGCCCGCAGAAACCACCACAAGACCACAGCACACACCACAGGCCCGCAGAAACCACCACAAGACCACAGCACACACCACAGGCCCCCGACAACCAACACAAGACCACAGCACACACCATAGGCCCCAAGAAACCACCACAAGATCACAGCACACACCATAGGCCTCCAGCACTCACCTCGAGACGACAGCACACAACACAGGACCCCATCAACCACCACAAGCCCACAGCAGACACCACAGGCCCCCAGCAACCATCACAAGCTCTCAGCACCCATCCCCCACCACAAGAACACAGCACACACCATAGGCCCCCAGCAGCTACCATAGACCCCCAGCACCCACCACAAGCCTTCAGTACACACCACAGACTCCCAGCAGCCATCACAAGCTCTCAGCACCCATCCCACCCCGAAACGACCACAAGGCCCCAGCACCCGCCACAATCCCTCAGAACCCACTACTAGCTCTTGGCACCTATCACAAGCCCCCAGGACCTACTAGAAGTTCCTGGCACCCACCACCACAATCCCACTGCCCCACCTTTGACCCTGTGAGTGCACCTTAGCCTCTCTATCTCTGGGCTCCTTCTGGATCCTGTGCATTCACTCCAGGCGCTCTACACCCTCTACATAGTCTAAGAATGGTCATGGTGAGGGGGCGGCCCCAGCGAGGCTTCCCCTACAGCACAGAGACCGTAGAATTAGCTGAATCGGGATCTTCTTGTCTTACATAAATATCTTCTGGGGGTCATGTGATTGCTCCCTGCTGGTGGTTCCATCTGCATGTGGGAATGCCGCCTGTAGATGGTTCTAAGTTCTCCTGTTCCCCCTTTGACCTTCTGAGTCCCTTCCCCGATGTCCAGGTGAAGCGCAGAAGGGTAATAGACCCCTTCCTGAAGTGACGTTCTTCTGAGGGCCTGGATGGTGCCTGGGGTCGAGTCCTTGTTCCAGTTTCTCCCTTGGCACCCTTGATGGACCTCAACCGTGCCCCTCCTCCAGCAAGATCTCTCCAGAATTTAGGCAACAAACCATCTTCTTCCAGACCCAGTATCTCCAATGCAATGGGTTTCTTCTCTGCCGCTCATGTGAGACCCACCAGAGCACATACCACGGCTGGTTGGGTGATGCCCAGTCCCATCGGTTCTTCTTTGCTGCTGCTGTGTGAACCACCAGAGCACATACCACGGCTGGTTCCATGATGCCTTTTTCCGTGGGTTCTTTTCTGCTGATCCTGCGTGACCCACCAGAGCACACATCAATATATCAGTCAATCATTTATAGAGCGCTGCTTATCACCTGTGAGGGTATCAAGGCGCTTGGGGGTGGTAGCTGCTGCTGAGAGCTATCTGTCGAACAACCAGGTCTTCAGACCCTTCCTGAACTCCTGCAGGTTCGAAGCTGTTCGGAACTGGAGTGGGAGGTTGCTCCAGCCCTTTGCGGCTCAGAGGGAGAAAGCGCGGCGGCCGCGTCTGCGTCTGTGGATGCGCAGTGTGTGAGCCAGGGAGAGAGAAGCAGAGCGCAGGTGTCTGACCGGCTGGTGGAAGTTAAGTCTGTGGTTGAGGTAGGCTGGGTGAGTAGTTTGAACGGGCACCGTTTGTTGATGGGGCGCCACTGTAGTTCTTTGAGGTGGTGGTGATGTGGGTTCACCGTGGGAGGTCGAAAATGAGCATTGCTGCCGCTTTCTGAATGGTCTGGAGTTTGTTTAGAAGTTCTGCGGTGATCCCCACCTAGAGGGCGTTGCCGAGTCCGGTGGCTGGAATGAGTGCCTGGGTGATGGTGCATCTGGTGTTGGTGGGGAACCATTTGAATATTTTCTTCAACATGCGGAGGATGAGGAAACATGATGACAAGAAAGTGTTTATCTGCTTCCTCATCGTGAGCTTGCTGTTGAGTATGATGCCTAAGCTCCTTGCGTGGGTGGGGGTCCAAGTTGTGTTTGCCGCAAGGATTTGTTCCAAGGGGAGGTGTTGTTCCCAAAGATGAGTACCTCAGTTTTGTCGGTGTTGAGTTTGAAGCACCTGTTCTGCATCCAGCTGCCGACGCTGGTCATGCACCTGGTTGCGTGATGCCCATTCCCGTGGGTTCCTCTCTGCCGCTCCTGCGTGACTCACCAGAACAAATACCGTGACTGGCTGCATAATGCCCATTTACATTGGTGGCCTCTTGGCTGCTGTATGTGTGTGGACTCCAGAGTTTATGTTATGGTCAGTGGCATGATGCCCATTCACATAGGTGGCCTCTCTGCAGCTGTGGTGTGTGGCCTCCAGTTTATGTTATGGTCAGTGGCATGATGCCCATTCACATAGGTGGCCTCTCTGCAGCTGTGGTGTGTGGCCTCCAGTTTATGTTATGGTCAGTGGCATGATGCCCATTCACATAGGTGGCCTCTCTGCAGCTGTGGTGTGTGGCCTTCAGAGTTTGTTATGGTCACTAGAAGCATGTACCACCAAGGGCAGCTTTCTTCAGCGCTGGGCTTTACCTAAACGTCATGCAAAGAGTGTTTTAAACTGTATATTGGGTGCATTCTGAAGATGGCAGGTATCTGTATGCATGCATGACCAGGTCTGTTCCCACATCAGCCCTTAAAGCTTGCATACATGCAGACACATGCCGGCAACAGCCCGGGTGGAGCGGTCTGTGCTACACAGTTACAGGTGTGCCAGCGCGCACTGTGCGTCACACAAGGCGCTGGGAATCACTGTATACCCCCTGGAAAGGGCACTGCCCCAAGAAGCTGGGCACGACCAGGACGTCCTCGGGGGAGAAGGGCTGGGGTGGGTGTCAGCAGGCGGGCCGCGCTCCCACCGGTGACACCCCGGGCAATCTGGCTTCCAAAGCGCACGAGCACAAAGGACCCCTCTGTGCCCCTCCAGCCACTTCCTGCCCCGACTGACTGATGCCTCCCTGACACGGCCTTGGCAATGGCTTTGGGGAGCTCGTGTCTCTTTGACGGATTCCCCGGCCCCCCCGAAAACGCAAGTGAGCGTGGGAACTGCGGAGTTAACCAGATCCATGAATAGCCAAGCCTGCGTAAACCAGCTGCACTGTGAATGGCTATCCCATAATACACACTTTGCCAGTTGCTAGGTTACCTCATTTCTGACCTATTCGGAGGCACACGGCAAAGGAGTGATGTGCCCAGGATCACGGTTTAGAAATAGCTGTGCCGGGATTGGAACTCGGCAGTTCTGGTTTCAGACTCGGTGGCCCAACCAGGAGTCAGCGGGCCACCTGCGGGGAGAGGGGGGGGGGGGTGGGCATAGACTAGGCGACCATTAGAGGGACCCAGGAGGCATAAAAACCCCGAGAACACCTGTCGGCGCCCTACCTGCCCGGGGAGCTTGGCCCGATAATTGCGATACAGTAATTATGATGCATAATCCGCAGTGGCTCGTCTCAGGCGCCCTTTTCTCCCTCACAAAGGATGCCCAGGTGAACCCACTTGGCGGTGACATTTGATGAAGCTGGCAGAGACCTTCTGTGGGCCTGTGGTTTGGGAGAAAATCTCACCTGCCATGGTTGGGTTACCCCCGTGCAGTCACCTGGTCTTGTTATGTTATGTTACATGGGTATTTGTATAGCGCACGTACGCCAACAGGTTTCTTGGTGCTGTGAAGTCTCAAGTGTGAAACGATAAGAAGAAAATCAGCTAGTTATATGCCAAGGTAAACAACCAGGTCTTAAGTTGACCCAAACGTGCATGGTGGATCTGTGCCACACACACCGCAAACAGCTAGTGCCCTGAAGCCCGGCCGTCTCAGGCACCAAGGCTGGCCAGCATCTTTCTGGCTACCTTGCCTAGAGCCCTCTCGGTGCGTCCTTGTTCACAGCGTGTCCCATGATCCATCTTGCCGCCATTTTGTGCTGGGGGACTCGCATTTGGGTGAGATGTCTGCCTCGTGGCAGAGTAGTGCTTGGCACAGAGTTTGTGTTACAGCAAACAAATGATGGACGGAATGCTAACAATGCAAACATTCTCCCCCAGTCAAAAGATCTGGGTTAAATCCATCTTTCTTTTGCCCAATACGCCACCCCAGTTTGGACTCAGCCATATGCAAATCAGTCTTGACCCTATGCCTCATGGGAACAGTCCAGACCGAATTGCCAAGCCAGGTCCTCCCTGGACCGGAAACAAGCATCCTAGGACCGGTTTCAGGGTATGTCACCCCTCTTCAGCCAGGCTAGCTTGAATCCAGTGGCACAATGAGCAAGGGACAGAGTTTGTAGCTTCTCTTTGGGGGTTGAGGGCTACCTCTGATGCCCTTTCTGAAGGCACTTATAGCCTGATCTCAACCATATGTTGTGGGGGTATTGCATGGCACAACTTGTCCACCGCTGAAATTAACATATTTCCCTACACTAACCCACCACTGATCCTCTTTGGATTCCGGAGTAGTGTGATACTCACCAAAAAGCGCTTCGACGCTTCGTCAGGGGTAGTAAGTACTAGATAATGTTTGCTATTTACGTGGTCCCTTAATGCTGCATTAAAGCGGATACAAACATTGCCCATGCCAGGTTTTGTGAGTAAAGAACACAGCAAGAGGTGTTTATTGTGCGAAACATCTCAGGCCTAAAAGGTTTTATGAGAGAATGTCTACTTGAAAAAAAATTTTTTCTTTTGTGCTGGAAGCTTTGCCGTTGAGAGCCCATCTTTCATAACTTTGTGAAGTGGGACATTTTTATTTGTCCACCTCTAGTTTCTATTTCTATTTCTCATTGTTTGGGTTATATGGGCCCAAGTCTATCAGCACAAGGGATTCTACAGTTAAAATTTTTAGAAATGTGATTTAATGATGGAATGGAATGTAATATACTTTACAATATGTAAGGGTCTGAGTGAAAATTCTATAGAGATCTTAGATATATGAGATATTCGAAGATGGTAATATTGTCTATCAAATACCCAAAACAGCTTTGAGAAAGGCAAGCAAGGCTTTAAGCCAATTTAGAACTATGAAAATGATTTATTTGCATATATATTACAACATTCGCTCGTTCAATCAGGAAGGCCACCATATTTCAATACATAGCTAAAACTTGCTGTAATAAATGAGAAAAGTTGGCTCTTGCCAACTTCAAGAAAGTTTTATTTATTTATATATTTGTTTTAAAATCAAATTGATTGGATTTACTGCGAAAGGTTTTGATTTTGTAGGGAAAAAAATAAGAGAAAAATCTTTTTACGCAAAAAATTCATCCGCAGATGACGATATCTTGCATGGATACCAAACCTTGCAATGGCACAGAGTTGCGTCCTTGGCAAAAAATTGTCTTTCAAAATCATATTTTTTCCTACCCCTAAAGTATTCTGTTCACAGAAAAGTTTTTAATGGAAATCTGATCCTGTGAATTATAGACATCAAAAGTGTGAAAGGTGGGTGGACAGCTGAGGATTATATGTGCAATTGTGTTGCGGGTGGAGTTGAGATGTTGGAACATATTCTGTGGGAGTGCAAGGTACTTAAAAAGTAATAAAAGGCTGCTAGTAACATCGGTGATTTATTGCAAGTCTATTCCCACTTTTATTGTGTAAGTCTTCGGCTGGAGAGCTTTCAGTGAAAATATGATTTTTCCCCACTTGTAACATGACTCATTCTGCTGCATAACATGTAGATTTTTTTTTTAAAGCAATTGTTCAAGCAGTTTTCACTGCTTTCCATACTTTTAAAATGGCTAGCTGGGCGGTGGCAGAGCTGATCGTGTTGCTTGCTCAACATCGGCAAATCAAGACAGGTTGGCTTTGGCAATGCTTGTTTCAGCGTCGGAGCAAATCATGTGTCCACCACAGACTTTGTTCTCTAAGCAGCAGGTTTTCATTTGGACACTTGGATTTCAGAGGGATCCCAAAAATGTTGCACTCTTTTCAAAGGCCCTAAGTTCCGTTCCTCGTGCCCGGTTCCAAGACCGGTCTTTAGAACCGGGCACGAGGAACTTAGGACCGGAGTTTCCCCACGGAACGGTCTCCCAACACAGAAGCATGGCAGAATCAAAGTATATTCAAGGATAGTTGGTGACCGAACTGTGTTAACCACCTTATTTTTCATGCTGTATTTTTTTTATCTCTGGTTTGCTTCCTTACTGCCTGCATACTATGTAATGCAATTTCCGTCTGTTTTTTACAGTGTGTATGTAAAGCGCTTTGATACCTACGGGTCAAGCTAGCGCTATATAAAACTTTAAAAAAAAAAAAAAATAGAGGACGCTATTCATTTATCTAACACCCAAGGTTTGACCAGAGCCTTGAGAAAGGCCCGGCCGCATCAGCAATGTAAGGGGTGAAACACATGTTGGCTGACCAAAAATACTGAGCACAAAGTCAAGCAGGACATCCTGCAAATAACCAAATAAAAGTATATAATTTAAAACAATCATAGGTGAAGGACTTTTTTTCTCTTTTATCATTGTATCTAATTTTGGTATGAAGACCAAGGCAACTTAATCCAGAAAACAGGACACTATAACAATATACATAACTGGCCACGTGACTCGCAAGGAGGTGCTGGGTGTTTCAGCCCCAGGTGGTGAAGGGCATGGGGCCAGTGCCCTTGGTGTGGTACTGGAAGGTGCCGGACCCTCCGCGGAACGCCCCACCGGCTCCGCGGAATGCCCCACCGGCTCCTCGGAACGCCCCACCGGCTCCGCGGAATGCCCCACCGGCTCCTCGGAACGCCCCACCGGCTCCTCGGAACGCCCCACCGGCTCCTCGGAACGCCCCACCGGCTCCTCGGAACGCCCCACCGGCTCCGCGGAACGCCCCACCGGCCCCGCGGAATGCCAGCCCCGGCTCCGCGGTTATTGTTTGACTAGTAAAGTCTCCCAGGCTGCGACGTTGTTCCCGCCTCTCCTCTCAAACGTGCTCATTACTGTAATGTGAAAAGGCTGTGCCCGCCGGCGCCTCCACTCGCACATTCTGCGGTGGGGACCAATTTGCCTTCCGTTCCTGAAACCTCCCAGCTGCCAGCCTGACCGCCCATCTGCAATCTGTTTTCTGCCGGTTTTGCTGAAAGTCGGAGTCCTGGCGCTGGGGTTCATTTATGACGCGCGGCACGGCAGGTCCTTGTGCCCAGGCCTCAGCACCCCTGCGCCCACAGGCAGAGGCCAGGCCGGGCACATGAACTATTTTGGACACCCAATGGGGAGGCATGTAATGGCCCATGCTGTTCCCTGACCCAGCGCCAAGTTGCCAACAGAGTTATTAGCCTCTCCGTGTGAAAATAACATCAAAAGTTACAAATCAGAATCTCTTTCATGGTTGGCTGTTTTCTTCAGAACATGAAGCAAGCTGGCACCAATCATTTTAAAATGTTTAGTACTAACTCATTCATATCGCTTCACACAGCGCCTTATTGGCTTTTCTAAGCGCTGTGAACAATAGGTGTTCCAGTTACTAACTGTAACTAATTGGCTCTGAGTACCGGGACTCAGAATTACTTTGCCTCAATGCCTTACTCCCAAACTTGCAGCTCTGGAACTGTGGCGCCCAGTTAGAAGCCCCCTGTTGCTACTGCGCCTTGATACAGGGTCCCTGACATGCTGGTTGTGGCGCTTGAAGCGCTTCACAGGTGTAGATAAATGTAAAATGGCTGCCAGGTGTTCACTGGTTGATCTCTCATTGGAGCCTTGGAATCCTGTTTTCCTGCCTCTTTCAAAATGGCTGCCAGGCGCCCTCCATTTTCCTACAATTGCTATGCTTGGTCCAGCAGGGGCGACACCTTTTTAAAAGTAGCTTTTTTACGTCATCACGGAAGATTCTCCCTTTGAACTGATGTACTGTCATTCTAAACCCCTGTGCCGCCCTCTGTGGCTTCTGTCTGCTGTTAAAGTCTCTTAAATCCGGCTCCTTGGTTCCCTGGGGCTCTTCAGATGTAAATATTCAGAAAATCGCTATTGGACACTCAGTGGAACATCTCGAACCCCAATAAAATCAACCACAGCTAATGAAGATCATGTTTTTTTCCCTCTGTAAAAGTGCCTGTGACTCTAGTGACATATCTTGTTTAACAAGCCTGGGACCCTATAAAAGGGATTTCAGTCCTTCTGTCTTTGCGGATCTTAGAACTTGCGCGTGAGGCGATGATGCAACCCACTGACTTCCATTTTGCATGGATCAGCCTCGTCGTTTCATCCAGACAGGGCCTTGTCAGATTTGTTGTGCTTGGGAGTGTGTTGTTGGGTTGTGCACATGTGTTCCAATGGCTGGTTTGCTTTCCCCATGGCTGCAAAGAAACAGTGTGTACAAAGTTTGTGGCGAACAGAGGAATCTTCTCTTCATGTCCTGCCTGTGAACCCCTCTGGGCAGGTGTGTGTGCACAGCTCTGCGTTCTAAGCAAAGAGAGCACATGCAAATGTTTATGCATGTAAAGTGCCTGGTGTTCAGGTAGATGCCGCTGTTGGTGGACTGGCACGGATGGAAATCAGTTACCTTGTAGGCTCTGGCTTCTGAATGCAGGTGGGACTGAGGTGCTGGGCCCAGGCAGGGTCAGCCCATACCATTGAAGCAGATAGACTTACCTATTTGTGGATAAGAACCTTCTTGAAGGGTTTCCCCGGCACTCAGGACAGTTGTCGATGGTGAGTGGTTCCCCTGTGCCCAGGACCAGTAAGGCTTTGGTTCTCCAGTCACTGACCCAGTGCCTCGTCCACTTACTGCTTTTGATGATTGATCACTCACTTATCTGTCAGTATCTCCCAGGTCAACTATTAAACAAATACACCAGTTCCATAGGCTAAAGCCAGTTTCTGGGGGCAAAGGGTTCCAACAAGTTCTCTGTTTCTAGGAAGACTAAGTGTATAGTGGCTATAATTTTTGAAGTTCTGGCATCTATCTTGGCTTGTGAGGAACTTGGCGGCCATCTTTACGTCTGATGCACTTGATGGCGGCCATCTTTACCGCAGATGCACTATGATGGTGGCCATCTTTACTACTGATCAGGGCCGGCCTTAGGCATGTGCAAGCTGTGCAGCTGCACAGGGCCGCCAAACCCCAGGGGCCGCCACGCCAATATATATCCTTAATATAATAATCCTCTGAAGATGGATACATAATTGTGTGGTGGCCCCAGTGGCCTGTCCCACTTCCAAACACCCTGACCCCCCCCCTCTTTACTGGCCTCCGCGCCTCTTCCGGGGCCTCCTCTTCCGGGGCCCCCTACCTACGCTCCCTGCCCAGGGCCGCCATGAGCCTAGAGCCGCCCCTGTACTGATGCACTATAATGGCGGCCAACTTTACTGCTGATGCAATTCATGGCGGCCATCTTAACTGCTGATGCACTCGATGGCGGCCATCTTTGCGCCTGATCGTTTTGATTGTGGCATCTTTACTGCTGATGCATTTGATGGTGGCCATCTTTGCCTCTGATCGTTTTGATTGTGGCATCTTTACTGCTGATGGTCTTGATGGCTACTTGCCTTTCTCATGTATTTTTCTGCCCATCACAATTGGCAAGAATCTTGTTGATGGTGTCATTGATTTTATCCAGGCATGTTGTTCACTGGTATAATGCTGACTATGTTAATTGCCACCTGTGTGGGCTTTTGTATTTTGTCGTTACTGTAGTTTGTGGTGCTCTTTTCAACCATATTAGTTTGAGGCGTTTAATGACCCCTTTTCTTGGCAAATATCTTGGCAGCCATTTTAGTAGAACACAACCTTGTCAGCCATCTTAGTTTGCAAGTTGCCAGCCGTATTGGGAAACTATCTGGCTGGCCAATTGGGTGATGCTTTTGACAGGCATTTTTGAACGAATCTGCAGTGATTTGTTGTTCAGATCTAGACATACATGGGAGGGGGAGGGGTTTAGAAGAAGTGTACTGTGCCTTTGTATTGCTGTATGCAGGAATGGAAACTGTATTGTACAAAGAGCAGTCTGTGACTACAGTGACATTGCTTGTAAACTTTGCCCTCTGACCTTTCCTCTTCTTTCCTTCCAGAGACTCTCATGGACACCAAACTGGCAACAGCCGACCTGAGGTGGGAGACGTACCCCAAAGCGGACGGGGTGAGTGTCGTTGGGCAGGAAGTGTTGAACTTTAGTAAGATGGTGGTTTGAGGGCTAGCACCTAGGGGCGTCCGTCTGGAGTCAGTACAGGCAAGCCCATTGTCTGAGGCCAATAGGAGAGATCTGACTTTTGTCTGGAGAAGAAAGAAAGCCACTGAAGTCTGAAGCATGGGGAAGCCACTTTCTGTGGTCCGGAATAAGAGTGTCTCGTACTGCACAGGTTAAAAGATCTCAGCGTCCTGTTCGAGGTAAGAGGCACTTTTTAAAAATGCCTCCAGTGGGGTAGCAGCCGACACCCATCTCCAGTTCAAAGTAATACGCCCAGAGTGTTTTGCAGCTCTGGCCTTGCACCACGATAACCTCCATATTGTTTTTGTTGTTGACCGGTGTGAGGTTCGTCCTATTGTCTTTAACAAGCTTTGGGTGGATACATAGGTTAGTCTACGTTGAATGACGCCAAGACACGGAGTACAAAGCATGAAGGTTGGGCATGTATAGAACATATCATACTTCATGCGTCACATGCACAAAGCGGGCTTAAACTGCATTCCCGCTCTGCCTCATGGACTCACAGGCCCCATAATTATGCCTCCCACAGTTGTTGGAAGCCTCCCTTGGGTTTCTGCCAGTTGCATGGGTTGAAGTTTCTTCTTGTGTGTTCATAATGTCAACTAGACCTAGAGGAGCTTAGTAAATATTTTCTCAGACAATACGCTCATCGTAGACTGGTCTTTAGGAAAACACGCTGCCATATTTTGCAAAGATTCAAGGGTAGAGTCAGTGAAGGTAGATCTGTCCAGAAAGTGTCCATTGTCCACCAGTGTTCATGATACACATGGGTTCTTAACCACCTTTCTCCTTCTTTGTCCGCAGTGGGAAGAGATGAGCGGTCGAGACGAGGAAGCGGCCAGTGTGCGGACCTATGAGATCTGCAACGTGCAGAAGCAGAACCAGAACAACTGGCTGCGGACCACCTATATACCCCGGAGCGGCGCAACGCAGCTCTATGTTGAGGTCAAATTCACCATGCTGGAGTGCTCGTCCATCCCTAAGGTGACACTCTCATGCAAGGAGACCTTCAACCTTTTCCACTATGAAGCCGACTCTGATTTGGCCACTCCCACTTACCCTGGTTGGATGGAGAATCCTTACGTCAAAGTGGACACGGTGGCTGCCGACTTCTTGACCCGCAAGCGTGCAGGCATGGAGGCCTCAGGCAAGGTGAACATCAAGACGCTGCGGGTGGGACCATTGTCGAAGGCAGGCCTCTACCTGGCCTTCCAGGACCAGGGGTCCTGCATGGCACTGCTGTCTGTCCGCGTCTTCTACAAGAAGTGTCCGTCCATCACAGTCAACTTCACCTTCTTCGAGGAAACCGTGCCGCGTGGGCTGGTGGAGCAGGTGGCTGGCCGCTGCATAGTCAACACCGTCAAGCTGTCCACCATGCCTGTTGGCATGTACTGCCGCGAGGATGGGCAGTGGGCCGAGCCGCCCATGACCGACTGCACCTGTGCACCTGGCTTCGAGGCTGCTGAGGAGAACACCAAGTGCAAAGGTAGGACAGAGAGAGGGCTTTTGGGTCTTGGGGGATGGATAAAGTTGGGGGGTTGAATGGAGCGGCAGTAAAAATCTGCCCTCAGATGAAACCGAAAGCTACTATTGTGCAAAGGCTCCCATCAAAAAGATTTGTGTAACCAGACAAACACCTCTTGTGACTTGGACTACAGACTACAACATCTGTATTAGAGCTCTGACGTCTAAGCCTGTAAAGTGTAACCTGAGGGATAGCTCTGCTGTCTGAGATCTGATGCTCTACGCTCTTGCAGAGGTGGTCCAAAATCGGTGTAACCTGAGTGATAGATCTGCTGTCCGAGATCTAATCCTATATGCTCTTGCAGTGGTGGTCCAAAGTCTTTGTAACTTGAGGGATAGCTATGCTGTCTTGGGTCTGATGCTGTAGCAGTCCAAAATATGTAGCTTGAGGGATAGTTATGCTGTTTGCAACTATATACTGCAAGGTCTTTCTACTACGAAGGGTGTGTGTGCTGTCGTACAATTGAGTAGCTTAAATCTGTCTAACCTGAGGGATGGGTCTGCTGTCTAATACCTAAGCTTGGCCTTGGGGAAAGGGTTCAGTGACGTGGCCCTTGCTTTACTTGTCCTGTTTGTATGAGGGAAGCTTTTCCTACCCATGCTGTTTTCTGTAAAGGAAGTCTGTCCTCCCTTGCCGGGTCTGATGGGTCAGTGGACTAATGCATCTACTGCAGGGGCCTGTGTTCGACCTCATTGTCACAGGTTCAAATCCCGGTGGGTCCACTCAGCCTTTCATCCATCTGAGATCGATAAAATGAGTACCGTTGGGTAACAACAAACATCTGTTATTCACTGCCAAGAGACCTCTGGGTGAACGCGCGCTTTACAAATATACACATGTCATGTGTTATGTTGTCTGGCTAAGGAATCTTAGCCGGCCATTATGTGACTTGCCTTGGCTGTCCTGGAAACTTGCCCTGGTCCTGCTGTTCTATGTGAGGGAAGCTCGCTCTGTCTGCTTCTAGATGGGTTTGAAGAGTTGCCCTAAAGGAGCAGCTCTGAGCATGCTATGCAGTTATGCTCTATGTATGAGGGAAGCTTGCATGGCTGACTTGTTTTATTTCCTTGACGCCTGCCCTGCCCGCTTTGTCTTGTGTTTTATTTCTTCAGCGTTGTAGCACTCTAGCTGTTAGGGCAACATTGCCCTGTCCAAGTCATTGTGCGAGAGGGAAAGATGCGTTAAGCTTACTGTGTTGTGTGCAGACGTTTGCCCTGTTTTTTGTTTCAAATGAGAGTTTTTGCTGCCCAAACCCATCTATGATGAAAGCATGCCCTTTCTTTGTTTTCTGTTGCCTACTATTGTATGAGTGCAGCTTGCTCTGTGCATGCTCTTTAATGTGAACATAGCTTGCTGTTTCCATATTTTTCTGTGTGAGGGAAGCTTGCTGTGGACAGATTAGTCGGTGTGAAGAAATCTTGCAGTGCTTGACTGTTCTGTGTGTGTTTGATTTGACTGAAGCTTCTTGGTTCCTGCCTGTTCGGTGTGAGGGCCGAGGCTGTTTTTGTGCCCCAGCTCCCGTGTGAGAGAAGCTTGCTGGCCCCAGGCTGTCATGTTTGTCTCGCCTCCTCTGTGTGAGGGAAGCTTGCTGTGTTCAGACTGTCCCGTGTGTCTCGGCTCCTCTGTGTGAGGGAAGCTTGCTGTGTTCAGACTGTCACGTGTGTCTCGGCTCCTGTGTGTGAGGGAAGCTTGCTGTGTTCAGAATGTCCCGTGTGTCTCGGCTCCTCTGTGTGAGAGAAGCTTGCTGTGTTCAGACTGTCCTGTGTGAGGGAAGCTTGCTGTGTTCAGACTGTCCTGTGTGAGGGAAGCTTGCTGTGTTCAGACTGTCCTGTGTGAGGGAAGCTTGCTGGGCACAGGCTGTCCTGTGTGAGCGAAGCTTGCTGGGCCCAGGCTCTTTACGAATCTTGCCAGTTCTTTGCAGTTCTGCTGAAACTTGCACTTTGCCTCCTGTTTCCTCTCTGTGTTTTTGGGAGGTGGCGGAGAAGGGAAGGGCCCCTTGGCGCTTTCTTGTCTTCCAGGGCGGTATTCCCTTAGCAGTGGGGGAGGGGGCACGTTGCAGGTGAGACAGAATTCAGAAACCGCCCATGAATCTGCAGGTTTTCCCAGCTCCAAGGAAACGGTTCCTCTTCCGGGCTGAGGGACACGAGGGGCGGGGCTGGGAGGGGAGCTAAAATTAAATCCCAGAAACGCCCTGGGAAGGGTGGGAAATGCGCGGCTTGAACAATGGGCGGAGAGGGAGAGGGGGAGGGGTGAGATGTATACAGAAGGGAGAGGAGGGAATGAGGGGACATGGCTGTGTAGAGAGTGAGGGAGACAGACGAGAGAGAGAGCTCTGAGCTTTGGATAGCGCCTCATCAAATCAAGTTCCTTTTATTTGATTTAGTTGTCCACTGAGAACCACAAATATTCAGTACATAACATACAATTTTTAAACAGTTTTGTTAAAAAAGAAAGGTTTCCATTCTAATACAAAGTTAAAATAGGTTTTAAAAATGTGTATAGATTGTGGCAGACAAACTCGTTTGGCGAGCCTTACAGAGTATGATCAATTCCTGTACAGAGGTAATTCTACATTTTGTATAAATTGGTTGTAAAAACCTTTTTCTTGCCTTTACCACTTTCGCATTTGGGCAAGTGAACAACAAATGTTCAGTACTGCTCCCACCATTACACAAATTACAGATAGTACTTTCTTTTGGTAACCACCTATATGTAAAAGATTTTAAAGGAAGTATCCCAAATCAAAGCAGCACAATCGATCGATCGCCTGAACCCGTGGATACCGCCACGTGGTACCAGGCTATTACTTCAAGGCGCTTATAAGGGGGGGGGGAGAACGAGACAGACGGAGTGTTGTACACACGGCAGGAGAGGGATAACACACTGAGACAGATGTGTGCTTGGGTAGATCCCACCTCCCTCTTCCGTGTATCTCTCTCCCCCCCCTTCCCCCGGTGAGCAGCATGGAGCCACGCCCTCTCCATCCTTCCATTTGAGCCGGGCGTCCCTGAAGTGCTGACATAGGTTCACACACCTGGGAAAGGTCCCGTTAATCGACACTAAATATGACACCAAACCTGCTCCTGCTGCAAGAACACAACGTCAAACTATCCTGCCGCCAGGAAATGACATCACATCTGGCGTGCGATAGAGAAGTGGCGTCCCAGATAACCTTTCCTAGAGGAGTGACGTCACAGCTAACCTCTCATTGAAGAGTGAAGTCACAGCTTTTCTGCCATGAGACATTGACGTCACAATTGTCCAGAGATAAACTGCATCACTTCTGTTCTCTAAGAGAAATGACATCACAGCTGTCCTGCCACCTGGAAATAACATCACATCTGGCGTGCGATAGAGAAGTGGCATCCCAGCTAACCTCTTTTAGAGGAGTGACGTCACAGCTGACCTGCCATGAGACATTGACGTCACAATTGTCCAGAGATAAACTGCATCACTTCTGTTCTAAGAGAAATGACATCACAGCTGCCCTGTCTTCGTGAAGTCATCACATCTGTTCATGAAATAGAAGAGTAGCATTACATCTGTCTTCCTAAAGAGAAATGACATCACAGCTATCCTGCCATGAGGCAGTGACGTGACATCTGTCCGGGGTTAGAGAAATGACATCAGATGTGCCATCTGATAGAAAAATGACATAGTTATCCCGCTAGCGTGAAAAGACGTCACATCTGTCATGAGACAGAAGGATTATTTACAACAAGGGGTGGTGAGGGACAGAGACTATTTGCATACAGCCAGGTTCTGAAACTGGGATGGTGCAATGAGCTAAAAAACGGTGTTGGATCTAGCCCTGATCTCTTGACTGGGTGAGAGTATTCTGCTTAATTCAGAGACTCTGTCCATCACCACCCCTTGTTGTAAATAATTTTGTCCACCCTAAGCGTGGAAGGGTATACTCAGATGTGAGTCCCTTGCTCATTGCACCATCAGGATTCAAGCAAGCCGGGCCGAAGACGGCTGAAATGCCAGAAACCGGTCCCCGGAAGCTTGTTTCCTTCCCAGTGTAAGAATTGGCTTTTGTAGTCTGGTCTGCCCTGTTCCCATGATGCACTGGGCCAGGGACAGACTAATTTGCATACAGCCAGGTTCTGAAACTGGGATGGTGCAATGAGCTAAAAAACGGTGTTGGATCTAGCCCTGATCTCTTGACTGGGTGAGAGTACTCTGCTTAATTCAGAGACTCTGTCCATCACCACCCCTTGTTGTAAATAATTTTGTCCACCCTAAGCGTGGAAGGGTATACTCAGATGTGAGTCCCTTGCTCATTGCACCATCAGGATTCAAGCAAGCCGGGCCGAAGACGCCTGAAATGGCAGAAACCGGTCCCCGGAAGCTTGTTTCCTTCCCAGTGTAAGAATTGGCTTTTGTAGTCTGGTCTGCCCTGTTCCCATGATGCACTGGGCCAGGGACAGACTAATTTGCATACAGCCAGGTTCTGAAACTGGGATGGTGCAATGAGCTAAAAAACGGTGTTGGATCTAGCCCTGATCTCTTGACTGGGTGAGAGTACTCTGCTTAATTCAGAGACTCTGTCCATCACCACCCCTTGTTGTAAATAATTTTGTCCACCCTAAGCGTGGAAGGGTATACTCAGATGTGAGTCCCTTGCTCATTGCACCATCAGGATTCAAGCAAGCCGGGCCGAAGACGCCTGAAATGGCAGAAACCGGTCCCCGGAAGCTTGTTTCCTTCCCAGTGTAAGAATTGGCTTTTGTAGTCTGGTCTGCCCTGTTCCCATGATGCACTGGGCCAGGGACAGACTAATTTGCATACAGCCAGGTTCTGAAACTGGGATGGTGCAATGAGCTAAAAAACGGTGTTGGATCTAGCGCTGATCTCTTGACTGGGTGAGAGTATTCTGCTTAATTCAGAGACTCTGTCCATCACCACCCCTTGTTGTAAATAATTTTGTCCACCCTAAGCGTGGAAGGGTATACTCAGATGTGAGTCATTTGCTCATTGCAACATCAGGATTCAAGCAAGCCGGGCCGAAGACGCCTGAAATGGCAGAAACCGGTCCCCGGTGAAATGGCAGAAACCGGTCCCCGGAAGCTTGTTTCCTTCCCAGTGTAAGAATTGGCTTTTGTAGTCTGGTCTGCCCTGTTCCCATGATGCACTGGGCCAGGGACAGACTAATTTGCATACAGCCAGGTTCTGAAACTGGGATGGTGCAATGAGCTAAAAAACGGTGTTGGATCTAGCCCTGATCTCTTGAATGGGTGAGAGTACTCTGCTTAATTCAGAGACTCTGTCCATCACCACCCCTTGTTGTAAATAATTTTGTCCACCCTAAGCGTGGAAGGGTATACTCAGATGTGAGTCCCTTGCTCATTGCACCATCAGGATTCAAGCAAGCCGGGCTGAAGACGCCTGAAATGGCAGAAACCGGTCCCCGGAAGCTTGTTTCCTTCCCAGTGTAAGAATTGGCTTTTGTAGTCTGGTCTGCGCTGTTCCCATGATGCACTGGGCCAGGGACAGACTAATTTGCATACAGCCAGGTTCTGAAACTGGGATGGTGCAATGAGCTAAAAAACGGTGTTGGATCTAGCCCTGATCTCTTGACTGGGTGAGAGTACTCTGCTTAATTCAGAGACTCTGTCCATCACCACCCCTTGTTGTAAATAATTTTGTCCACCCTAAGCGTGGAAGGGTATACTCAGATGTGAGTCCCTTGCTCATTGCACCATCAGGATTCAAGCAAGCCGGGCCGAAGACGCCTGAAATGGCAGAAACCGGTCCCCGGAAGCTTGTTTCCTTCCCAGTGTAAGAATTGGCTTTTGTAGTCTGGTCTGCCCTGTTCCCATGATGCACTGGGCCAGGGACAGACTAATTTGCATACAGCCAGGTTCTGAAACTGGGATGGTGCAATGAGCTAAAAAACGGTGTTGGATCTAGCCCTGATCTCTTGACTGGGTGAGAGTACTCTGCTTAATTCAGAGACTCTGTCCATCACCACCCCTTGTTGTAAATAATTTTGTCCACCCTAAGCGTGGAAGGGTATACTCAGATGTGAGTCCCTTGCTCATTGCACCATCAGGATTCAAGCAAGCCGGGCCGAAGACGCCTGAAATGGCAGAAACCGGTCCCCGGAAGCTTGTTTCCTTCCCAGTGTAAGAATTGGCTTTTGTAGTCTGGTCTGCCCTGTTCCCATGATGCACTGGGCCAGGGACAGACTAATTTGCATACAGCCAGGTTCTGAAACTGGGATGGTGCAATGAGCTAAAAAACGGTGTTGGATCTAGCCCTGATCTCTTGAATGGGTGAGAGTACTCTGCTTAATTCAGAGACTCTGTCCATCACCACCCCTTGTTGTAAATAATTTTGTCCACCCTAAGCGTGGAAGGGTATACTCAGATGTGAGTCCCTTGCTCATTGCACCATCAGGATTCAAGCAAGCCGGGCTGAAGACGCCTGAAATGGCAGAAACCGGTCCCCGGAAGCTTGTTTCCTTCCCAGTGTAAGAATTGGCTTTTGTAGTCTGGTCTGCGCTGTTCCCATGATGCACTGGGCCAGGGACAGACTAATTTGCATACAGCCAGGTTCTGAAACTGGGATGGTGCAATGAGCTAAAAAACGGTGTTGGATCTAGCCCTGATCTCTTGACTGGGTGAGAGTACTCTGCTTAATTCAGAGACTCTGTCCATCACCACCCCTTGTTGTAAATAATTTTGTCCACCCTAAGCGTGGAAGGGTATACTCAGATGTGAGTCCCTTGCTCATTGCACCATCAGGATTCAAGCAAGCCGGGCCGAAGACGCCTGAAATGGCAGAAACCGGTCCCCGGAAGCTTGTTTCCTTCCCAGTGTAAGAATTGGCTTTTGTAGTCTGGTCTGCCCTGTTCCCATGATGCACTGGGCCAGGGACAGACTAATTTGCATACAGCCAGGTTCTGAAACTGGGATGGTGCAATGAGCTAAAAAACGGTGTTGGATCTAGCCCTGATCTCTTGACTGGGTGAGAGTACTCTGCTTAATTCAGAGACTCTGTCCATCACCACCCCTTGTTGTAAATAATTTTGTCCACCCTAAGCGTGGAAGGGTATACTCAGATGTGAGTCCCTTGCTCATTGCACCATCAGGATTCAAGCAAGCCGGGCCGAAGACGCCTGAAATGTCAGAAACCGGTCCCCGGAAGCTTGTTTCCTTCCCAGTGTAAGAATTGGCTTTTGTAGTCTGGTCTGCCCTGTTCCCATGATGCACTGGGCCAGGGACAGACTAATTTGCATACAGCCAGGTTCTGAAACTGGGATGGTACAATGAGCTAAAAAACGGTGTTGGATCTAGCCCTGATCTCTTGACTGGGTGAGAGTACTCTGCTTAATTCAGAGACTCTGTCCATCACCACCCCTTGTTGTAAATAATGAGACAGAAGGATGGCATCACATCTATGGAAAGTGACGTCATAGCATTTATGCCAGATCACAAGGAATCTCCCTCGACAAGAGCCCCAATCTGATATCCCAAGTAAGCACCGTGGCCAAAAATGCAGGTTTTCAACCGTGTCTGCTCTGGGAAATGTGTCACTTCATTGGGTAGAAGATCTGACACGCGTGTGCAGTCACTGGTGCTTGATCTGACACGCGTGTGCAGTCACTGGTGCTTTGAGTGCTCTGCTGACTTTCCTTCCTAAAATACATCTCGCCCCTCTGAAGGCCGCTCTCTCTGTAGCCGGATCTCGCTTCGTCTCAGGGGCCACAAGGAATGAGTATATCTCCTGGTACCGGCAACACTCATCCAGGGCCGGACTGGCTAATGGGTGTTTTGGAATGCTGCTGAGCGGGGGGCTGATTTAGTTGATGGGGTCCTGCGTGTACTATACGAAATTTGTTTTGCTTTAATTATTTCGAAGCACACGCAGGTCTCCATGAACGAAATCAGCCCCCACCGCAGTGAAATCAGCCCCCAGCTCAGCAGCATTCCAAAATGCCCAGTAGTCAGTCCGGCCCTGGCTCTTGGCTTCTGAGCTGAAGAGATCTGGTGGATCCAGAGCTCCAGGGAATGAAGACGCTCAGCTACAACCTTTTTTTGTAGTTAATCCATCTTTATTGGGTGTTTTCCTGTCTGTTACAGCTGACATGACAAGCCTCACATGAGGACGATGCGGTTGCAACAGTGCGCTGCCTGAATCCACTGCTGGTGCCCTCTCGTTAGTTGCGATGGAGTATGAACACTGAACCATTGAAAACTAACAGAGCCGCGAGCCTGAAATCCCATCTTGCGGAGAGTCAGTGAGTGTCACAGACACACTCGCAGTCGTCCTGGGGTGGGAGAGCCAGACCGCCACAGTGTACACATGATCACAATGAATAGAGTGGTGGGGTACTGCTCATATCATGATCTTGTGATCCATGATACTGGAGAGCACCGGTGGCTTTCAATCGGGGGGAGGGAGTCAAGTGTGTGTGTGGGGAGGGGATTGTCACTGTTCACATGATGTCTGGTCTTTCTGTGGAGCTGTTGTCTCCTCACCCAATGTTTATACCTGGCAAGCTCTAAACTGGGGTGGCACGGTGAGCAAAAGAATGATGGATTTAACCCGGATCTCTTGACTGGGGGTGAATGTTTTGATTTATTCTGCATTCCGTCCATCATTTGTGTGTCTTTTGCTTTCTCGCCCTAAGTGCGCCAAGTATGCCCAGACGTGGGTCCTGGGCTCACTGCACCACTGTAATCAAGCAATCCTGGCTGATTAGGGGTGAAACCCTGAAACTGGTCCCAGGATGCTTGTTTCCGGTCCAAGGAGGACCTGGCTTGGCAGTTCTGGTTGGACTGTTCCCATGAGGCACAGGGTCAAGACTGATTTGCATATGGCCAGTTCTAAACTGGGGTGGTGTGGTGAGCAAAAGAATGATAGATTTAACCCAGATGTCTTGACTGGGGATGAATGTTTTAATTTGTTCTGCATTCCGTCCAACAATTGTGTGTCTTATACCTGGTACAAACCATAACCTAATGTGATGTTCTGGTCCTGTTATCACCTATACATTAACTGGAGGTTCTACCATGGTTTTCCACTGTAACATGTCCCCTGCACCCCAGCAGCCATGCCTGTTTGTGTACCAATATTGTCCTCTAAGACATGGGCGCTGGATGGCCGGGTGCAGGGAGGGGGAGCAGCAGCACCCCAAATTAACCATGCTGGAGTTCCAAAGGTAAAAGGCATTAAGTATGACTTTCACTTTGTATTGTGTCACATTTGCTGTGTGTTGAAAGGCAGAGGTCGGGTGTTAGGCTGTGTCTTCTGACAAATTGCTGCTTATTTTTCTTTTAAAAAAAAGTAAGATTGGTGTTTACTTGGTTTACTTTTCTTTCACTGCAAAGTGAGAGGATTTTGTAAAGTGAACTATGTGAAAATCTCGCCAGTGTAAAAGGAAAGGCTGTAGGTTATCCATTTTTCTAACACGCATACATTTAAATTAACTGAGCAAATATTTTAAAATAGATAAGCACTTAAAAAAGTTAAAATGAAACACTTTTTTTTGCAAATTTGAAGAGTGATGGAAACAAAGATTTTATTAGGATCGAAACAGATCAAGACACTGTACTTATTTGTTGAAACCCGATTTCCACAATTATTGCGCTATACAGGTTTATCAGTGAAACTGCACGGCTGTGTAAATGTAGTGAACATTCGTCTGAAAGTGTCCTGTCTGTAAATGACAGTGACTGCCACCTCAAGCTTTAGTACTTAATGCACGTGTGACTGTGTGCTCCTAAATGTAACACAAGCTACACACTACACCCCTACCACTCCCCTGCTGAGTGGGCGTGGCTCACTTGTGTCACTTGTTCCTTGTGTGATGTGAGATTTTTCAGAAGCACTGTGAGAGTTGAGTGAGGTAACACTGATAGCAACCCCCCCCCCCACACAAAAAAAAAACATTATTCCCGCAGCGCTGCCTCTGAGCTGACAATAGGGTTGTCCAGGCCAGAGCAGCCTCGTGCCCTTCAGATCCCCCACTGTTTCTAAAGAGAGGCAGCAGCTGCTGTCCGGCAGGGGAGAGGGGGGGTCCTATTTCCCCCCACCCCCACGTCTGCGGTACTGCCCTGCACAGGCCCCATCATTGGAAAGTGGAGGTTCTGAAGGCTAATACACACAAAAGCCCCTTTGCCCCCCCCACAACCCCATCCGCCCTAAAGATGAAGCCCCCCCCCCCAGCCTGGTGCAGGGCCTGCCCCCGGTGCACCGTCAGAAGGCCCCCAGGCTCAGTGACGAACAGCACAGCGGCATGCGGATCCTTAAAGGGGCTAGGAAAGAGAGGAAGGACTAGTAGAGGGTGGGGTGGCAGGGGAGAAACAAGGGGGTGAGGGGGGTATCGAAGGGAGTTACACAGAGGAGCAGTGGTGGGAACTAGAGGCGGAAGGGATGAGTGAAAGGCGGGTAGAAGAGGGAGTGGCAAAGGTGAGGGTGCAGGGGCACGAGGGAATAAAGGAAGACCTGGGCACGGGAGAAGAGCGCGCAGGAGCGGGAGTGGGTGGAGGAGAGGAAGGGAGAGAGAAGTGAAGGGAGGAAGACGGAAGTGAGAGGGTGGGAGGCGGAAGATGCCGACAGCAGGGGTGTATGGGGAGAAAGGAAGAGAAAGCAGGAGGCGTAGGGTGGCACGAAGAAAGATGGAGGACTGGAACAAAGGAGGCGGAGAGCAGAAGAAAGGGAGAGGAGAGGCAGGAAGGATCCGGAAAGAGGCACGAGGAGTGACAGCGAGTGGGAACCCCTCCCCCCTCCGGAGGCCTCGCTGCATGCTTGGGGGAGGGCGGATTATAACAGTGGTTAAAGGGGCAAAGGTTGTGCGTCTCAAAGTGACTCTAATTAGCGGGCGCTTAGAGGGGGCAGTTGGGGGAGCAGAGACAGGCGCTCGATAGCTCCGGAAGATTTCTGACAAATGTCAGGCCCAGGCCTGACCAACATATGTTGACACTTTTCCAATTACGTTCTTCCCTCCACTAAACCGTTCTTTCGAATTAACTTTTTCATGAATTTATGAAATGTGTTTTGCATTTAAATATATTTTTTTAAGGGGGGTACTATCCCCTTTTTAAGATCTCTTCAGAAATCTCTCTTTCTCCTCTTCCCGTTGCCTCTATTTTTCGTCTTTACTCCGGTTTCTTTTTATTTTTGTGGGTGAACTCCTTGCCCCTCAATTCACACGCTCACCTTCCCACGATATCCTTAAAGTTTCAAGTTTATAAAAAGTTTATTAAACTTTACAGTCCCCATGAATATACTGACCCTATTAAATGACATTATATATACAGAAATGCATAACACAAAACAATATATTCTATATATACAGTATTTTGTCGGCATGTATACACGGGCCACTATGAATACTTACATGATCTAAAACCGAAGAAAAATTAATTGCAACGTCAGCTGTTCGAATCATGCTCTTGGGAAGCAGAGGGCATACAAGCAATTTACTGGGAGCTATAGATTCAGCACACGGAATGGAAATGTGTTCTAACCTGAGAGGCCTTCTATCCTCACACTGTGTCATTTAATCCAGCAGGGGGACGTAGGGCAGCCCCCTCCACCCCTCCCCCCCGCCCCCTCGGAAAGGGGGCGGGGCATACAGTGAATATAAATCACCAAAACACGCATACAGCTAAACACTGCCACAAAAGCCGCAGGCTCAAGAGCCATCTCCATAAACACAGAAAACAGACTGTTCAGTGTTGGAATTTCTGTGACCAGGGCGAGAAGGGATCTGAACTCAGCCATCGCTGCAAGGTCATGTGAAAGTCAACACGGCGCTATGCACATCCCTGTAACAAACATCCGATTTATTTATTGACCATTTTCATGCTCATATGAACCCGTTCCCTCTGGGGTTCACCCATACCTGCGTCTCTCCTTACATGTTATGCTTCGCCCAGGAAGCATATATTTTATTATCTCCTGTTATGGAATATTTTGGGGGGAAGTTGAAAATTCTTCAAATATTTTAAAACAAAGCATGGGTCAAAGAAAGAAGAAAGGTCGGAACAAAGGAAGTTGAAAGTTATCCATGTCAGGGGCTTCAGCCCTGAAGGCAAACTCTTGGAATGCCATTGTCTGGCTGGCCAATTTCCTGTGAGTATTTTATCAGAAGGGTTGTAGTAGACAGAGAAGACAGACTCCCACACTACAGTTTTTTTTTTGATTTTGCCAAACTTATTTTTTATGAGTAAATTAAATATACTTTCATTACTAATATTTTAGGCGTTGTTTGAACATTTTTTTTGTTGCTATTTTGTCTTCAGATCCGAGATTTCTTACCGTTCTGTGTCAATGTTTTTGATTTTTAGGTTTGGCCTATATCCAGCTTTGGCTGTCTTGCCAGACTGCTGGGTTTTAAAAAATGTTCATAATGATATCCTCATGATGTATGATATAATGCATACATCCATCAGCCCTCTTCATCGGTCTTTTCAAGTGTCATTCACACTATGCGTCTGCCAACCACAGCTTACACCATGGACCGATGGGTCAGTCCACTTCATCCTTGACTTGCACTGTGAACAGCAGCATTTTGTGTGATCACTTGAAAGAAGTTCACTTCTGGACCAGGGCTGCTGGGCCTCTCCATTATTTTTTCATATTTCAAATGTCCCCCCCCCCCCCCCCCACAAAAAATACCTATTGCACACTTGCAAAGCCAGACTAATTTGTTTGCTTTGGCAAAGTTTGTAAAACCTGTTGGGCTGTCGTCAGTCCAGAGTCGTCATCCTCATGTTTTCACCAAGGTGGTGACCCACCTTGCACCGACGGATAATCATCAGTCCAGCACGCGGTTGGTTTGGACACCAACAGCGAAAGGGGAACATGTTATGGGGCATTTCCAGCTTGGCTTTGTAGCCTATGCCTTCTAGGGTGGCAAGGGGGTGTGTACAGCAATGCATTGTGCTCCAAGTGTATGCTGGGTAAATGTAAGTTATATAAGTCACAGACTCCAAATGAGTGACATTCCTGGCCACAATGAGTGAGATCCAAATGAGTGACATTCTTATGCCAAAAAGTCATATTTTTGTGAAATTTTTTCCACAAACTTTGCCGTTCTTCTACAGTGGAGTGACGCACCTGTGGGGCTTGTCGGTGCAGCTGTTTCAGGAGTATGTCTGGTTAGAGCGGTGATTGTCAGCATACGTTGTCTTTACACCTCCTTTTCTCTGTCTTTGCAGCCTGTCCACTGGGATTCTTCAAAGCCAACCAGGGCGAGGGCCTGTGCCAGGCCTGTCCCCTGAACAGCCAGTCTGTGAACCAGGGTGCCACGCTCTGCTCCTGCCGCACCGGCTACTACCGCGCCAGGAGTGATCCTCCGCACAGGCAGTGCACCAGTGAGTACACCCGGGAGGAACGGACAGGCAGGGGTGGGGAGGAAGGGGCGACCCTCGTGCACCCCTATATGGGCACCTGTCACCGTAGACCTATGCTGAACCCAGGGCTTGTAAGGAAGGGGCAGTCTCATGTGACAGAGAGCAGTCCCCCAGAAACCACGAGAGACCAGGCAGCAGTCACACACAAATAGATAGTAGTTACACACAGGCAGATAGTATAGTATTCATACATTCAGAGCAGTTTCATTCAGGTAGTAGTCAGAAAACAGTTGCATGCAGGAATTCAGAGCAGCTGCACACTGGCAGACAGGAAACAAATCACATACAGGCAGTCAGAGAGCAGTCTCTCTCTCTCTCTCTCTCTCTCTCTCTCTCTCTCTGTCTCTCTCTCTCTCTCTCTCTCTCTCTCCCTCATCCCTCTCTCTCCCTCTCTCTCTCTCTCTCTCTCTTTCTCTCTCCCTCTCTCTCTCTCTCCCTCATCCCCCACTCTCTCTCTCTCTCTCTCCCTCTCTCTCTCCCTCTCTCTCTCTCCCTCTCTCTCCCTCCCCCCTCCCCCCACCCCCACCCCCAGTGGCCCATAGACCATGAGAAAACAGTTATTCGTGGGCCAGATAGCAGTAAAAGGCAGGTCAATAGCAGTCACACATAGGCACTTAAAACAGATGCATTCAGGCAGTCAGGGACCAGTGACAGTCAGTCAGTCAGAGAGCAATCACACACAGGCAGAGAATAGTCACACACCTATGCAGGGTAGCCACATGGATTTTACAAACACAGTGGTTCCTCACAAAGGGAATAGGCGAGCATCAATAAATATAAAAATACAATGAAATTTATATTGCATTGTTCAGCCGGACGAGGATATTTTAATCTTAGGAGAATCTGACACAAAAATAAAGTGGGAACACAAACTCTGTGTAAATCAGAGTACGAACAAACAGAAAGACTCAGGCATATCTTAATGCTTGAAAAAGAAATTAACACATTGGCAAGCATAAATGAAGAAAAACACAATGGTACACTTAAAATGATACATAGGATTGTTAAGGTGTCAAAGAGTCAACAACGTTTCGATCCCATACGTAAGATAGTGGGATCATCATCAGGACATAAGGTTACATGCCTGAGTTTAGATGCCAACTGCGAGGTTATAGCGACCAGTAGTAGAAGGTAAAGGCTGGAAGGCAAGCGCTGGCTGTCCGATCGCCAGAAGATAGTATGCTGGTGGCATATGGTAATAAGCTTGGATAATCTATCAAAATAGGAATTGTGGGCGTAAGTAATCGCTCCTCGTCGTAGGTCGTTGTGACCGCAGCGTTTCTGATGTGGCAGCCTGGTAGGGGATGAGTGTCATACGAGGTGCATCGCAAGGTAGTAGGCTGGCGGCATGGGGTAATAAGCTCGGATGAGCGATCAAAAAGGAAATGTGGGCGTTAGCGATTGTGCCTCAACGTTGGTCACTGTAACTGAGGCGTGTCCGGTACGGTCACAGCGACCTACGTCAAGGCGTGATTACTCATGCCCGGAATTCCTTTTGATCGCTCATCCGAGCTCATTACTGTACGCTGCCAGCATACTATCTTGTGGCGATCGGACAGCCAGTGCTTGCCTTCCAGCCATTACCTTCTACTGCTGGTCGCTCTGACATCTCCTAGCTATGAAATGGGAGTTGTGTTGAATGCTGGAGGCATTGCATGCTCCATGTGGGTCTGAGTTTGCCGCAGTGCACTCTGGTACTTGTAGCCTTGGGATTGCTCTGATGTTGCAGCCAACTTGTCTTCTTGCTGCTCCCACAGGTACGCCTTCAGCACCACGGAGCATTGTGGCCAAAATTAATGGCACGTCGGCCATGTTGGAGTGGAGTGAGCCACTGGAGAACGGTGGGCGTAACGATGTCACCTACACCGTGCTTTGCCAGGAGTGCCCGGAGCGGCAGCTCTGCCGTGCCTGCAGTCAAGTCACCTATGGCGCTCGGCCTGAGGGGCTGACGGAGCGCCGGCTCCTCATCCATGGTTTGCTGCAGTATGTCACCTACACCTTCGAGATCCAGGCCCTGAACGGGGTATCAGGCGAGAGTACTACCATGCCGCACTCCGAGTCTGTCAACATCACCACTAACAAGGACGGTAAGCGAGCCTAGAGCCGGGAGGGCCCTTCTAGAGTTTGCAAAGTTACGGACCACTGGGACTGTGAGACTGAAAGGAACTGTGGGAATAAACATTGAGGTCCTGTGGGACCGAAGGCCCTATGGGAGCTGATGAAGTGAGGTCCCTCCGTGAGCTAAGAGAGCCAGGGTCCTCTGGGAGCTAATACAGCGAGGAACCGATAGAAGGTGTGGGAGTGAGGGACTGCTGGGAGCTGTACGACAGAGGGCCCCCTGAGATCTGTGGGATTAAGGGCCCTATGGGAGCTGAGGGAGTGAGTGCCCTCCGTAACCCTCAGGACCCTGCCCATGTTTAAAACCCCCAGGAACCAGTACCATATGTGACCTCAACCCAAGCCCCATAACCCAACACCATGCTTGACTTCCAGGCCCATGCACTGCGCCTGACCTCCAGGACCATTCAATGGCATGATAATGCATCATGACTGACCTACAGGTCCATGCCTACCTTCCACCACTCTGCACCATGCCTGACCGTGTACCATGCCAGACCTAAAACATTCTCCTCGGTGCCTGACTTCGAGCATCTTGTATCATGCCTGACCTTCAAGACCATGCGCCATGCCTGACCTCTGGTCCATGCCACCTTCCAGCAATCTGCACCATGCCTGACCATGCAGCACCTCCAGACTAATTCTTATCTTATAGCCATCTACAACATGCTTGACCTTCAGGACCATGCACCATGCCTGACCTCCAGGACCATTTGCTATGCCTGACCATGCATCATGCCTGACCTACAGGCCCATGCCTGACCATGCACCATGCCAGCCCTATGACATCCTGTTTGGTGCTAGACCTCCATCATCCTGCACCATGCCTGGCCCGCAAAACATGCACCATGTCTGACTTCCAGGTCCATGCCACCTTCCAGTAGTCTGCACCATGCCTGACCATGCACCATGCAGCAGCACCACACCCATGATTATCTTTCAGCCATCTGCACCATACCCGACCTACAGGCCCATGCCTGACCATGCACCATGCACCATGCCAGACCTATGACATCCTGTTGTGTGCCAGACCTCCAACATCTTGTACCATGCCTGACCTCCAAGACCATGCGCCATGCCTGACCTCCAGGTCCATGCCACATTCCAGCAATCTGCACCATGCCTAACCATGCACCATGCAGCAGCACCAGGCCAATGCCTATCTTTCAACCATCAGTACCATGCCTGACCTTCAGTACCGTGCACCATGCCTGACCTTCAGGACCATTCACTATGCCTAACCATGCATCATGACTGACCTACAGGCACATGCCTGACCATACACCATGCCAGACCTATGACATCCTGTTTGGTGCTAGACCTCCAGCATCCTGCACCATGCCTGATCTCCAAGACCATGCGCCATGCCTGACCTCCAGGTCCATGTCACCTTCCAGTAGTCTGCAACATGCCTGACCACGCACCATGCGGCAGCACCAGGCCAATGCCTATCTTTCAACCACCTGTACCATGCCTGACCTTCAGGACCATGCACCATGCCTGACATCTGGGAACATTCACTGTGTCCTACTTTCAGGACCATTCACCATGCCTGACCATGCAGCATACCTGACCTCAAGGCCCATGCCTATCCCCCAACATTTAGCAACATGCCTGACCTCCAGGACCATGCACTATGCCAGACCCCTAGGCCCATGCCTATCCTCCCGCATCCTGCACCATGCCTAACCTCCAGGACCATGCCTGACCTCCAGACCCGTGCCTACCTTCCTGCATTCTGCTCCTAGCCAGACATCTAGGACCATGCACCTTTCCTGCCCTCATGGACAGTTCCCTGTAACTTACTTCTAGGAACATTCACCGTGCTTGACTCACAGGACACTGCACCAAGTACCAACCCCATGCCCCCAAACCCTCACTGTGCCCAGTTCTCACGACTCACTACCACGTCCAAATCCCAAGACCCTGAAGATTGTCCAACCGTTAGCCAATATAAATCGCAAGAGAGGGGGACAGGGAGGTAATAAAAGGCCCAGTACCCTTGCTCCCATGACCAAATATTAAAACACTCAAGCGTAACTGTTCCTAAGAAAGTGTGCATCAGGAAGGATAATAGCACGGGGGCTGGATCTTCCTTATTAGAAAGTAGTGCCCTCACACACTTGTGAGGGTGTCATGCTTTATCATCAGGCTTAGCTCCTCGTGGGGTTGGCGCTGCAATACCCCACAGGCCCCACGAGAGGGCTTTTTGGTGGAGATCTTTTAACCCCTTGAGCGCTGGTGATGGAACCACTCCGCCACCAGCCACGGGTGGGCTGTGCTAATGACGGAGTGGTTCCGTCACGGCCCGGCCTCCGCGCCTGAGTGGCATCAATTTGGCGCCTGCGCGGCGCATTCTATTATGCGGGCGGGGCCGTGACGGAACCACTCCGGCACAAGCACAGCGCGCCCGTGGCTGGTGACGGAGTGGTTCCGTCACCAGCATGGCGGCGCCTCGCGGCCCCCCCCTCCCCCCCCAGCGCCGCGGCGGAATTACCGCCACGGCCAAGGGGTTAAGGAAGACCCCCTAGCTATTATCCATCCTGATGCACACTTTCTTAGGAGGGTTTTCATAACCTTTAGCCAGCACATCAGTACGATGGGACCGACTGATCACAGTATGTATGGTACTGCCCTCCTCACATCTCTTAACTCTCTCCCCCACCTTGCAGTGCCCCAGCCGGTGTCTGGGATCCAGAAGACCACGGCGACGGACAGCAGCATCGCTCTTACGTGGCCGGTCATCCAGCCACCGAGCGGCAACGTGCTGGACTACGAGGTCAAATATTACGAAAAGGTATGTACACGCGGCAGTGTTTATGCACACTTCAGATGGGGGGAGCTTCTCCGTCACGAACAAACTCCTGAGATAATGCCAGTGTGCACCCCTCGGAGGCAGGGGGCTTCTCTGTCACTAACAAACCCTCCCCAGCACCTGAGAGTAATGCAGTGTGTGCACCCCTCAGAGGCAGGGGGCTTCTCTGTTTTTTTTTTTTTTTGTTGAGTTTTATATAGCGCGAACTAGACCCGAACCTAATCAGGTATCAGAGCGCTTTACATAGCACCAGTTACGTTACATGAGGACACACTTTCATTTTAGGCACGGGGAGATTAAGTGGTTTGCCCAGAATCACAGGAGTTTTTGGCGTCGTTACCGAGACTCGAACCCAGATCCCCAGGTTCGAGGTCGAGCGCCCTAGCCGTTAGGCCAACTCCTCTCCCCTAACTAAACAAACCCTCCCCAGCACCTGAGAGTAATCAGTGTGTGCACACCTCAGAGGCAGGGGGCTTCTCTGTCACTAAAACCATTCCCAGCATCCAGTGTAATGGAGTGTGTGTGTGTGTGTGTGTGTGTAGGTCTCCAAGGAAAAGCCACCCCACAGCCTAATGCAGTATCTGTGAATCTCACTGGGGGCTGCAAGAGGGGGCCCAGCAGTCTCAGAATATGGAGAAGTGGCCAGGCCTGGCGCGGCGGAGCGAATGGCATGAGCCTTTAGAAATATAAGGGCAGGTCTGTGCTGCTGCCTGGCCCAGCCATGCCCATCCAGGCCCTGCTTGGCTCCTCGAGCTGTCCGTTCGCCATACCATGAAAGGCCTCTTTTGTGCCATGCCTGGAAACCCCCTCCCTCCTGCTCCCCCAGCCTCCCTGGCTGCATAGAAGTTTCCTTCATAAAAGCTGGCATCGGTGACCAAACCTCGCCGACATCACTTCCTGCTCCAGCAAGATCCTGCTTTTGTCAACACAGCCTTTGTTCTTTCCATTATTATTTCTATTTTATTTTAGGAGAGGTATGTTTTTTTAGTGCGTCTCTCTTGGAGGGTATGTCTCTTCCCAGGGTGTGTTTTTTGGCCAAACTGAAGGAAGGAAACATTGGAAACAGACAGGGTAAGGTTGCTAAATATCACACAAAGCAAAAAAAAGTAGAGTGCTGTCGAAAATAGGTCACAGGTGGGACAGGCAGTGCCTGTGAAAGTGTGGTGAGGCTGGGGCAGGAACAGTCGTACAGCAGGGGCTTTGAGGCGCTAAGGCGCTTGGTTTTACTTCTGCATCCAAAGAGTGGAGGGCTGTAATTAGTTTTGATGGCACTGCCCACCCATTTCCTGATGCAGTGAGGTGGCATAACGTTTTGGACCTTTAAAAAGAGTAGAACCACTTGCTTGACCATTTCAGTTCCAAATAAATGGTGCTGTCCAAGATGGCGTACATCGGAGATCCAGTTCTCGCCCTTTGCCTCCAGCCAAATCTGATTTGGAAAATCAAGTTGTACTTTCCTTCTTCAAACACAGGATGGTGAGCTTATGCCCAACAGAAAACTTATAATAGGTAAAAGACAAACACATCACTACTTTATTTCCTTTTTATCATCCTAGCAGCTAACATTATAGCTCAGCGAGCTGAATGTTTGCTGATGAAGCATGCTGAGAGCTGTAGGTTGCAAACTCTAATCCAACGAGGCTTACTCAGCCTTTCATGCTTCTGAGGTTGGTAAATTGAATACATTCAGAGGTTATAGGATTAGATTGATTTGAACACTATTCTCCTTTAATGTCACACCCCCATCTCGAACTGTGACCCCAAGCCTGAGTTGCTGAGGTCAAATGAGGCAGGTAAGCTGTCTGTCTTACCCAGCCTCACATGAATAGCTGCACCTCACAAGCTGGTTGAGCTATACCTTTCTGACTGCCCTATTAAAAACTGTTGGCTTCTCCAATGCCGCCTTGCGGGTTCCAGAACCATAAGTTGTAGGCTGCCAGATTGTTTCCCTAGAATCACACACTAGTGTTGCTTTTGTTTTCTCTTCACACACATGATACCAGCAGAGATATTTAAGAAAAAAAGAAAGTCAAATTCCTCCTCAAGCATAAAAAGCGAAACTCACAGACGTGTAAACAAAACAAAAATCTCGGTAATTATATTTTTTTCAACTGGGAACACCAAACGGAAATAAAATGCTGTATTATCACACACTGGCTCCACTTCAAGGCGTAAAGGTTGGCTTAGAACTATAGTGCATCACCAAAGGACCTAATGATTTTTAATTAATACTGATTCTTCTATACTTTTTGGTAGAACATGTTTGTCCTGATGAAGGCTCCGTTCTACTGTTCGCAAGCGTGCCGAAACAGCTAGTAATTGCCAACATGATTTTTGGAGTACTGCTCATAAGAATATAATATGATCGGATGTTGTAGCAACAGCACAATACTGCTGCTGGAATTAATGTAATGGCATTGTCTACAAATAAGTAGACGTATTCAGGATCGTGATGAGGACTTATGACTGAATGATCAAAACTCTAGTATGTTTGCTCTCAATAGGATCAGTTTTAATGAAATAACTTAAAAAAGATGTGTTAGATTTATACACACATAATAAGAGATTATTCTTTTTAAATGTACCCTAAAATATTTTTTAAAGTCCTCGTTTTTGTACAAAAGCAAATACCTTTACATATTTTCTTTAAAAATATGTTGTTTGCCCGGTCCTGATTTTGATATATCATAATCTTGAAATATCTCCTGATCAGGTGGCCATATCAATGGTTTACGAGCAAAACTGTAATGTGACATTCTTATTTCTGGTTCTTGCCCGTAGAGTAATTGTTTGTTGGTAATGAGAGGTTGATGCCTTGCTGGATACCAATCCTAGGTTTTGTGGGCTGCCACATATGTGCTGTGCAGGATACCAGACCTATGCCTTGTTTCGTGTTAGATGCACTGTATGCTGGCTGCCAGGCCTGGTCCTGCATAGTGCCATATCCATGATGGCAGACTATCTATGCATTGTAAACTACTAGAGCCACATTGTGTAAGTTGCTAGTGCCATGCAGTGCTGACCCGCAGCGTGCAGTAGCACCACCTCACAAGCTGCTTGCCCCGTGCCCTGCAGCATGCCAGAGTCATGGTTTTGCAGCGTGGATATTTCTGGATTCACTGTGCTGTGCATTATTCCGCGGTCTAGTGGTTGGGTCCGGAATCGTAGTATTTTTTTCTCTTTTCAGAGTCATGGTTTTTAATGTTCAGACTTACTTTTTGTGCATGTTTCCAGACTCCCTCCCTGCATGCTTCCGGCTCACATCTTGCATGCTGTCCCCTCATTCTCTGCACCCTACCAACCCAATGTGTTTCAGGCTTCTAGGCTTGCCCTGTGCCCAGTGCCAGAGCTGCTCACAAGTGCTCACAGCAGCCTCCCCTTCTCCCCCTGCAGGGTGCTGTCGGTGGTACCACAATGTTTCTGAAGACCCCCAGTAACCGGGTGCAGCTGGAGAACCTGAAGAAGGACACCATGTACGTGGTGCAGGTGCGGGCGCGGACCGAAGCCGGGTACGGGGATTTCAGCACCATCATGGACTTCCAGACCCAGGCCAATGGTGAGTGAAGGGGCGGGGCTCACAGGGGATTGGTGGTGAGTAAAGGGGCGGGGCTCGCAGGGGATTGGTGGTGAGTGAAGGGGTGGGGCTCACAGGGGATTGGTGGTGAGTGAAGAGGCGGGGCTCACAGGGGATTGGTGGTGAGTGAAGGGGTGGGGCTCACAGGGATTGGTGGTGAGTGAAGGGGCGGGGCTCACAGGTGGAGAGGTGGTGAGTGAAAGGGGGTGGTGAGTGAAGGGGCAGGGGTCCGGTGGAGAGTCAGGAAGGGGGAGGCGCAAGGACAGGAAGGCAGAGGGACAGTGAGGTTAGGGGACAGTGAGGTTAGGGGACAGTGAGGTTAGGGGACAGTGAGGTTAGGGGACAGGAAGGCGAGGGGACAGGAAGGCGAGGGGACAGGGAGGCGCGTGGACAGGGAGGCGCGTGGACAGGGAGGCGCGTGGACAGGGAGGCTCGTGGACAGGGAGGCGCGTGGACAGGGAGGCGCGTGGACAGGGAGGCGCGTGGACAGGGAGGCGCGTGGACAGGGAGGCGCGTGGACAGGGAGGCGCGTGGACAGGGAGGCGCGTGGACAGGGAGGCGCGTGGACAGGGAGGCGCGTGGACAGGGAGGCGCGTGGACAGGGAGGCGAGGGGACAGGGAGGCGAGGGGACAGGGAGGCGAGGGGACAGGGAGGCGAGGGGACAGGGAGGCGAGGGGACAGGGAGGCGAGGGGACAGGGAGGCGAGGGGACAGGGAGGCACGGGGAAAGGGAGGTGAGAGGAAAGGGAGGTGAGAGGAAAGGGAGGCAAAGGGACAGGGAGGCGAGAGGACAGGGAGGCGAGAGGACAGGGAGGCAAAAGGACAGGGAGGTGAGAGGAAAGGGAGGCAAGAGGACAGGGAGGCAAGAGGACAGGGAGGCGCAGGGACAGGGAGGCGAGAGGACAGGGAGGCGAGAGGACAGGGGACAGGGAGGCTTGGGGACAGGGAGTCACGGGACATGGAGGTGAGGGGACAGGGAGGCGTGAGGACAGGAAGACGGGGGACAGGGAGGCATGGGGACAGGGAGGCGAGGGGACAGGGAGGCGAGGGGACAGAGAGGCGCATGTACAGGGAGGTTCAAGGACATGGAGCGGGGGGGGGCAGGGACGTGAGGGGCACATGCAGGAGGGGCAGTTGTAGACTGGAGCAATAGATTGAACAGGCACCATGAATAAATTACAGCTCTCCCCCTGGAATAAACGGCGTCTCTATCAATAACGCGTTCATCTCTCAAAAGATGAAAAGATTCTGCACAAAGAAGGAATTAATCTCTCAAAAGAGGAAGCAGTCAGCGGGGTCAGGGGTCAGCCTGGTCTCTGGGCACCAGAGTGAGGCTCTCAATCCCTGTGCCCCTCCCCCTCCCCCCCACTTCCCTTGACCTTCTCTTCTGAAATGGCCAGACGGCTGTGATTGCCGGGAGAAGTGAATCTGATCTCGGGGTTAGGGGAGGGGGGGTTCGTATGCAGTGTTAACCTCTGACCTCTCCACTGCATTCCAAGTCCTGGTTATATGCAGCAGATCTTGAACTTCACCTTTGACATCCTGGTGACGCCACCCCACTTTGGGGAGGTGCTAGACCCAGAGTCTGTCCTATGAACCCCCAAAACTGGACCGCAAGATGGCGTCATGGATCCCGAGAGCAAGCCTCAGAGCCTGGCTTGTGGCCCCCTCTATAGCTGGGGCCCGGGGCCTCTTTGTGAACCCCCAGAGCAGGGGCTCCAGGCATGGTATTGTGAACCCCCAGAGCAGGGACTCCAGGCATGGTATTGTGAACCCCCAAAGCGGGGGCCCCGTGCATGGTATTGTGAACCCCCAGAGCAGGGGCTCTTAGGCACCGCCACCCAGGCCCACCCAGTGACCCCCCAGGCTGGGGCCCTCCACGCTCTTGAGACAAAGGGCCCTCGAAGGCTCCGGATCAGCCCTGTCCAGCCCGGCGCTCTCAGAGCGGTTCAATGGCAGGATTTCCTCTGCTCGTTTCCCGCCCAGAGTCTGCACGTCACGCACCACGTGACCAGGAAATGGGTCCCATTATTTATCTGGGGCTCTCTCTGCTTCAGCCCAGCAAAGGTCTTGCAAGAGTACTCGACGCCCCTAACAGACCTTATCGGCCCGGGGTAGGACTGTGAGCGAAGAATACCCCACCCCTCTCCACAGACCCTTCTAGCCGATGGTAGGACTCCGAGTGAAGAACCCTCGTCGCCTCTCCACAGACCCTACCAGCCCATGCCAGAACCCTCGCCCCCCTCCACCAACCACATTTGACCGTGGCAGGGCTGTGAGCAAAGAACACTCCACTCTCTCCACAGACCCTAACAGCCCATGCCAGAACAGCCCCACCTCCACCAACCCGATTTGACTGTGGCAGGGCTGTGAGCAAAGAACACTCCACTCTCTCCACAGACCCTATTTTATTTATTTATTATTACATTTATACGGCGCAGCAGCTACCCAGTGGTTTCCCGGCACCTACGGACCCGCGCTCGAAAGAGAAGGGCAAAACTCTAGTGGTTAAATAACCACGTTTTAAGGCCTTTATGGAATTTGTGGTAGATACTTTTGTGGCGTAGTTGAAGAGGGAGTGAATTCCATAGAGAGGGAGGTAAGTAAGCAAAGGGCCGTCCGCCCATACGTGCTCGTTTGATCCTGGGGACTTGAAATTTTAACTGATTAGAGGATTGCAGGTGACGCGTAGGGAGGTACGGGTGTACCAAGGCACTGAGATAGTGTGGTAATGCTCCCGCTTTGATCCTATGCATGTAGCAGAGGGCTTTAAATTTGGGGCGGTTTTCCATCCTGAGCCAGTGGAGGTCGCGGAGGGGACCTATGATAGAGGCCATTTTAGGTAGCTGGCACAGAAGTCTGGCCGCAGAATTTTTGACCACTTGCAGCTTCCGAATCACCTCCTTACTTGCGCCCAGATACAAGACATTGCCGTAACTCATACCAGAACACCCCCCCACCACCACCAACCCGATTTGACCGTGGCAGGGCTGTGAGCAAAGACCACTCCACTCTCTCCACAGACCCTACTGCGTCGCGGTCCCTAAAGTTCATAAGCCTGGCGATGATCGGGCGCGGTGGAAGGCCCGACTGTGGCCGCGGGCCCAATGAACGGTGAGCCCGCTCCACGACAAACCCTTGGGTAAAGAGGTCCCTCCCAAACAGGTCAATAAGGAGCTTCTCAACGAATACGTCCATCCGGCCAGTCTGGGTGGTCTCCGCAACACCCAAAATGCGTATGTTGTTGCGTCGTCCTCGCGCTTCTAAATCCTCATTTTTAATGGCCACCTCCTTCAAGATCTTCTCGACCCTCTCCAGACGTTTCAGCGTTTTAGCGCCTGAGTCCTCCAGGTCTGAAACGCGGGCTTCTGCTACGTCCAAGCGGCGATCATGGGCCTGTACCTTGGAGCCCATATCTGCGAGTTTTTGCTCCAGCGTGTCGAATCTAGTGTCCAACGCCTTGAACCCTGCTCTCATCTCAGTCATCATGGTCGCAACCAGTGTAGCAGCGTTGTCCAGTTGGGTGGGTGGGGTCGTTTCTGAAGTGGCACCCATAGCTGCATCTGTGCTGAGCAGGGGGGTTTTATCAAAACCAAGTTTGTGCTGGTTAGGGTCCCTCTTGCCCATTGTCGCCGGAGGTCAATCTGTTGTCAGGCACAGAGGTGGTAGAGTGGAGTCAAAGCCTGGAGGGACAAAGGAGAGAGAGGACTGGCAGCCAAGGCTCACGGCGGCAGGCGCGGCAGGGATATCCAGGCCGTGCTGGCAGGGTAAGATGGGATATCCAGGGCAGGTCGTGTCACACAGACAGTGTCAAGCAGGAGGCCGGTCAGCAAGTGTGGAGTAGTTGACCACGTGGCAGGGCCCCAGTCACCAAAATCGGAATGGGCAGTGTGGCAGCAGCTGGTCGTTAGCGCGGTCGGCGCTGCTGCAGCAGAATCACTGGGGAGGATGGTTGTAGAGGGCGGGAAGGCCGCAGTAAGTCCAAGGCCCACACCGCTCCGTGTGATCGTCAGGCACCAGCAGACACCACAGGATGGGACAGGCGGGGCCGCCCGGTCCCTCGGCAGTCCAGAATCCGAGGACGCCCACCCCCGCCCAAAGGCCCTACCCCAGGCGCCGGGGTCCGACCCACCCCCCGCTCCCCGCTCAGGCAGCCGCTACTCAAGCCCCCGGCTCCGGCCCGCGCACCAGGCCGCAAGGCTGCGCGCGGCCCAGAGCCGGCACCGGCTAGCCCCCAGGGGAGACGACCGGGGAGAACGGGAACAGCCACCCGACACCTAAAGCGGGTCCCGGACCGTAGGCGCAGCGCCCCCCAGCAACGGACTCACCCGTGGACCAGGCGCAAGGAGAGCGGTCGCGGGTGGGATGGCGACCTGCTCCTCCGCCGTAGTGTCTCCTCCCGGGCTCCCCCGAGCCCAGTTCCGGGACCGATCGGCAGCAATTCGCCTCCGCAGCAGGATGGAGGAGGGGAGCGGTGTCAGCGACTCCTCAGGCCCTCAGGATGTCGTGCGTAGTCCGCCTGGACAGCGGAGCTTCAGACAGAAGCGGCCATCTTGGTCACCTCCGTGGCCACGCCCCCGACCCTACTAACCCTTGGCAGGTCTGTGAGTGAAAAACACTTCACTGTTCCTTACATGAGACGAATGAGAGTATAAAACAATGCTACCCTTTCAACAGACCTTACTAGCCCATGATAGGACTGAGCATAAAGCCATGCTACCCTTTCAACAGACCTTACTAGCCCATGATAGGACTGAGAGCATAAAGCCATGCTACCCTCTCAACAGACCTTACTAGCCCATGATAGGACTGAGAGCATAAAGCCATGCTACCCTCTCAACAGACCTTACTAGCCCATGATAGGACTGAGAGCATAAAGCCATGCTACCCTCTCAACAGACCTTACTAGCCCTTGGCAGGACTGTAAATTAAGAACACACACTGCTCATCAACACAGGCTCCTATAATCCATGCAAGGAGGGCGCACTTGACCCCTTCTCACCCTCCCCAGACCCTATTAGCCGGTGAAAGGACTGAGCAAAGTACTCTCATCTCCTCTCCACAGGCCCTGCTAGCTCCCGGCAGGCCTGCACTCAGCCATGTCTCGGTACATCGTATTCTATAGTGGGGTTATGGTGGCAACACTCCACTCCACAGTTCAGTTCAGTAGATCTTTATTTCGATGATTAAAAACCATCATAAAAATACATTTTTACAATAAAACATGAATTAAATCACATATCTGAACTAGGTCTAAAAACAGAGTTTATACAATTATAAAAACACAATATTGTGTACATCATGCGTCATTACTTAGCCTCTTGTATTTCTCAGTCTTACTGCTACTTTTAAAAAGTTCATAATAGAGCATGAAGTTCGCATATTGTTTGCTCTTTGTAAAAAAAAGTAAAGCAGTTTTGGCATGACGGAACTTTGCCTCTTTTAAAATGGCCACCAAAAATTTCCTCGGGGATCTGATAAAATGAACCCAGAAGTACAAAATGAAGGGTGTCCTGCGGAGACCTATTGTCCACTCCACAGACAATCGCAGTCATAGGGGGGAGAATGTGGCTAAACGGCTAGAGCAGGGGACTTTGAAGCTGGGGAATCAGGTTGTGTCCGTCTGTAACGCAACTGGTGCTAATGTAAAGCGCTCTCTTACCTTCGAGTCGAGTTCACGCTATATAAATCTGCACAAAAATAAAAAATAGGGGGTGTGTGAAGTTGCCATTGAGCCCCCTGAGGCTTAGAAGCATTTAGGCCTTGATCATTCTTGGCGTGAGCCTCTCTGTTGGGTGGCGTTATGTGAGTGGGTGGTATGAGGGGCGCGTTGATATCCTGTCCCACTCACTCTCACCGTCCCTGTTTGTTATTCCTCACAGAACAAGTGCGTGGAGAGCAGCTGGCACTGATCGCTGGATCGGCGGCAGTGGGAGTCGTCCTGGTCATCGCTGTCATCATCATCGCTGTGGTCTGCATCCGGTGAGTGCGCGCCTGTCCGCCATGCCTCGTGGGACCCGTTGTGCCATGCCTTGTGTGACCTGTTGTGCACCACACCTTGTGTGACCTGTTGTGCACCACGCCTTGTGTGATCTATTGTATGCCACATCGTGTGATCTGTTGTGTGCCTAACTTTGTGTGACCCGTGGTGCACCATGCCTTGTGTGACCCGTGGTGCACCACGCCTTGTGTGACCCGTGGTGCACCACGCCTTGTGTGACCCATGGTGCACCACGCCTTGTGTAACCCGTGGTGCACCACGCCTTGTGTAACCCGTGGTGCACCACGCCTTGTGTGACCCATGGTGCACCACGCCTTGTGTGACCCATTGTGTGCTATGCCTTGTGTGATAAGTTGTGTGCTATGCTTCGTGTGACCACTTCTCGTGTAACCACGCCTTGTGTGTTCCACGCGTTATGTCACCTGCTAACCATACTTTCTACTCCCTGGATCAAGGGTGTGGGACCGTGCCCCCCAGTGTTGCCCCTACCATCCCACCTATCTTCACCCAACTCTTGCATTTACCACAGACCCTTCTCTCACACAATTGAACTCCGCTCCTTGCTTCAGGTGCCACAGATGTGCCATTTTTGGGACTCACAGTGCCTTCCCTGAACCACAGCCTCAGCTGTATAAAGCCCTTGCAGAGATGCTTGAAACCATGTTTAGAAGGAACAGGATGCAAACCTCAGTGAAAGCAACTTTGGGCACATCTTGAACTCGAGACGTGCCCCTTTCTTCCTTCTCGTCCCACCCTGAGGATATTTTATGAAGACCTTCCAGAACCGCATAGTGCAGCATCTATTTTTAGGATATTTCCACAGAATGCTCAGCAAGCCAGGGCACAGAACACCCAGGACGCGTTTGTTTTGCTTCGAGTTAAAAATCAAATGGGAGTGTGGTGGTTTTATATTTTGTGTAATACCTAGCAGTTATCCCTGGCATTTAAGTAGTTTTTAAGTATGGGGACATAAAGAGATTTTCCTAAAATCACACAATGTTCCTACGGGGAAGCTGAGATTGGAACTCACATTCCCTGGCTTTAGCACCAGAATTATACAGCTTCAATGAATCAAATTGTGCCACAACGTTCATTAAATGGTGTGACAAAAAAAGGGACATTTTGTGCTAAGGAGATTCAGGTTATACTTTTAAATTAAATCTATGCAACCCATTTTGTGGAATTCTAAAAAAATAATGATGTGCCTTGGGCTGAAGCACACGAACAACATGTCTCGCACTGGCCTTTCTAGCTCATGGATTAAAATCATGTGTGTTAAACAAAGACAGTGTTGCACTTAGCAGAAAACAAGATTACCATTACACTCTTCTTTCAAAAAAAATATTTTCTTACTGATCCCAGTTAGGTTTGAAAACTTTTTTAGTTTTTGGTTTACTTTGTTTTACACTTTCCATTGAGAAGCAGCAGCCCTGCGGAACAGTATTACACGTCACTGCTTGTGATGGACCTGTCTCACTAGAAGGCACTTAAGGGTATAAGGCAAAAGTAGGAACGTTTCACACGGTTTGGGGTTTCTGGAAACCTCACACAGTAGCTGCTGACTTTGTGACTCTGACGTAAAGACGAGTTTGCATGAACAGAGGAACAAACCATTCTCATGACCGAGCAGTCCTTCTTTCTGTCCCATTTGAATTGCTGTCAAACATGTGAGGGGTTTGTTTCCTGTTGCAAACAAAAGCCCTCCCCCCCCCCAAGCCCATCTGTATGGAATAATAACCCTATCTGCACTAAATTTAATGCTTGCAGACAAGAATTAATGGCTAAAAAGTAATCAGTTAACTTCTGACAAGAATCAAAGGCTGGGTTGAATTCTATATGCACAGTGTTAATAACTTTTGCTCTGTTTTAGCTTTAAACAAGTATGTGTTTAGTTGTTTTTTTTTTTGCAGAGTTTTATATAGCGCGAACTAGAACCAAACCGAATCAGTTATCAGAGCGCTTTACATAGCACCAGTTACATTACATGAGGACACACTTTCATTTTAGGCACGGGGAGATTAAGTGATTTGCCCAGAATCACAGGGGGTTTTTGGCGTCGTTACCGAGACTCGAACCAAGTTCCCCGAGGTCGAGCGCCCTAGCCGTTAGGCCAACCCCTCTCAAAAGCATATGGGGAATATACATTATTGTGTTTTACATGTTTGTCTCTGGAGAACATAGTTTAGTGTGCCCCTCAAGGCAAGTCTTTGCTGAATATAAATTGAGTATAAACTGTAAATATATTGGCAAAGCATCTTGTGTGTTTGTAAGTATGTTCGGACTATTAAATCGTGTGCGTTCCATGCAAACCTTTGGGGATTGTTCAGTAGTATGCGTGCTCTACGATGAACACAAACTGGTGTGTGCTTTACGAAAGTGTATGGCGAGAAGGGGTCAGGGCACACTCTTTTTTACATCTATGAAGAATGTAAAGCAAGACAATTCCAAAGTCTAGAAAGCCAAAGCTGCAATGCAGCCGTACCTCTTTTTGGGTCATGTAAACTGGTGTACTCGCTGTATAGGTTTATGAGCAATAAAAGTCACAGTGCTCATTATATGGGTCTATGTAGGATAGAAAATAAATACATTTTAAAATGCGCCCTTTAAAAAGAAACAGGAAAAAAGGGAAAAAACCCATGAAGTAATAGTTGATTTGAAAATGCTTACTTGTGCATAAAGCATTGTTAAAAAGTGTCTGTGTGAGAGAGACAGCGAGATTATTTTTAAACAGTGCTCAGGATGAATGTGTTGGGCGACATCCGGTACCGCTGGCCTCTCTCGGGGACATCTCCTCTGAAATGTTTCTCTCCTATTGTTCTCTACAGGAAACAGGGAAATGCCAAAGAACCCGAGACCTGCGATAAGCACAGCCAGTACCTCATCGGACACGGTGAGTGCAGTGGGGGGTGCCTTCCTCTCAAGTGGGGTCCTGCCACAGCTACCTCTAGGTCAGATGCACTCCCCTGGGGTGGTGGGATTCTCTAATGAGCTTGGCCAGTGTGAGGTTTTCTGCCCTTTGAGAATTCTAAACATGGAGATAACGCGTCCCACCGGTGCCACCAATTGTTGTGTTATCAGTTTGTCTCTGAGAACTAGAGTTCGGACTCTCACCCTACCACTGCCAATAGCTATGGTGTTATCAGCCTCTTTCTAAGGCCTAGAGACCCAACTCTCTGCTACCACTGCCATATGTTGTGGTGTTACTAGCCTCTCTCTGACTACTACAGTTTGGACTCTGACTTTACCGCTGCCATCCTCTGTGTTTTTTTCAGTTCTTTTCTGGATTCACACGCTGTGCATTATTCTGCCATGTAGTGGTCAGGTCCGGAATTCTTGTAAGAAACTTTTGTCCTTCCACTATTTTTGTTTTTTGTTGTTGGTGGGAGTCGAAGGACCTCCATTTCTCTCTAAGAACTCGAGTGCAGACTCTCACCGTACTTCTGCCACAGCTGTGAGGTATTCAGTCTCTCTTTAAGAACTCTTATCCACTGCTGATACTTTTCTGTGTTTTTTCCCCTGCTCTGAGACTACCAGGCCCGGGAGACTATATGGCCCATCCCATGAGGAGTAGGAAAGGGTACCGAGAAGCAACAAGTGCTATAGTGCTGTACTGGAAAGGGGGCTGGACTCATGGCTTCAGTCAGCAGTGTACTGGGCTTCAAGAGCCAGTATGGTTAACTTGTCCCTATAGCACTAGATTCCTGTACGTGGTAGGGGATCTAGGGACCCTTGGGCTGCTTTATCGTCAAATCTGTGCTGTCTGCCAGGAACCAGTTAGTTAGGCGGGACGTATGGAAACATGATCACCCTTGAGAACTGGGCAGCCACTAGACCATGAAACAGAAGACCCTGGGCTGGGATTAATATGACATAAAGTTAATGAGAAGGCGTTCTATCCACAGTTGTAGCCTTGAGCTTGGAAGAGACTTTCTTTGCGGCCCAGACACAGTTGCCCAAAGTTATTTGAGCCTTTGAGCTAAATGTGCTCTTGCCCTTTGCCCACTCCTCAGGCACCAAGGTCTACATTGATCCCTTCACGTATGAGGACCCAAATGAGGCAGTCCGTGAGTTCGCCAAGGAGATCGACGTCTCGTACGTGAAGATCGAAGAGGTGATTGGTGCAGGTGAGCACCTGGCATGGATGAGGGGGGAGGGAGTTTGGAACCCAATGAGGGTCAGTGTGAGGGCTCCCTATTGCTGTCAAGCCACAAACTTGCTTTTTTAGCCACCTGTTCCTCCACTAGTTTGTGCAGAGCCAACCTTCTCATCCCACACCACGCATACAGTGTGCTGCAAGTCACCCACCCCCCCATTAACCCCTGTGCCTCCCTCCCCACACAACCATGCTTCCTATCTCACCCTCTCCTTCCATCAGTCATCCCCCTTGTATAGTTCTGTGCCAGATTAAGGACGCACATGTAGAATACCTGTGTTCATGTTTTTTAAAGGGGGCAGTAGCAATAAACCACTTTATTAGAAGTGTTGCTGTTGATTATGGTCTGAATATTGAGTATCTATTGATGATTATCAGACAAGGTGAGGGATGTTTTGAAAGCGACATTGAATGCTATATCATGTGGTGTGTATTGCACACCTTGCAGACTGGGATTATAGGGGCAGCCATTTTGGAATGGTTCAGGTCAAAATGTGCACCTAACATCAGCGTTTTTCTCTTTGCCCCTTTATCTAGGTGAGTTTGGTGAGGTATGTCGGGGCCGCCTGAAGGTGCCAGGCAAGAAGGAGAACTATGTCGCCATCAAGACCCTGAAGGGGGGCTACACAGAGAAGCAGCGACGGGAGTTCCTAAGCGAAGCCAGCATCATGGGGCAGTTTGACCACCCGAACATCATCCGTCTGGAGGGCGTGATCACGAACAGCTGTCCTGTCATGATCATCACGGAGTACATGGAGAACGGGGCCCTCGACTCGTTCCTCCGGGTAAGCACCCACAGATGTAAATTATTCTGCTTTCTAACTCTGGGACAATTAGGTGGGAATCTGGTACGGTAAGAGATTCTCATTGAATCTCCATTCTATTCATCGAGTCATTAGATGACACGCTGCCTAGAAAGTGCGGCAGGTGAATTTTGGGAGTGGTTGCCTTGCGTCAGATCTGTTGTACTTTTCTTTCCCACATGGCACAGTTTTGCCCCCGCGTCCACGTTTGTTGTAGCACGCCCGCCCCGTAGAGGGACGGGAAGCTCCCCATGATGAAGCATGACACTATGGTATTTTTCAGTGTGTGAGGGGTATTTTACCAAACACAAAGTGTCCCCATCTCAATGTCTGGAGGGGCCTTACACCTCACTTTACCACTAAAAAAATCGTAGTCTTTTCAAACAGGAAAGCTAGAGCATTTTATCGAGGTAGAATCTTGTTGTTGATACATGGGTTCAAAGGACGACGGACGAGTCCATTCATTGAGCTGCTGATAAAGGACCACCCTGGACATAAGGGCGATTCATGAAAGCATTTATAAATGTGAGAATTAGTAATATAAGAGTTCTCTTTTACGTACTCAATTGTGCTTTTGTGAATTGAAACTTTCAACTCCCTACGAGTGAAAGTGGAAAAAGAGAACCATCCTTTCTATTTGTACTAATTGTAAATGAATAGGCCATGAATAGCCCCACTGAATTGACATTTTATATGCTTTGGGGCAAATTACAAAGGCATGTAAGAGTATGTAAAAGAGTACTACAGGAATACTCCTTTGTGTATATGGTGCTCCGTGTCTAGCCCATGATTGTAGCGCTCATTTCTTATCACGCCCTTTGTTCTGTTTCTCTCTTATTCAGTTGAACGATGGTCAGTTCACTCCCATCCAGCTGGTGGGCATGCTTCGGGGCATTGCATCGGGCATGAAGTACCTCTCAGACATGAGCTACGTCCACCGTGACCTGGCTGCCCGAAACATCCTGGTCAACAGCAACCTGGTGTGCAAGGTGTCCGACTTCGGCCTTTCGCGATTCTTGGAAGAAAACTCCTCTGATCCCACATACACTAGCTCTTTGGTAAGCTGGAGCCCCAAGGAATGGGATAGAGTGGGGGGTATACAGCCTTTACAACAAAACTTTTACAACGAACTACCATTACAACGCAACTTTTACAACGCAAACCATTACAACGCATAGCGCTGGGGGGCACTCTAGGATAGGGAATAGGTTTAATGTACTATCCAACACCTTCCCTACTATCCACGGGGACTGGAGTTGGAATAGTAAATTAAACTATTCACTATCCAGCGCCCAAAAGCATTATGCGTTGTAATGGTATGCGTTGTAAAACTTGCGATGTAAAGCTAGGCGTTGTAAAAGTATGCGTTGTAACGTCATACATCCAGAGTGGGGGTACAGTGGAGTGGCACTCTTTGGAAGGAAGGTTTATGAAATGCCTGTCAATAGGCTCTATTAGCCTCACCCCCTAAGAATAAATGATTTACTAGGGTGTAAATGAAATGCCTGTGAAACTTGTAGCCATCTGCAAGTATCTTTGGGGGAATTGACTTTGTGAGAAGCTTGATGTGATGTACTTAGTACACCTGACCCAAGAGTGATGAGCTTTGTATAATGTGGAACAAATGTTGGAGGAGTGTATGGTTTACAGGGTCATGTACATCCACAAATATACACTGTGGGTGTTCTTGGGGCACACAGACCCGGGGTGCCAATAGCTTGGGGTGCTGGGACTGACAACTTCAGGAGTCTGTGGTGCATGTAAAGAGCTTGGGGACATAAACAAATGAAGTGAGTGGCTTAGGTCCTGTGAACAAACAGCCTTAGAAGCTTGGGGTACTTGGCAGACATGGAGAAACCTTTGCACCTAGACTGTGTGAGTGCCTTGGGCATCATGGATGTAAGTCGATACCCCAACCACACCAGAATGGCAGACACTCAACCTAAAAACAAGGCATCCTGGCAGTACTTCGATACCTATTCGGAAGAAGCAATACACAAACTGCTCTGCACCTTGAAGCCCTCTAATCACCTCACAGACCCTCTACCTGCTAATGCTGTAAAAGACTTTATCCCCTTGCTCCTCCCTCTCTGGACCAAGATCATCAACAGCTCTTTGCAACAAGGCCACATTCCAGACTCCCTTAAGGTGGGGCAAGTCACGCCTATACTCAAGAAACCTACAGCTGATCCGTCTGACCTAAACAACTATCGGCCCATCACCAATATCCCCACCCTGGCCAAACTGCTGGAGAAATGTGTCCAACTCCAACTAACAAAACACATTGATCAATTTGACCTCCTCAACCCTCATCAATCAGGCTTCAGAGCGAAACATAGCACTGAAACAGCTATGACACACATAATTGATGACGCCCTCCAAATTCTGGATCGCAATGAGTCCTGCCTCCTCATCCTTCTTGACCTCTCGTCTGCATTTGACACGGTCAAACATGAGAACTTGCTGGAGCTGCTAAGTACTAGAATGGGGCTATCGGGAACTGTTCTCAAGTGGTTTTCGTCCTTCCTTCACAACCGGTCTCAGAGGTTCAAGATCGACAATGTGCTATCTACACCTGTACCTGCAGATCTAGGTGTTCCACAAGGATCCACCCTCTCCCCTACACTGTTCAACCTCGTTATGGAACCGCTCGCCACCTTGCTTCAAGCATCCAATGTTCAATTCCATATGTACGCCGATGACACACAACTCTATCGAAAGTTACAATCCCCGGAAGATATCAAACATCTGAATTCCACGCTTATTAACATCCAATCTTGGCTGGCCGATAATCACCTCAAACTAAATGCTCTGAAAACTGAGTTCCTACTCATCTCACCCCCGGCGAAAATCTCCACCACCCAAACCTGGCTCAACAACCTAACAGCACTCAATGTCCAACCTACCATCGTGGACTCGGCGAAATCCCTAGGCATCACACTCGACGCCAAGCTCAACATGCAGCAGCACGTCAGCAAAGCCACAAAAGCAGCTAATTTCCAAATTAACACGCTGAGGAAAATTAAACCCTTCCTCCCGGCCAAAGACTTCCAAACTGCTGTACAAGCTTTAGTCATCCCTCGAATAGACTACGGAATTGCGACCCTCAGCGGTCTCCCGCTATCCACAACAGCACCCTTAAGAGCCTCCCTGAACGCTGCCGCGAGACTCATTACTGGCTCTAGAAAGCATTCGCACATATCCCCAGACTTAAAGTCTCTAAAATGGCTGCCTTTTGAAGCCAGAATACAGCTAAAAATTGCAGTTATGACACACGCGGCCGTGCACCACAAGGCACCCAACTACCTCGCTCAAAAGCTGTCTATATCAGGAGGTTCGAGATCCAATAGGAGCACAAAAAATCTACTCCTGAAACCTCGTAGATTCCGGAAAGTGAAAACTTACAAGCGCTCCTTCTCAGGAATGGCACCCAGGATCTGGAATGCGCTCCCTCCTGAAACCAGGATGATCTCCTCCACTGCACTCTTCAAGAAAGAGGTGAAAACCATCCTTCTGGCCAAGATCTCCTGATCGTTATAGATGTTGGTTCAGAGACTCTGCATGGCTTTGTATCACTGCTCACCCTATCCCCTGGCACTATACTCTACTTGTTGGGGGCACTACTACGCTACGCTCTTACTACCGACCAAGATATGATACATGTTGGTTTACTGATCCACCTGTACACCTCTGTAGTGGGATCAATGATTTGTGCTGTCCTATATTACTTCCTTACCTGATTGTATATGGATTGGTTTTATGTATGTTTTTATTATCCATGTTATTACCATGTTATTGACTATTATACTGATCCCATTATCTCTGTTGACTCCTACTGCCCCTTCCCTGTCTGTGTGAAGCGCTCTGATATCTGTAAGGATCCTGCTCGCGCTATATAAAACTTTGAATAAATAAATAAAATAAATTGGCAGGAATTTAGGACACCGAGGCAGGCTTTGTGAGGAGCTTGGAACATGGACACTGAGTAGCCTGGGGCATGGAGAATGTGAGGAGCCAGTGGCCCATGGACAGGTTTGATAGATTGTGCAGCCATTGAAAAATCTAACCATCAGTGCCTTCAAATTGTCATTTTGTTTCTTTGTGCAGGGTGGAAAAATTCCCATCCGGTGGACGGCGCCCGAAGCCATTGCATTCCGGAAGTTCACATCGGCTAGTGATGTCTGGAGCTACGGCATCGTCATGTGGGAGGTGATGTCGTTCGGCGAGAGGCCTTACTGGGATATGTCGAACCAAGACGTAGGTGTCCACTGTGTTGTCTTCATACTCTTGATCATAGTGTCCATCCACCAGGTCTTGTTTGTTGATAAGTCTGTTTTGGTCTTTTCCCCTGGTGCAGGTGATAAATGCCATCGAACAGGACTACCGACTGCCTCCGCCCACCGACTGCCCCACCTCGCTGCACCAGCTCATGCTGGACTGCTGGCAGAAGGACCGCAACGCCCGGCCGCGCTTTGCCCAGATTGTCAATGCTCTGGACAAGCTAATCCGCAACCCAGCCAGCCTGAAAGTGGTGGGACGCGACAATGGCGGGTAAGCTGCTTTCACACTGCCACAAAGCTTGTTATGTCAGAATTACACTGCCAGTACACATCTCTGCCTCTGTGTTTGAGACTGTGTGTGACTGTCACATGCACCTTCAAAGCTGCACGTGTCAGTACCAACCTCTGAGTACCAGTACCTGTAGGTGCCGCCCTGGTTGTGTACTCGTGAAAATGTAGGTATGCAAGGGGAGCCATGTTTTGGTTGTTAAGTATAATGTAGGCAGGTTGTGGTTTAGTGCTATTGTGTAGAAAGAAGTGTTGCCTAGTGGCATATGTTGAATATTGGAAGGGCGTGGTATTCTGCTGAACCTTTAATGAGAGTTTTGCAGAGTTTTCTGCACTCCACGGAGCTCGCGGAGTGCAGCATCGTTTTTTCCCCACTGGCGCTCGCAAATGGTAAGTTCGCAATCATGAGCTGCCGCTCGTGTAGAATTTCTACCCGAGCGGCATGAAGACCTGCGCGAACCGCAGTTCGCACTGCACTCTTCCACCTGCGGAATTCCGCAGAGTTTTTGGGTAACTTCACGGAGTTCCGCGTAGCAAAACTCCGCTAACTACTCCCGGTGCTGCTCTTTATAGGGCAGACTGTGTGTACCAAAGACATACCCTGGTTGCCCTACAACCTGAGACCAAGAGGAATAAAGACATCTACAGAGGACCTGGCAGCTTCATTGAACCTATAGTATGGGAGTGATTCGATGAAATTTAGGAATAAAATAGAAGAGCATTACTGAAATAAGAGGTATCTTCTGGGGAACACATTCGCTGGATTAAAGAGGAAATTTAGGTTAACAGATTAAATTCCTGTGAATCCAGCCCTATATGAGCATTGGGTTAAGTTTGAGAAAACTTGGTGATGGTGGATTTAAATTTTTTTAAAGTATTTTTGAGTTTATTCTCCATTACCGTGGCCTCTTGTACAACAGATTCGCATGTACGAGATAAGCATGTTGAAAGTCGCTGGCTGGATCCAGATTGAACTGAAAGGCCCTAGTTCAATAAAGGGCCACCGGCCTTCCTTTCCCAGTAACATGTCAAACGAATATGGGATAATGCACCCACTCACCCCATGCTGAATGAGCGAGTAGTTTGGGATAACGAATGAAGGCGTTTGTTGCCCAGACCCAAGATTCTAATATGTAGTAGAAGATGCAAGGTGTGTGAACTCCATACCGAATAGGAGTTTTAATATTGGGCAATAAGATCGACTCTACCGAGTTATAGATTTTATTTTATTTTTGTTAAAAAAAATTGGTACTGACATAAAATGTAAGATTTCGAAAAATTGATGAAAGGTTCACTTTATGTTGCTTTTTTACGTACATAAAATCAAATCGAAATGATTTCTTTTCTTATTGCTTTTTAAAAATTATATACAGACTTAAGACTTATCGGGAGATTTACCACCCACTCAAAAACAGTAGCCCCACCCATTCTTTATCAAGTCCTGCTTACAATGACAACCCCAGTGCATTCTGGGGTTTGAAATAATCGTCTCTCTGTACCATATTTCGCCTTACCACAGTCTCTCTTACTCATAGACATGCGACTCAAAATGGACGCCTCTTGAGTCCCTCGGAGACGTACTTCCAGCCCTCCTGTTGTGTTGCTCCCATGTGCCCTTACACTCATTGCGGAGACTGAGAACAGGGCGTCTGGTGCCTTGGAGAATGAATATTGTACCTCAGGGGGGAAATACTCACTCCCTAATTGTGATGGGGGGGGGGGGTCTTATGCATTTCAGCACCGGGCCAGCTCTGAGAGCAAACTGGCTGAGCTGGAAAGTGTCTTGGTCTATGTTGGACATCGTCCGTCCCAGATGTGGAACGTTGCCTCCCTGGCACCCCTGCATTCACAGACACTGCCCTGGGCGAGAAGGGGGCTTCGTGCCATTCAGGCACACCATAGACACCCTTTAGCTGAGGCACCGTGAACCCTCTACTGGCAAGCAACATACTTCTCACAAAGTCTCTGATGGCCCCTCTTCAAGGTCAGCACTGCCCGGGAAAGAATCACCACACTGCTCCCCAACTCTTTTAGTCTGGGGGTCTCACGGGGCTCGCCAAACGGCTCCCCAATTCTTTCAGCCTAGGGGCCCCACAAGGCTCAGCACACTGCGCCCCATTTCTTTCAGTCTAGGGGTCCCATGGGGCTTGGCACACTGCTCCCTTCTCTTTCAGTCTGGGGGTCCCCCAGGGCTCAGCACACTGCTTCCATCTCTTTCAGTCTAGGGGCCCCACAGGGCTAAGCACACTGCTCCCTTCTCTTTCAGTCTGGGGGTCCCCCAGGGCTCGGCACGCTGCTCCCCTTCTTTTTCAGTCTGGGGGTCCCCCAGGGCTCGGCACACTGCTCCCCATCTCTTTCAGTCTGGGGGTCCCTCCTGTCTCGCACACTGCTCTGCTCCCAGACTCTCGGGGGCGCCCTCTTCCAGGCCAGCGCCCCCCAGCACGGGGCTCCAGTCTGGCGGGCTCCTTGCCTGGAGGTCGCAGTTCACGAAGATGGCGGACAGGAAGGGAGGCTGCAGCCCGGAGGGGAAGCGCCTGTCAGAGCCGCGGCCTCGAGTGTCTGGAGCCGGATCAGTGGACGTGCGAGCGGGGCTGGCACCGTGCCCACTGCCCGCTGAGAGGGACGAGGGTGGCACATGAGCCCGGCCAGGCAGATCCGTGTCCAAGGGACGGTGACGGCGTGTCCAATCCCTTTAGTGTGGCAGGAAATACGCGGGAATGTAAATATCCCACTTTCATCCCTTCATGAGAGCTTTCCTTTCAGTGAGGCGAGGGAACTCAGGCACCAGGAGGTGGCGAAGGGGCCCGCTCTCACTCACGCGGCTCCGTTGAGGTTGGACCCCGTGCCTGTTGGCTCACAAGACTCGTTACCAGTCTAACCCCTCCTGGAGCTTCTGGTCAGAGCCTGAAATCCTTGGAATCCATCGGCGTCCAATGCATGCTTTTCTCAGCCAGTGAGGAAACACGCGCCTTGAAGCCAAGGCACTTCTAAAGAGGAGTAGCCCATGCCAAGGCCGGCCACAGAGCCCTCGTCAGTAGTGGCTGGTGTTCCCGGTCATTGTCCTGGGATGCTCTGGCAATGGTCGCATTATCACCATTCATCTGCACTGCACACAGCGCCACACGCTACTTGTGTTCATTCGAGGCGCTCTTACTTCTGCTCGGGCTTCAGGTCCTGTATTTGCTGCCGGCATCATGTCGCATGATGTCTGATAATCTACCCACCTCTTGCAGGGGTTGCCTAGGTGTTTTTATGCTGCACTTGTGCACTTATTTCCGGCTGGAGTAGTGCCCCGTGCTCAGGAATGGAGTTGCGATTTTTGCAGAGAGCTGAAGTTGGGCCTTAGGGGCAGGGAGGAATTGTTCTAAATGTTCAGGAGTGGAGTGAGGCCTCGTAGTCACAGCTGGAGCTGGGCCTTGTGCTTGGGGTTGGAATCGAGCACCGTGCTTGGCGGCTGGATTCAATTCTCATGCTCTGGGATGGATTGGACCTCATGCTCGAGCTGGAGTCGAGCCTTAGGTTCGGAGCTGAGTTGGGCCTCGTATGTGGGTTGGAGTTGGGCCTTGTGCTTGGGGTTGGAGTCGAGCATCGTGCTAGAGGCTGGAGTCGATCCTTGCGCTCCAGGCGGGAGTCAAGTCTCATGCTCTGGGGTGGAGTCGGACCTCATGCTCAAAGCTGGAGTCGATCATCATGCTAGAGGCCGGAGTTGAGCCTTGAGCCCAGGGCCGGAGTTGAGCCTTGAGCTCAGGGCTGGAGTTGAGCCTTCTACTTGGAGCTGGAATTGATCCTTGTACTCATGGATGGAATTGATCCTTGTGCTCAAGGATGGAGTCGATCCTTGTACTCATGGCTGGAGTCAATCCTTGTACTCAGGGCTGGTGTCGAGCCTCATGCTCGGGGCTAGAGTTGGGCCTCGAGCTCATGGCTGGAGTCAAGCTTCATGCTCAGGGATGGAGTTAAGCCTCGTACTCAGGGCTGAGTCAATCCTTGTACTCAAGGCTGGAGTCGATCCTTGTACTCGAGGCTGCAGTCGAGCCTCGTACTCGAGGCTGAGCCTATCCAGGTACTCGAGGCTGGAATCGATCCTTGTACTCGAGGCTGGAGTTGAGCCTCCTACTCAAGGCTGGAATCGATCCTTGTACTGGAGGCTGGAATCGAGCCTCGTACTCAAGGCTGAGTCTATCCCGGTACACGAGGCTGGAGTTGATCCTTGTACTCAAGGCTGGAGTCGATCCTTGTACTTGAGGCTGGATTCAATCCTTGTACTCCAGTCTGGATTTGATCCTTGTACTCCAGGCTGGATTTGATCCTTGTACTCCTGGCTGGATTCGATCCTTGTACTCGAGGCTGGATCCGATCTTTGTACTCGAGGCTGGATCCGATCTTTGTACTCCAGGCTGGATTCGATCCTTGTACTCCAGTCGATCCTTGTACTCCAGGCTGGATTTGATCCTTGTACTCCAGGCTGGATTTGATCCTTGTACTCCAGGCTGGATTCGATCCTTGTACTCCAGGCTGGATTCGATCCTTGTAATCGAGGCTAATTCGATCCTTGTACTCCAGGCTGGATTCGATCCTTGTACTCCAGGCTGGATTCGATCCTTGTACTCCAGGCTGGATTCGATCCTTGTACTCCAGGCTGGACTCAGACCTCGTGCTTGAGGCTGGAGATGATCCTTGTACTTGAGGCTGGATTCGATCCTTGTACTCGAGGCTGGATTCGATCCTTGTAGTCGCGGCTGGATTCGATCCTTGTACTCGAGGCTGGATTCGATCCTTGTACTCCAGGCTGGATTTGATCCTTGTACTCCAGGCTGGATTTGATCCTTGTACTCCAGGCTGGATTTGATCCTTGTACTCATGGCTGGATTCGATACTTGTACTCCAGGCTGGATTCGATCCTTGTAATCGAGGCTGGATTCTATCCTTGTACTCCAGGCTGGATTTGATCCTTGTACTCCAGGCTGGATTTGATCCTTGTACTCCAGGCTGGACTCAGACCTCATGCTTGAGGCTGGAGATGATCCTTGTACTCGAGGCTGGATTCGATCCTTGTACTCGAGGCTGGATTCGATCCTTGTACTCAAGGCTGGATTCGATCCTTGTAGTCGAGGCTGGATTTGATCCTTGTACTCCAGGCTGGATTCGATCCTTGTACTCGAGGCTGGAGTCGAGTCTCGTTCTCAAGGCTGGAGTCAGCCCTCATGCTTGAGGCTGGAGTTGGACCCCAGGCGTGGTTCTGTAGCCAGGTTCTAGTTTGGGTAATGGTATCAGTGCTGCATTTGGCTACTGTAAATCTCAGGGTGTAGTTGTGATGGCAGACACTTGGGTGGTGAGAGTAAGGAGCATGTCAGTGTGTGGCACGATGGAGCAGGGCTCCATAGGTTTATATCCAAGGTCAGGTTAGGACAGCCAGGGCAGGTTAGGACAGCCAGGCCTTCCCAGTGCCTCCTGCCGCCCTCGCCGCACGGCACATCCACAGAAGTGAGCAGAGCCTGCAAAGAAGAGATTAGTTGCAGGCCTGAGGTCCAGGACACCGTGTCATGTCTGCCCTCACTGCCCCCTTACCACCGCCTGCCCTCCCATGGGATTCGCACATTCCTCGCCATGGCTGTTTGTGAGCAGCCTTTGATAGGATGCAGCTGTCTGTGAGCTCAGCCTGCATCATGGGCTTATTAAAACTCTGCTCGCCTTCTGTCACCACCCCTCCCGATGCGAGGGTCTCCCCTTACACACTACCCTTTATCACCGTCTCTCCAAATCTGAGGGTCTCCCCATACACACTACCCTTCTATCACCGTCTCTCCCACTCCGAGGGTCTCCCCTTACACCCTACCCTTCTATCACCGTCTCTCCCACTCCGAGGGTCTCCCCGTACACCCTACCCTTCTATCACCGTCTCTCCCACTCCGAGGGTCTCCCCGTACACCCTACCCTTCTATCACCGTCTCCCCCACTCTGAGGGTCTCCCCATACACACTACCCTCTATCACCGTCTCCCCCACTCTGAGGGTCTCCCCATACACACTACCCTCTATCACCGTCTCCCCCACTCCAAGGGTCTCCTTTACACCCTACCCTTCTATTACTGTCTCTCTCACTGCAATGGTCTCCCCGTGCACCCTACCTTCTTTCAAAGAGAGAACCTAGGCTTTCCATGCACACATACACACACATACCCTCATGCATGCGTGCATACATAAACATACATACCTACATGAATTGTTTTCCTATTGGCTGCAAGGTGTGTCCTCCCACCTCTCATGGAGTGCATGAGATCCTTCTCTACAGATAGCAAGTGTCACTCTAGCAAGCCGTGTTTTTTCCCCGTTTCATTGTAGGCAAGTAGGTCCCGGGTCTCTCCTCAGCCTATTTCCTCTCTGTGATACCACTGTCTCAATCCACTTTGTGTTTGGTCTTTTTTCCTCTTACCTGCCATTTTATAAAAAGATTCAATACTACAGGTATTCTTCTGCTGTTTTTAAAATTTCAACAAAGTGTACACTTTTGTGATTTTTCAAATCTCCAGCTAGGGTGTAGTTATAGATTCCTCTCGAAGGCTCCAGAACCTTCTCATAGAGCCGGGTGGGGGTGGGGGGTTCTAGCACCCAGCCCTTGTATGCCTTACATAGTGACTTTTCGTGGAACCTTGGGCACACCCTTTAACCTCCTTGTGCTTCAGGTCTCCAACCAAAAGTGGCCTCAAAGTTTGTGAAACACCACGGAGAGCCATATTTGATCAAATTTTCAAGTGGAATAGTGTAAAACTGGTTGCATCAGAAACAAGACTCGACTTGGGCCATTGGCGTATCATGGTGAAACCAAGGGTGATCCGAGCAGTTAATAATTGTGCTATCATTTTGTTTTGCAACCAAAAGGCTGTGTGACGCCACTTCAGTTAAATCTATGTTTGATTATTCTCTCTTTTCCTCAGATCTCTCTTGGTGTCTTCTACTTCTGCTGTTCTAGAGTTGTCCTCACTGATCCCACTTCTGACACCATTGTGTAGCTTCCACCTCCTCTGTCTGTGTGTGTGTGTAACTCTTGGCTCCCTCTCTCCTTCCCTGCAGACCTTCCCACCCCCTCCTGGACCAACGCCTCCCTCACTATTCCACCTTCGGCTCAGTGGGCGAGTGGTTGCGGGCCATCAAGATGGGGCGGTACGAGGAAAACTTTGCCAACGCGGGTTTCAGCTCCTTCGAGTTGGTCAGCCAAATATCCACTGAGTGAGTAACTTTGGCAGCCGTATTGCCCCTGCACCTCATTCCATCTCTTGATTTGCTGCCACAACCCAGTCCATAACTCTAAGTCTTCCCATGTCACAAACACCAGAAATACAGGGAGGCATCCGACACATAGCTGGCACTGCCCCGCGTAGAACTTCCGGAAGAGTCCGGAGGACTTTGACTTAAAATCTTGTCTACCTGTTGTATCTGTTGTTGCTCTTTCCTTGAATTGCCTGTCACTGTTTCCAGTCTCTCTCTTGCCCTTCTTCTCGTAGCCCAAGTTTCCTTCTGTCTGTCTACCCTCTTTTTTTTAAAACCTCAGTTATTCCTCTTTTCTGGTTCCTCCAAGTTGGTTTTATCTTTCACTCTGTCTCCATCTCACTGGTTCTTCAGATTTCACCTTGCTCTGTCTTCTCTTCTTGTTCCTTTCCTCTCTTTAGCGCTGTTTTTTTTGCTTGTTGTGTCTCTATCTCTTGCTTTCCTATGTTTCTCTCACTTGGCCTGTGATTTTCTCTCTACAGCTGCTGAGGGAAACAATATTTGTGTTTTTTAAACGATGCACTAGTAGTTGAATTTTAGAACATTTAAATGCTTGATGAAAGCAACAAAGTGTGAAGCGGGGACGGTGACCACCTGTTTGCATTTTCATTGGTTGGAGGGCAAACTAGAATTTAATGTTCTAGCATTCCCAGAGAGTGTGGAGTGTGTCCATTTCAGTCCTTTGTTTCTCTTTCTTTTCTCTTTCTTACTTGCCCTCTCATACTCTGTCTTAGCTGTTCCTCTCGTTTGTGCTTTCTCTCGCTTTCTCTGTTTCTCTTAATTTACACTCAGTCTCCTGTCCTCTCATCTCTTTTCCCTCTCTCCTTCTCCCTCTTCCTCTCCTCTCCTCCAGTCTGTCCTCAGTCCTTTAGGCCCAGAGGCATGAAAGGAAAATCTGGTCGCAAAGGGGCAGACTCTCAGAATCTGCCCCTTTGCGACCGGTATTTTTGCATTTGGGATGCATCATCCCAAATGCAAAAATCACAATTTAAGGAATCTCAAAATTGAGATTGAGATGTGTGTGCACAACATATGTGCACAGATTAATTTCAGAGGTGCAACAGGGTGTCCTTTGGACACCCCTGCACCCTTGAAATTGCATTCTCAATTTGCGATTCGCTAATTGCTAATCGCAAATTGAGAATGTCTTCAAAGGCCCATAGGAATGGATGGGGAGGTATTCCTTAATTGCTAGTCGCAATTTGCTAGTCGCAATTAAGGAATATTAAGAAATTGCAATTTTTTTAGCGATTTCTTCATGCATCGCATTTTGCTATTCCTTATTAGCGAATCCTTATTTTTCGCTAATAAGGAATCGCAAAATGGATGCTTGATGCATCTGGGGGTTAGTCTCTTGACCTGCTACCTCCTTAACTCCCTCCTTTCCCTACTGGCTTTCCTGTTCCCTTCTTCCCAGTCTTTTCATGTCCTTTCATATTCTGCCTTCACTCTCTCCTCAGCAGCTCTCCCCTCACCACACCCCACCATCCATTTTGTGCCCTTGTACCTCCTGCCCAGGTCATTGCAGTCCCTGCACTCTCTTCTCTGGCGTCTTTGCACTCTCTTGACCCCTTCACCCTTCTGTCTGTGCATCACACTCTCTCCCCCTCCCTCTTTTGCCAGCTTCTCTCTCCTCGCTCTTTTTCTTCTGGTTTCTTTCCCGTTGTCCTTTCTAAATCCTCTCTTCAAACCATGTGCAGCTGTCACAACTCGGCACCGGATGCTAGAGGGTTTGCTGAAGGTCACACAGAGGGCGTAGCAGAGCTGGGATTAAACCGATGCACAGGGTCTTTGTTACTAAGGTCAGAGAGAGTCATGGGCACAGATGTGGGCACTGTCAGGTTCCGGGGCCACTTAGACATATTGCAGGTCACATTGAGGGTTAGAGCCAGAGCAGGGGGAGAGATTATTAGACCCTAGGTCTAATGTTGTGTTACTTTGCTCCATATAAACAGTCTCATCTTGCGGGCGCTAGTGAATGGGGTTGTGTAGGGAGGGTAGAGGCACAGATGCACCAGGGGTACCCAGTGTCCAGGTACAGTATGGCACCTGGAGCAGGAAACCTGGGGCAGCAGTGACACCTACTGGCCACTTGAAGTATGCAAGCAGCAGAGGTACAGAGTAGCCCTGCAGTCTGCTTCCCTACCAGAGAGTTCACTGTTGCACCATCTTACGTTTTATGGTCGCCGGTGGAGAAAATGGTGCCATGACACAGGGTGGCTCAAGACCTCTGCAGACAAGCAGATACCGGCTGGAGTGTACAAGGAAAGGTTTTGCGGCAGGTTGACCCTAGGCAGGCCATTCTGAGAACTGTATTGTGTGTTGCTGAAGGCCAAGTAGCCGAAACATTATCTAACTCATTATCTCTCTCTCTCTCTCCTGTGCAGGGACTTGCTCCGAGTTGGGGTGACGTTGGCCGGCCACCAGAAGAAGATTATTTCAAGTGTGCAGAACATGAGGGCACAAACCAAACCCACCTCTGTGCGATACTGACTCGCCGACCCTGGGCAAGCAGAAACCTGTTTTGAAGTCACATGACTTTGCCTTAGACCAGACCATGCTCTGAAAAGCAGAAAATCCACAGTCCTGGCTGCTGGGGCGAAGTGGGTTTCGAGGGCTGAACAGGATAGAGGATGGATACCAGGTCACACACCCGACTGGGCAACTAAAGACGCCATGGAAGCAGCTACGAGGCATCTTGGGAAAGTAAGGGCCTTTGGAAGTTCCTTGGCAATGGAAGGAAGTTGCATGACTTTATGGCCCTACCTCTTCCTCAGAATCTTCGTTCGCAACTGTAACGTCGCCCAGGAATGGAACGCCCACCTCAGGCACTCGTTAACCTCTGGGGAGTTTCTGGGCACACCACCATCACCAGGACCTCCTGTTTGGAGCATCTAGTCGTCCCATGCTGAACTCGAAGCTTACCCTCACCTCAACCTGCAGCCATGCCTGGCGGGGCCCGGTACTCCAGTGAAATCCAACGAAGAGTGCACAACTGGATTTGAAGGGATGGACAGCACCTCCTGCAGGCAAACAGGAAAAAAAGCACCTCCTGTTTGAGTGCTTCACTTAGGAAAGCCTTGTAACCCGATGATGGGGCAGTCTCATCAGAAGGTTCTGCCTCTGGCGAGGAGGGAACTGCTAAGCCCTCGCCTTCATCCCTAATGCCAAAGAAACAAAGAAAGTTGGCTTCTTGTGCCATCGCGGTCTAAGGAAGCAGCTGTGATGTCACAACAGTGCCGCCAAGGTTACGTCATAACAGTGGGAGGAGCACCTTCATATTGAAGGCTCTCTGCCTTTCCATGAACCAAATTATGCGTAAACCTAAAGTCTTTTTAGAGGGGAGGCTCTGAGATGGTGACGCTGTTTTTTTTTGCTTCGACCACACTGACAATGCTGCTGTTGTTTCATCATTCGGAACAGACGGCGGAAGGAGCAAGTAGAGTGAGGACATATTTCTCATGATTTCTCCACATAAGACGGACAATGTATTTTGAAGCTCTTGGCAACGCATTTTCTTGTCTGCATCTGGTAGTGGCCAGCGTTCATGACAGGGTGGAGGCCATGTTGGCGACCTAAACCTATGCTGAGGCTGCTGTTTGTTACCAAAAAAAATGTGCATTTTACTGGGACAAAATTGTGAAAATGCTGGCCAGAGTTGTATCCAGTACACATTCAGCCCCATGATGCACACTGATATCGAAAATCTCCATGACGCAAAACTTTACCTGCATGCCCATACACACATGGAATCCATTAACGCCTAGATCCCACCTTATTGTCTTTTTTCCCCTTTGAGGAAGTGCTTCCAAAGTCTCTGGTGCTATTTTCTGAGCGTCTGTCATTTTAAGTTTCAAGTTACTTACATTTAATGAATGGCTGCCATTTTGTCAGTGGTTGCCATTTTATGAGCGGCGGCCATTTTGTGCATCGTTGCCCAGCCTTTAATGTTTATTAATTGCACACAGCCTTGCAGGAACGCGAACAATTCAGGAGGCAATCTTCAATTGAAGAGAAAGCTCAAAAATCCTCTTGGATGTTCAGTATCGTTCTTAAACTGAGGTTGGGCATGTACAGGGGCGTGGGGGGTGGGTATAAAAACAGTACAGCAAATGTGAGACATTTTCCTGCTTGCTAGTGATTGGTGGATGTGAGCTTAACACCTGCTTATTTTAATTGGCTGGTAAAGTTATACTACCTCAAAATAACCTGTTTGGCCAACTGGGTTCTTGTCCTCTGCTTGTCTGACTAGTGAATTCCGTGCTTTGTTGCCCATCATTGGCAACTCCAAACTCTCCTGCCTTTTACCAACCAAAACGTTGTCATTGCTAACCTTCCTATTTCAGCGATGTCTAATTGGTGAATATCACACTTATGTGCAGGTTACCGGTTATGTGTGATTTACGAGCAATTTGATTTGCCAGTTCCATGCCTACCTGCCTATGTCCAGCCATTTGATTGGTCATTTCTGTTTACTTACTTGTTGCCACTGGAATTTTATTGGTAAATTCCAACTGCACCTTGTCATTTTATTGGCACTTACAGAAATGTAGCATCCTTTTCGATTGGTTGTTTCCTTGTGTCTGGCTGCACCTCATTTGAGTGGTGAACTCCTCGCCATTGCTATGTGCATTCCTTTTATGGTGCAGACGCTTTTTGCAGACATATTGCTAGGCTTATAACGCATTTAGTGGGCGAGGAAAGATATCTTTTAGAAAAGGTCTTTTTCTCCTACAAAAATTAGGGAATCTTCCCTCCCTCTGCCTACTCGGACATACACACACATACTAACCATGCAAACTTTATCCGCACACACACACGTGCTCGGCCATGCATCATTTCCAGCATACATGTATGTGACGATCTCAAACATACACCCGCTCATACGTGTGCTGTCATTTACACATGTATACTTTAACAACGCATGTATACTTTAACACATACAATTTCTGTTAGATACTCACTCTGTCATAGCCTGTCACCCATACATACACTTGTGAACAAGTGCATACACTGAACCCACATTCGCACAAGCATCGCACACAGACACACACGCGGTTTCTCAAACACACACAACTCCTGTCCACTCACACATACACATAAAGAGCTGTTGAATGTGCGCTTTGTCCTGTTTGAGACATTTCTTGCTCTCAGGAGGGCCCCCTCCCTTCCTTCCCGGTCTCCCCCACGCCCAGGTGGGTCAGTTTAATGGGGCGGGGAGGAGGAGGTTGGCAGGAAATAACAGGAAAAGGACCGGAAGTCCAGACCCTAGTAACAGCACTGAACAAACAAAGCCTAATTGTCAGGACACAATCCATTTGGGAGACGAGGAGAGTAATTTTGGGGGGCATCCAGAAATGTGCTGAGGTGAAAGGTCAAGGGTGGAGTGGCAGTACAGTCGCATAGGGCGTCCTTCCTGTCACCTTACCCTTCAATGTGTAGACAACGACTAATCAGGCACCTTTTAGACAATGACCAATCAGACACCTCCATTTCCTGGCTCGTGCCTGGATACGTGACTTGGCGTCGGACGCTCGCGTCCTGCACTGGCGGAATTTTACCACTGGGTATAAGGGGGAGGAGCAAGGATCCTCACCCTGACCCCAAAAATAAAATAATAACATAGGCATAGGAAGGAATCTCAGGTAGATTTTAATAGAAACTCATTATGTCTCGCCAGAAGCCCCCATCGGCCAATCCACTCTCCCTTTGCACATGGCGGCCGTGCCTTACAAAGGACTTATGCACCCTTTGGCGCCAAAGCTTCTACCTTGACAAACTTCCTGCGGCCAATGAAATGCTGCGGCTGCTACCAGAATAGCTAACCTGTAAAAGGTTCTGTATATACATTGTTCATAACGTTAGTAATATTTTTAAATGTCTTTTTTAATTAAATTATTTGTTAATAAAATAAAGATTGTGTCTTTGGATTTTTCGTTCACTCATTTCATGGTCAGACACTAATAAGGGTTGAATTGATTTTGGAAAAAAAACTGTTTCTTGGAAATAGGCATGCCATTTACAGGAGACCGGCGCCCAAAGGTGGGAGCTTCCGGGGGAAGCGTGCCAACGTCACAGGAAGGACACCAAATGGTGGGTCGTCGACGCCCACCTGGGCTACGGAAAAAAAACCAGAAAAAATACTACGATTCTGGACCCAACCACTAGACCGCGGAATAATGCACAGCATAGTGAATCCAGAAAGATTCACACTGCAAAACGTTCCCTTTTTCCTATCGCGTGGTGAACCGGCTGTATGGCTCTGCAATGTGATCCGCTGGCGATTGCTTGAATTCCCGAGGTTGATAAAAACGAGTACCATTGTCTTGTGCAGTAGTAACATTCGCTATTACAGCGCTGCGTTCATTGTTCGTTATTTTACAATTCAAGAAGTAGGTTTTTCAGCTTCACTCTTTTCTGGATTCACATGCTATGCACTATTCCACCATCTAGTAGTTGGACCTAAAATTGATCTTTGTAATGTCTCCTCTCGCTTTTTTTTGGGGGGGGGGGCGAGGTTTGGGTGTCGTCAATTCTTTATTTTGTGCTGTGTCCCTCCTTGTGTGATGTCAAACATATGCCCCGAAAACACTTCTACGTACATCCTCAGATTCTTTTTTCTGCTGTTGGGTTACACAACAAAACAATGTCTTACTCAAAGTGTTTCACCCTGAGCAGAGTTAGACACTAAATCATTATTGTTTTGCTGCGTGAATCTTTTTGGGATTCACATGCTATGCATTATTCTGCCATTTAGTGGTAGGGCCTGGAATTGTCTATTTTTGTTTCACTTCCTGTCGCGTATCCTCTGAAGATGGCCGACCGTCCAGTCTCTTCTGTCTTGTGAAGTATAGCTTGAGTATTTTGTCCATCATATCCCCCTTCTGCCACCTATCTCGACAGACTAGCCCTGACTGCAGCGCTTCAAAGCCTAGCTAAATCTTTAACTTACTTGCCCCTAGTTTGCCACAGGTTACCTTTCAGCTCCTCCTTCATACAAGTTGATTTCTGATTTGTTGCTGGGAGCCGTGCATGTGTCACTCTCCATCATTGGTTACCATCTCCAAATCCACCTGTGGTTTTCAAAAGTAACCTTCAAACTTACTGAACCACCCATCCACCATTTGTTACCACATTGGGGGTGACTTGCACACCAGGTAGCTGTGTAAACTTAATAAGTACAGAGTTTGTCACTCAAACTCTACACCAAAGAGAGAAGAATCCGAGTAAAGACAGGTGGCTGAAGCCTTGGAGTCTAAGCCGATGACTGCCTTCGTGGTAATAGTTCCCAGGATGTCGCTGTCCTTTCCTCTGGTTTGTGAACACTGCCTGTCAGTAACAGACCAAGAGGCTGAGGTCCCTTCACTGGTCTCCGATCAGAACTATGAGCCTCCCCTCACTACACTGGATGCTCGTCACTGACCGGCATCAACAATCCTTACACCACATGCATTGGAAGGCTTAAAGTTTGAGATCCTTACACAGAGCCTGCATGCCAAAGACCCAGAACCTGGAGTGCATATATGACCGAGAGTCATGGGTTGAGCACCTGACATCCCTTCAGTGCCTGCCGGCAAGCACCCAGAAACTGAAGAACTAAAAGCCTACAATCCTTCACACAAATTCTGAGTCAAGGAGATCCAGAATTGTTTTAAGAGGGAACAAATTCCTGCTCTTCCTCTGGCGTCTCTACAGAGAGAGCAGACAAGTTTAAGATGTAATCATGGCTACCCTGAAATCTCAATGTCAAACCAAAGATTTTTAGGGAAAGAACCAGGAAGATAGTTCGTCACCAGTTTGATCATTGCCTGAGGAGTCAGCGTAACAGCGACAAACAAAGGATTTGCAGCGTGAATCTTTCTGGATTCACTATGCTGTGCATTACTCCGCCATCTCGTGGTTGGGTCTGGAATTGATAATAGGGCATGTAGGAGGTTTAAAGGCCAAATCCTTATGTCTGATGTTGGCTATGGCAGCAGTGAAGAGATCAAGCACGTGGTCAGTGTTTCTGGCACACAGTAGAAGGAACCAGAAGTGCTCTTGACGCGTAACAAGATCTGTTGTGAAGTGGATGCCCAAAGGGTTTGTCGAAAACATACAAGATCTTTGTAGCGAGGGCCGCCAGGCCGGCCATCAATCCCGCAAATCCAAAAACCAGATTGTGGAGCAAGCAGAATGAGTTTAGTTTCCTCTTCCTCTGATGCTGTTATCTGTCAAAAACTGTAAAATCTCCAAAAAAAGATCTGAAACTCTCATAATAGTTATCTGTTGAAGTCTTTGAGCCTGGATTCTTGCACAAGCTGCAGGCCAATGACCACAGACTTCAGAACAGCTGTTTAACCCGTTCGCTGCTGCCGTCGGCCGTTGGACGTCGCGCGAGCTACCTCTCTGGTGCTGCGCACGTCCAACGGCCGACGCGGCCGCACCCGTTTCTTCGAACGTTCAGCACTGGCGCTGAACGTTTGAAGCAGCAAACGGGTTAATTCCTCGTACTCACAAATCTGGTTGGTGGTATTGCCCCGCTCCATGACCTCCCGTACTCTACAGGGCAGGCTGCAGCATGTCTAATCCAGGGCTCAAAGAAATAGGATCACAGCACCCCCATCCTAATGGAAGTCCATGCTGGCTCGAACCATCTTTAAAACCAGTTGCATCTCTTACAAAGCCATCTCGACCATCACCCCTGCGTACCTTGCAGAAAAGCTCACCATCTCTGGTGGATCTCAGCACACCTGCAGCCAGGTCACCATCAGACTGCAGACTAAAGTGTGAAAGGAAAAAAAAGAGACGGCAGACATTTTCCGTTTATGGACCAAAGATCTGGGAACAACATCCCTGTATACATCAGGAGGGCCCCAATACTGTTCTCATTTAGGGACGAGTTGACGACACACCTCTTTAAAGATCACTAGATTACAATGCACTAACCATCCACATATCCGCTTCCCCTTACTCGTTGACTTTATGCTTGTCTTTGACCATGTGCAGTCCTCCACTGCCTTTCGGCTAAATGTAAATGTCCAGTATTTGAAAAGCGCGAACAATTACCCGAAGGTGTCAAGGCACTAGGGGCCATCGGGAAGATTAAGCGAGCTATTGCCCAGAGTCACATGGTGCTGGGGTAACCTACCCCCGGAGCCGGGGATCGAACTGTGATTCCCTGCGTCCAGCGTCAGTCGCCCTGGCCGCTGCGCCACACTTCTTTGCACTATAGAAATGCCTTATCCATACGCACGTACACAAGCCTAAAATACTTACCATGGCTGTCAGTCGAAGACCATGAGCCTGAAATACACCGGCTGTCAGTCAAAGACGACAAACCTGAAACACTTACACTGGCTGTCACTGAAAGACCACCAGCCGGAAACACTTACAGTGGCTGTTAGGAGGTGAACACGAGCCTGAAATACATAATTTAAGCTGTTGTTGAAAGTTTTGAGCTTGAAACACTCACACCAATTGGCAGTCAAAATCTGAAACCTTGCGCGCCGGAAGCCGCCACCCGTGCACGAGAGCTGAGAGACCGACTACAAGAAAAGATTGGCACTGCGAGGGTTTATTTATTTATTTATTTATTTATGCATTTTTATATAGCGCGGACTTTACCCGAAGGCGTCAGAGCGCTTCACATTAGGAACAGAGATGAAACATAATGAGAAATATTACAAAAGAACAGATTGCAAAAACATACGTTGCTTACATAAGGTAATAGTGACAATTGTGAGCAAACAAAATACATGAGGTAGTAAGAACTGTGAGCAATCAAAAATACATGAGGTAGTAAAGGTAATAGTGACAATCGTGAGCAAACAAAATACTTGAGAAAAAATTGTGAGCAACCAAAAATACATGAGGTAGTCAAAAGTGCACAAGAGGAAATGAAAGTGACAAGTGTGCAGTTATAAGAGAAAACAGAGTATAATTTGAGGTATAGTACTGCAATAAGTGCTAGACACTCAGGCACAGGAACAAGCGTTACATGGGCAAGGTGGCACTTGTGCAAGTATCAAAGGCAAAGACATGTGAGAGGTAGCAGCCGTGTGTTGCAAGGGCAGAGTGGTGTGTGCATGTTAGAAAAGGGCACCGAACACCAGTACATGGAAAATACTGCATGAGAGCAAGAGTTGCTTTAAAGTGAGTCCTCTGATCTGCAGGTTGGTGCAAGTGAGAGGCGAGAGGATCACTAGATTCACTCTGCCATCCTGCAGGAGGCACCTTAAGGTCATAAAAACACCTGCATCCCCTGCTCTAGCGGGCCCATGTCATGGTTGAAGGTGACAGATGACATGGGTACCAGCATTATCACTGGTGTCCTGTGTGTCCCTGTTCCCTGTATGTCTGAGCTGGGGTCTGGAATGCAGAGAGTGAATGAATGATGTAATCAGTGGCAATATTAGCGGGGTGAGCTCCAGGGGGTCCCCTCCGGCACTGGGCATGGGTGGCAGCCCCTGGCCTGAGAACTCTTGACTGGGTCTGGGGGGAGGGGTGGCTGTACTTTGCAGGGGGGGGGGCTGAAGTTTTGTTACGCCACTGGATGTAACAAAATGTTTTGCAGCGTGAATCTTTCTGGATTCACTATGCTGTGCATATTCCGCAATCTGGTGGTTGGGTCCGGAATCGTAGTCTTTTTTCTCTCTTTTTTTTTTTAATGTTGGTGTGTGGTTTGCAGGCCACACACCAATGAGGAGTCGAGAAGACAGGGATGGGTGGAGGGAGGGTGGGCCCGCACAAACTTCCTGTAGTATACTTGTGATCCTCACAAGATGGCCACCTGTGGTCATTAGTCCTTCCTTCATGTTCCCATCTCCCCAGCCTCCCTGAATACTTGTGTGCATTCTCCCTTGTACTGTTTTGAGAGTTCCACTCTTGTCAGTTGATGGTCTGGTCAGCTGGCGAGGTGTGCGCTCAGCTGTGTCCTACAATAAATCTACATGTAACTAACTAGAAGTGTCCTGAGATCTAGCCACAACACTTCCCCTGCACCTCAGGGTCGCCTCGTCGCTCTGGGACTTCAGGAAAGGACTCGAGACCTGGCTGTTCGAATGAACAGAGTACCGCGAAGCTGGCGGCAACCCCAGGACATTGAGACCCTCAAAAACACCCTCTGAGAACCATTCTGGGCCCATCTTGGAAGGCATGAGGTCTCTGCACCGTTTCACCTTTAAGACTGACCCCCGTCTCTGTCCATCCCCTGACTGCGTCATGGCCGGGACCAACTCCGACATCCTGCGTCAGTCCTTCAAAGCCTCCGTAGCGGGTACATCTCGACCCCAGGGTGTGGACCTGCAGCCAGAGGTGCTCACCTGGAGGACACAGTCAGGTCCAGCTGCTGCCTGTGCCAGTTTGAACACCTGCAGTTGCCTGCTCAAGGCACACCTGTTCAAGTGGTGCTCACCTGGAGAACACAGTCAGAATCACCTGCTGCTTGTGCCAGTCTGAACACCTGCAGTTGCCAGCTCAAGGCACACCTGTTCAAGCGGTGCTCACCTGGAGGACACAGTCAGGTTCAGCTGCTGCCTGTGTCGGTCTGAACACCCGCAGTTGCCTGCTCAAGCCACGCCTGTTCTGAGGAGGTTTACGCCACTAATGCCCAAAGAACTCCATCTAGCATGTTTAGTCCATCAGCCACTGCCCTCTGCATTCTGGGACTTATAGTTTTGCTTTTGACCTCGTGGGTACAGGAGCCAAAATCCCAGAATGCAAAGTTCTGTTGGGTAAAGTCAGGGCCGGCTGGAGGTATCAAACATGGTCACATGGCAGCTCAGTGGGTTTCCTCTTCAGTGCTGGGTTCCTACAGCCCCGCGGTTTGATGGACGGTGTGTACAGCACAGAGTGCTGTGTGGAAGACCGCACGTACCCCCCACTCTGTGCCAACCAGGGAGCGGGAGACCGCACATGTTCCTTTCCCAGCTCCGTGCTGAACGTGGCGCCGAGAAGCCATAGTAATGGCAGAATGTGCTATAAATACGTGTAACATAACTATACCCCTCGAGCTGGGAGCATCAAAGGGCGGGGGAGGGGAGGATAGACTGATCCCTTGGTCTTGTGAAGAAGGGAAGCTTCTCGTACCTGTCGGGGTACCTTTGGGGGCGCCCAAGGAGGTGTTTCATGTTGAAAGAGCGGCGCGTACTACAAACGGGGGGACGGCGAAGGCTCTGCGAGGGGGATTAGGGATAAATCCTGGAAGGCCGGGGCTGCGAGGGTCCCTCTGCCCCCAAGGTGGGGGTGTGAGGAGATGAAAGCAGTGCTGACAGGCAAGCCTCTCGGAGACCGCGGGGGGCAGCCAGCTTTAGGGGCAACAAGGAAGTGAGGAGGAGGAGGGAGAAAGGAGAGAACAGGAGAGGATCAGAGCCGGGCAAACCTGCCCGCTCGGAGGGAGGGAGCAAGCCATGGGGCAGCAAGAAAGGACAAGGGGCAGAGGCAGGGGCGGCTGGTGGCATTTGAAAGTGGAGAGGCGTAAACTAATTTGCATATTGCACCGCAGCGATCGAGCGCAGCGAGCGAGCCCGAACCACCTTGCATCCATCCATACATCATTCATGCATCCACCCATCTATCCACCCACCCACCCTGCATCCATACATCATTCATTCATGCATCCACCCATCCATCCATCATGCATCCCTTCATCATGCATGCATGCATGCATCCATACATCATTCATACATTGTGAGAAGTTGGCCTGATAGGTGATGTTTCCAATTCTGGAACCACCTATTATCAGACCAAACAATCCCTTATGGTGTCTGGTTGTAAGTCAACCTTGTTAGACAAGCTATCCTAGGGGTAGCATGGACTAAGCAGCCTAAAGGCTTAACTTAAGAGGTCGTGTTAAGCGAGCTGTTTTACCACATACAATCCTGTAATATCAAATGAAAGGACACCACACAAGTATATATTATAAAAATATATGTGTTTATTACTAAAAACAATCCCCAGTATTCTTTATGAATAAAGGGGCACAAGTGTTAAATCAAAAGCCCAGTTTAAACATACAAGTTGCACAATTATGGATGAGGGCGGGTGGCCACTCAAACCATATACTAAACAAGTGGTATAAGAGATGCCACTCGAGCAGTGGTTAGGCCTAGGGCCTAGGGAATCGCTGGGAGCAGTCAGGACAAGCAGTGCTGAAGTCGGGAGAGGCCCACGGGATTCGGGAGCAGTGCGGAAAGCGCACGCATGCACCAATGTTAACCAATGGTGCGTAAAAATGACAAAGTTAAAGTTTAAGGACACTTCCGCTGAACCTAGAGGAACAAAACTTAAGACACAGACCCTAGAGATGTCTACCAGTGTGGGAACACCGGCGGAGCAAAGTTACCTCACCCACAGGAAGCGGGTGCACAGGGTCGAAGTTGAGTCGGGTTTCGTCACGCAGGCTCTTGGTGCTTGAAGCTGAAAGGGCTGCAGGCGGGGTGAAAGAGAAGTGTCCGGTGGAGTCCAAGGGTGGACTCGAGTCGAAAAGTACCTGAAAGCAGAGGGGACAGAGTCTGGGTCACTCAGCAGTGACCAGGGTGGAACCAGGACGGAACCAGGCAATGTCGGGCGCAATCAGGTCGCTGTCGAGGTGCTTCTCTCCGCTGTCACGTGGGCTCTGGGGCATCTACGACGTCCAGGAGCAGGTCACGATCTGTCCCACGCAGGTTCTCGCCGTCGGCGCTGTCGGCTTCAAGATTGGAGCAAACAACACTTGGCAAAAGCAATCCACGCGGAACCGGGAGATTGCTTCTCACTCGAACCAGGAGGGTCAGAGTGGGGGCTCCTTTTCAGGGGAGCTGGTGCAGATCTGGAGCAACCAGGTTCACAAGTCGGTTTCAAGTTTTCGTCGGTACAGGGGCCACTAGCCGGCTGGCAAGTGACCGGGCCAACGCGTTGAGCCAAAAGTAGCAGAAGGGCCCCACGCAGCACTCGATGAGTGTAGAGGGGTGAGGTTCGGTGCAAGAGTGGCTCAGGGTGGGGGCTTCTCAAACCCCGGTGTACAGCTTCGAGGGTCACTCGTGGGCTGCACGGTCAGCGTCTCGTGGTCAATTCAAGATGGCGTGCCCCACGCTTCCGGTCGCCTCCACGGGTCTCAGCTCTGCAGGGACTGTGGATCGGGCTGTTGGAAGGCAGGCAAGCTTGATCTCGTTGATCTCTGTTGCTCGAGTTCCGGCGGGAACTGCAACAAAGTAGACGTCGAGGGCTGGATGGTGCCTGTTTGCACAGGGTGGTCACTCCTTGACCACAAGGGAGATTCTTCGGGCTTCCACGTTGAGTAGGAGGTCCAAGGGTCCAGAGTTTCGTTTCTTATGTTTCGTTCAGGAAATCTGAAGTGCATTGGCACTGCTCCCACTCTTATTCGAATCTGGGGGGCGTGATTACCTGCTAGGTCCCCCCCTATGGGTGGGACCCAGGAAGGGGGTGGATACACCCCTTTCCTTTGATCCAGGCCGCCCTGGCACGAGGGCTGGAGTGCCCCAGAACCGGTTTGGCCGGATTATGCAAGGGGCAGCCTTGTGCGCCCCAGGCAGTGTCTGGTTTCTTTCAGACCTCCCTGCTACAATCCACTATCTCCTGTCTGGAGGGTGGTGACACCCTCCTGTGGCAGGAAACCCTTTGTCCAGGCCCCATTTGGCTGAGTTTCGGTCAGCTGCAGGGGTCCAGACTCTTGTCTGTGGCAGAGGCATCCATTTTGTGGATCTAAGGCCCTTTTAGAAATTAACCGCATTAAAGTAAAGGAACATGTCTTACCCCTCTAGAGGGGTGGAATGCTATCCCCGTCGCCAGAACTGGCGAGGGGATAGTATTCCAAATCGTATGACACCTTACACGACATGTTTTGATAAAGCCAAACCAGAGTTGCTATATAACCGCGAGGATTATAAGGCACTTAAGAGTATATGGTGTGGCATTATCCTGAAACAGCTTAGGGAGTTGTTCCCGACAGCTGCAGACAGGCTCAGCTCATGCTAGAGCTCCCTCTCACATTAAACCACGCACTCTGCCTCCAGGATTGATGAAGCCTTCCATAGGAGTGGCTCACAGGTTTATATGTGTCCAGATATAGGTTTAGATATAGGTATACTATATCTAAGTAAGGGGTGATTACACCACCTTACCCCAGCTGAGTGATCAGCCAGTTGTGTCAATTTAAGAACCAGCCAGGGGTGGCAAAAGATATGCTGCAGCCCCTGGTAGGCCTTGGTGGCCCCTATGCCCTGGGCACCTATAGTGCATTATACAGGGGCTGACAAGGAGTCCATTTCCAATTGTGGTATGTGCTATAGCACATGTATCATTAATTTAGTGAGAGAACAGCAGGCTGGGGGTCTGATCAGCAGGCCCACAGCCTCAGTAGTCGAAAACCAGTGAAGCAAAAAGCAAAAATTTGGGGTGACCATAGGATAGCAGACCCTACTCTCCTACACAACCCCCCCCCAAACGCAGGGACATTAAACTAACCTTGACCAGATAAGTCTTCATGTTCTAAGTGGAAGTACCTGGAGAGACCATCTGCATTACCATGGTCAGTCCCTGGGCGGTGCTCCACTGTAAAGTCCATCCCCTGTAGGGAAATGGACCACCTGAGCAGTTTGGGATTTTCACCCTTCATCTGATTGAGCCACAAGAGGGGCTTATGGTCTGTCTGAACTAGGAAGTGAGTTCCAAACAAGTAGGGCCTCAACTTCTTCAGGGCCCAAACCACAGCAAAGGCCTCCCTCTCAATGGATGACCAACGTTTCTCTCTAGGGGTCAGCCTTCTGCTAATGAAAGCAATGGGCTGGTCTTGACCATCTTGATTAAGTTGTGAGAGCACAGCTCTCACCCCCAACTCAGAAGCATCTGTCTGTACAATGAACTGTTTGGAGTAGTCAGGACTCTTCAGGATAGGTGCAGAGCACATGGCCTTCTTCAGGTCATCAAATGCCTTTTGACAGCTAACTGTCCACTGAACCTTTTTTGGCATCTTCTTGGATGTCAAGTCATTTAATGGTGTCACTATAGACCCATAGTTTTTCACAAACTTTCTGTAATACCCAGTCAGGCCCAAGAAGGCTCTGACTTGTGTCTGGGTAACTGGAGGAGCCCAGTCCTGTATGGCCTGGATTTTGCTCTCCAGTGGCTGAACCTGACCTCCACCTACTAGGTGGCCCAGGTATACAACCTTACTCTGCCCTATCTGGCACTTGGTGGCCTTGATAGTCAGGCCTGCCTTTTGCAGGGCCTCCAGAACTTTCTTCAGGTGGATCAGGTGATCCTCCCAGGTGGAGCTAAAGACAGCAATATCATCTAGATATGCTGCACAAAAGTCATCCAACCCAGTAAGGACTTGGTTCACCAACCTTTGGAAAGTGGCAGGTGCATTCTTCAAACCAAAGGGCATTACCACAAACTGATAATGTCCACTAGGGGTAGAGAATGCTGTTTTGGCTTTTGACTCCTCAGCTAGTCTGATTTGCCAATAGCCAGCTGTCAGATAAAATGTGCTCAGAAACTTGGCAGAAGCCAATCTGTCAATGAGCTCATCTGCTCTTGGAATGGGGTGAGCATCTGTCCTAGTGACAGCATTGAGACCCCTGTAGTCCACGCAAAATCTCATTTCTCTCTTTCCATCTTGGGTATGAGGTTTTGGCACAAGGACTACTGGGCTGGCCCATGGGCTCTCTGATTGCTCAATCACTCCAAGCTCTAACATCTTTTGCACCTCAGCCTTGATGCAATCCCTGACATGGTCAGGTTGCCTGTAGATCTTATTCTTCACAGGCAGACTGTCACCAGTGTCCACTACATGGGTACACCAGTCAGTCTAGCTGGGTGTGAGTGAAAACAAATGCCTGTGGGCCTGCAAAACTTGTCTGCAGTCCACCTGTTGCTGGTCAGTGAGGCTGCCTGCCAAGGCTACTCCATCAACTGAACCATCATCAGGGTTCTGAGAAAGCAGGTCTGGGAGAGGGTCACTCTCTTCCTCCTGATCCCCATCTGTGGCCATGAGCAAGCTCATGTCCTCCCTGTCCACAAATGCTTTCAAACGATTCACATGGATTACCCTGTGAGGGCTCCTGGGTGTTCCAAAGTCAACCAAATAGGTGACTTCCCCCTTCTTCTCAATGATAGGATAGGGTCCACTCCATTTGTCCTGGAGTGCTGCTGGGGCCACTGGCTCCAGTACCCACACCTTCTGTCCTGGTTGGAACTCTACCAGTACAGCTTTTTGGTCATGCCAAGCTTTTTGTAATTCTTGGCTGGCCTCCAGGTTTTTGGATGCTCTCTCCATGTATTCAGCCATCCTGGAGCGGAGACCAAGTACATAGTCCACTATGTCTAGTTTGGGCTTTTTGAGAGGTAACTCCCATCCTTCCTTCACCAAACACAATGGACCCCTCACAGGGTGGCCAAACAAAAGTTCAAAAGGGCTGTAGCCAACCCCCTTCTGTGGGACCTCTCTGTAAGCAAAGAGCAGGCAAGGTAAAAGAATGTCCCATTTCCGCCTGAGCTTCTCTGGTAATCCTTTTATCATGCCTTTAAGGGTCTTGTTAAATCTCTCCACAAGCCCATTGCACTGTGGATGGTAGGGGGTGGTAAACTTGTAGTTTACCCCACACTCCTTCCACATTGCTTTCAGATAGCTGGACATAAAATTGGTGCCCCTATCTGATAACACCTCCTTTGGGAAGCCCACTCTTGAGAAAACTGCAATGAGGGCTTTTGCCACCACAGGTGCTGTGGTGGTCCTCAGGGGAATAGCCTCTGGATACCTGGTGGCATGATCCACTACCACCAGTATAAATCTGTTCCCAGATGCTGTTTGGGGGTCCATTGGACCCACAATATCAATTCCAACTCTTTCAAAGGGAACCCCCACCACAGGTAGTGGTGTTAGGGGGCCCTTTGTTGTGCCACCTGACTTACCACTGGCTTGGCAAGTGACACAGGAGCGACAAAACTCCTTGACATTTTCTGACATATGAGGCCAGTGAAAGTGTGAAACAAGCCTGTCCCACGTCTTGTTCTGGCCTAAGTGTCCTGCAAGGGGAATATCATGGGCCAAGGTAAGGAGGAACCCCCTAAACTGCAGAGGTATAACCAACCTCCTGGTCATGCCAGGCTTGGGGTCTCTAGCCTCTGAGTAAAGGAGTCCATCATCCCAATACACAGTATGGGTACCTTGGGCATCCCCAGCAGCCTCAGCAGCAGCCTGCTGTCTGAGGGGTTCAAGGGAAGGGCAATCTAATTGAGCCTGCCTCAGGTCTGCCCTTGAGGGTCCCCCTGTCCCCAGAAACTCAACCTGGTCAGGTTCTAGTTCCTCAGAGACAGTCTCCTCTTGGACTGCAGAATCAGTTTCCTCTGAAACTTGATCCTCAACCTGGGGCAAGGTGGAAGGCTCAGCCTTTCCTCTCTTGCTCCTTCTCTTGGGTTGTGGTTGGTCTATTGTTCCAAGATCCACCACTGGTTCAGGAAGGCACTTCTTAGCCTGAGCCCTTGTCATGGCAAGGACATGCTCTGAAATCCCTAGCATTTCTGCATGAGTCCTGTACTCCACTTCTGACCAAGCTGAGCTTTCAAGATCATTGCCTAACAGACAGTCTACTGGTAGGTCTGCACTCACAACAACTTTCTTTAGGCCATCTACCCCTCCCCAGGAGAAGTTCACAACTGCCACACTATGGGAAGTAGTGGAGTTGCTTGCATTGGTCACTAGGTAACTCTCACCTAGTACAATCTGTCCAGGGTCCACAAAGTCAGGTGTCACCATTGTGACACTGGCACATGTGTCCCTGTAGGCTTGAGCCAGTTTCTCATTAATTAAAGGCGTCTGCCTATATTTGCCCAGATTACTGGGACTCACTGCAGTGGGCAAATCTATGTCCACATCATATAGGAGAACTGCCTGAGTAGGGGTTCTGACTAGGCCAGATCCTACTTCAATACCCAGGGTCAACCCAGCTACACCCTTGGACTGTGTTCCACCACTGCTTACTGGACTAGGGGCTGCAGTTGCTTTAGGAGCTGGAGTGGTGGAGACTGGATTTGCCTTAGTGCATTCACTGCCCCAGTGTGAAACTGATTTGCAGGTATTACACCAAGGTGTCTTTGGACCTTTATTCTTCTTCTTCTTGTTTCCATTTTGGGAACCACCCTCCTTACTATTAGTTTAGGGGCCTGAAGACTTCTGGTCTTTTTCTTTATCTTTATCTTTCTGATTCCCACCCTTCTGGTCTGTTTTCTTCTGGTCACCACCTTGGTTCTGGGGTTTCTGCTTAATCCTTGTTCTGACCCATTTGTCCGCCTTCTTTCCCAATTCTTGGGGAGAGGTCAGATCAGAGTCAATAAGGTATTGATGCAACAGCTGGTTTGTACAGTTATTAAGGATCTGTTCTCTCATTATAAGATTGTACAATCCTGTATAGTCTGAAACTTTACTTCCCTGCAACCAACCCTCCAAAGCCTTAGTGGCACACTCAACGAAATCAGTCCAGTCTTGAGTCTGTGCTTTTTGGGTGTCTCTGAACAACAACCTGTATTGCTCAGTGGTTAGGCCAAACCCTTCAATAAGAGCACTCTTCAAGACAGTGTAGTTTTTGGCATCCTCAGGTCTAACTGTGAGGAGCCTGTCCCTCCCTTTCTCAGAAAAGGAGTACCATAAAATTGCAGCCCACTGATCCTGAGGAACCTGCTGTACCATGCAGGCTCTCTCCAGAGCAGTCATCCATTTGTGGATGTCATCCCCTTCCTTGTAGGGGGGCACAATTTTTGTCAGGTTTCTATTATCATAGCCCCTGTCTTTTTCTTTAGGAATATTGCTGCCACCAGTGGCATCTAAGCCACTCAATTTCTGCTCTCTTGCCAAGGCAAGTCTAGCTTGAGCCAAGGCTACCTCCTCCCTCTCTATTTGGAGTTTGACAGCCCTCATTCTGGCCCTATGCTCTAGCTTTTGAGAAGCAGTCATGCCTCTCTGAGATTCTCTGGAGGCACTAGAAATATGAAAGTCCCCTGAGGGAGATCTCACTCTTCTGTTGCCTGGGAGAATGCTATAGGGTCTGGGGAGGTGCTGGCCCTCTCCATTCCCCAGTAGGTTTAAGTTGGCCTGGCTAAGCCTGGCAACTCCAACCTGGCTACCCTCCTGATCCTGGTCTTCTGTGTCCTCAACCTCTGAGTCCTCATCCCCCTCTTCTCCTTCTTCTCCTTCTTCCTCCAGAGGGGTACCAGTTACAGGTGGGTTCTCTCCATCTCCTGACCCTAGGGGAATTCCCTTCGCCCTTTCTAAGTCATCCTGTTCTAGAATGGCTATCAGGATTGGACAGGTGGGGCTTCTGCCCCTTTTTAACCCTCTTGATTTGCACAAGGCAATCAAGTCCTTTCGGGTTAGTTTGTCATAGCTGGAAGTTGCCTGGGTAAGGTCAACTGTCACAGGAGTAGACCCTGAGACTCTAGTGTGGTGTAAGTGATGCACCTACCTACACTAAGTGTTTTCCTACTGTACCTTACTAGTGAGTTGTAGTCAGGGTGTGCTAATCCCTTTAATCTACAACTACTAAATTCAGTAGAACTTAATATGCTAAGCTTTTGATTTATATGTACCTAGAGGTACTTGATGTGATCTTTCAATTTGATAAAAGATTGCAATGGTAAAACAACAGCAAGCTCAAATCCGCACCGCTGCTCACCAATGTGAGAAGTTGGCCTGATAGGTGATGTTTCCAATTCTGGAACCACCTATTATCAGACCAAACAATCCCTTATGGTGTCAGGTTGTAAGTCAACCTTGTTAGACAAGCTATCCTAGGGGTAGCATGGACTAAGCAGCCTAAAGGCTTAACTTAAGAGGTCGTGTTAAGCGAGCTGTTTTACCACATACAATCCTGTAATATCAAATGAAAGGACACCACACAAGTATATATTATAAAAATATATGTGTTTATTACTAAAAACAATCCCCAGTATTCTTTATGAATAAAGGGGCACAAGTGTTAAATCAAAAGCCCAGTTTAAACATACAAGTTGCACAATTATGGATGAGGGCGGGTGGCCACTCAAACCATATACTAAACAAGTGGTATAAGAGATACCAATCGAACAGTGGTTAGGCCTAGGGCCTAGGGAATCGCTGGGAGCAGTCAGGACAAGCAGTGCTGAAGTCGGGAGAGGCCCACGGGATTCGGGAGCAGTGCGGAAAGCGCACGCATGCACCAATGTTAACCAATGGTGCGTAAAAATGACAAAGTTAAAGTTTAAGGACACTTCCGCTGAACCTAGAGGAACAAAACTTAAGACATAGACCCTAGAGATGTGTACCAGTGTGGGAACACCGGCGGAGCAAAGTTACCTCACCCACAGGAAGCGGGTGCACAGGGTCGAAGTTGAGTCGGGTTTCGTCACGCAGGCTCTTGGTGCTTGAAGCTGAAAGGGCTGCAGGCGGGGTGAAAGAGAAGTGTCCGGTGGAGTCCAAGGGTGGACTCGAGTCGAAAAGTACCTGAAAGCAGAGGGGACAGAGTCTGGGTCACTCAGCAGTGACCAGGGTGGAACCAGGACGGAACCAGGCAATGTCGGGCGCAATCAGGTCGCTGTTGAGGTGCTTCTCTCCGCTGTCACGTGGGCTCTGGGGCATCTACGACGTCCAGGAGCAGGTCACGATCTGTCCCACGCAGGCTCTCGCCATCGGCGCTGTCGGCTTCAAGATTGGAGCAAACAACACTTGGCAAAAGCAATCCACGCGGAACCGGGAGATTGCTTCTCACTCAAACCAGGAGGGTCAGAGTGGGGGCTCCTTTTCAGGGGAGCTGGTGCAGATCTGGAGCAACCAGATTCACAAGTCGGTTTCAAGTTTTTGTCGGTACAGGGGCCACTAGCCGGCTGGCAAGTGACCGGGCCAACGCATTGAGCCAAAAGTAGCAGAAGGGCCCCACGCAGCACTCGATGAGTGTAGAGGGGTGAGCTTCGGTGCAAGAGTGGCTCAGGGTGGGGGCTTCTCAAACCCCGGTGTACAGCTTCGAGGGTCACTCGTGGGCTGCACGGTCAGCGTCTCGTGGTCAATTCAAGATGGCGTGCCCCACGCTTCCGGTCGCCTCCACGGGTCTCAGCTCTGCAGGGACTGTGGATCGGGCTGTTGGAAGGCAGGCAAGCTTGATCTCGTCAATCTCTGTCGCTCGAGTTCCGGCGGGAACTGCAACAAAGTAGACGTCGAGGGCTGGATGGTGCCTGTTTGCACAGGGTGGTCACTCCTGGACCACAAGGGAGATTCTTCGAGCTTCCACGTTGAGTAGGAGGTCCAAGGGTCCAGAGTTTCGTTTCTTATGTTTCGTTCAGGAAATCTGAAGTGCATTGGCACTGCTCCCACTCTTATTCGAATCTGGGGGGCGTGATTACCTGCTAGGTCCCCCCCTATGGGTGGCACCCAGGAAGGGGGTGGATACACCTTTCCTTTGATCCAGGCCGCCCTGGCACGAGGGCTGGAGTGCCCCAGAACCGGTTTGGCCGGATTATGCAAGGGGCAGCCTTGTGCGCCCCAGGCAGTGTCTGGTTTCTTTCAGACCTCCCTGCTACAATCCACTATCTCCTGTCTAGAGGGTGGTGACACCCTCCTGTGGCAGGAAACCCTTTGTCCAGGCCCCATTTGGCTGAGTTTCGGTCAGCTGCAGGGGTCCAGACTCTTGTCTGTGGCAGAGGCATCCGTTTTGTGGATCTAAGGCCCTTTTAGAAATTAACCGCATTAAAGTAAAGGAACATGTCTTACCCCTCTAGAGGGGTGGAATGCTATCCCCGTCGCCAGAACTGGCGAGGGGATAGTATTCCAAATCGTATGACACCTTACACGACATGTTTTGATAAAGCCAAACCAGAGTTGCTATATAACCGCGAGGATTATAAGGCACTTAAGAGTATATGGTATGGCATTATCCTGAAACAGCTTAGGGAGTTGTTCCCGACAGCTGCAGACAGGCTCAGCTCATGCTAGAGCTCCCTCTCACAATATACCACGCACTCTGCCTCCAGGATTGATGAAGCCTTCCATAGGAGTGGCTCACAGGTTTATATGTGTCCAGATATAGGTTTAGATATAGGTATACTATATCTAAGTAAGGGGTGATTACACCACCTTACCCCAGCTGAGTGATCAGCCAGTTGTGTCAATTTAAGAACCAGCCAGGGGTGGCAAAAGATATGCTGCAGCCCCTGGTAGGCCTTGGTGGCCCCTATGCCCTGGGCACCTATAGTGCATTATACAGGGGCTGACAAGGAGTCCATTTCCAATTGTGGTATGTGCTATAGCACATGTATCATTAATTTAGTGAGAGAACAGCAGGCTGGGGGTCTGATCAGCAGGCCCACAGCCTCAGTAGTCGAAAACCAGTGAAGCAAAAAGCAAAAATTTGGGGTGACCATAGGATAGCAGACCCTACTCTCCTACATACATCCACCCATACATCCACCCACCCATCCTGCATCCATACATCATTCATTCACCCACCCACCCATCCATCCACCCATCCATCCATCATGCATCCACCCATCATGCATGCATCCACGCATGCATCCATCCATACATCATTCATGCATCCATCCATCCACCCATCCATCATGCATCCACCCATCCATCATGCATCCACCCATCACGCATGCATCCATGCATCCATCCATACATCCATACATCATTCATGCATCCACCCATCCACCCACCCACCCTGCATCCATACATCATTCATTCATGCACCCACCCATCCACCCATCCACCCATCATGCATCCACCCATCATGCATGCATCCATGCATCCATCCATACATCCATACATCATTCATGCATCCACCCATCCATCCACCCACCCACCCTGCATCCATACATCATTCATTCATGCATCCACCCACCCATCATGCTTCCACCCATCATGCATGCATGCATGCATCCATACATACATCATTCATGCATCCACCCACCCATCCTGCATCCATACATCATTAACACACTGAACTATCTCAAGTCATTTGTGCAAGCTAGTTTACTGGAACACCGAAAAACACGCACTCTTACCTTGCTGCCGGTCCCGCACACGTCACAGCGCCCCTGGCCAATCCTGGCGCCAGGGGCACAGGTACCCTCTCGCCCGCAGCACGCCCATTAGGGCTCCTGATGGGCATGCGCAACGCCGCCAAAACACAATTGCGCATGCGTGGGCACGGGTAAAAATTCACCCTCCGTCCCCACGCATGCGTACTTGTGTTGCCATCCGTAAAAACATGTCAATGAATCAACATGACACCCGCCCGGCGGTCTGACGTCATGTTGATTCATTGACATGATTGTCATGAGGGAGCTGCGGGCGGCGTCGGGCAGGGGGGCTACGCCCCCACGCCCCAATGGACGAACCGCGCCTGGGCAGAGGGAGAAACAGGGGATGGGGCAGGTCTGAGCCTCAGAGGACCAGGTAGCCAAGGAGTGACACCCCCGGAGCCAGGAGGGCGGCCCCAAACCTGACCCCCAAACCTGATCCCCAAAGCCACGAGGACGGAGCCCCAAACCTGCTCCCCAGAGCCACGAGGACGGAGCCCCAAACCTGCTCCCCAGAGCAAAGAGGACTGATCCCCAAAGCCACGAGGACGGAGCCCCAAACCTGCTCCCAGAGCAAAGAGGACGGAGCCCCAAACCTGCTCCCCAGAGCAAAGAGGACGGAGCCCCAAACCTGCTCCCCAGAGCAAAGAGGACGGAGCCCCAAACCTGCTCCCCAGAGCAAAGAGGACTGACCACCAAACCTGCTCCCGGAGCCACGAGGACTGACCCCCAAACCTGCTCATGGAGCCACGAGGACGGAGCCCAAAACCTGCTCCCAGAGCCACGAGGACGGCCCCAAACCTACTCCCCAGAGCCCCAAACCTGCTCCCCAGAGCCGCGAGGACTGACCCCAAACCTGCTCCCAGAGCCACGAGGACGGCCCCAGACCTGCTCCCGGAGCCACGAGGACGGAGCCCCAAACCTGCTCCCGGAGCCACGAGGACGGCCCCAAACCTGCTCCCCAGAGCCACGAGGACTGACCCCAAACCTGCTCCTGGAGCCACAGGACTGCCCAATCCTGCTCCCGGAGCCACGAGGACTGACCCCAAACCTGCTCCCAGAGCCACGAGGACGGCCCCAGACCTGCTCCCGGAGCCACGAGGACGGCGCCCCAAACCTGCTCCCCAGAGCCACGAGGACTGACCCAAACCTGCTACCCCAGAGCCACGAGGACTGACCCCAAACCTGCTCCCAGAGCCACGAGGACGGCCCCAGACCTGCTCCCGGAGCCACGAGGACGGAGCCCCAAACCTGCTCCCGGAGCCACGAGGACGGAGCCCCAAACCTGCTCCCCAGAGCCACGAGGACTGACCCAAACCTGCTACCCCAGAGCCACGAGGACTGACCCAAACCTGCTCCCCAGAGCCACGAGGACTGCCCCAAACCTGCTCTCCAGAGCCATGAGGACTGACCCCAAACCTGTTCCCGGAGAAACGAGGACTGACCCCCCAAACCTGCTCCCGGAGCCGCGAGGACTGACTCCAAACCTGCTCCCGGAGCCGCGAGGACTGACTCCAAACCTGCTCCCGGAGCCACGAGGACTGACCCCAAACCTGCTCCCAGAGACACGAGGACTGACCCCAAACCTGCTCCCGGAGCCACGGGGACTGACCCCAAACCTGCTCCCCAGAGCCATGAGGACTGACCCCAAACCTGCTCCCAGAGACACGAGGACGGCCCCAGACCTACACCCCAAAACAGGAAGACAGCCCCAAACCTGCTCCCGGAGCCACAAAGACTGACCCCAAACCTGCTCCCCAGAGCCACGAGGACTGCCCCAAACCTGCTCCCGGAGCCACGAGGACTGACCCCAAACCTGCTCCCGGAGCCACGAGGACTGACCCCAAACATGCTCTCCAGAGCCACGAGGACTGACCCCCAAACCTGCTCCCGGAGCCACGAGGACGGAGCCCCAAACCTGCTCCCGGAGCCACGAGGACGGCCCCAAACCTGCTCCCCAGAGCCACGAGGACGGCCCCAGACCTACTCCCCAGAGCAGGAGGACAGCCCCAAACCTGCTCCCGGAGCCACGAGGACTGACCCCAAACCTGCTCCCAGAGCCACGGAGACTGACCCCAAACCTGCTCCCCAGAGCCATGAGGACTGACCCCAAAACTGCTCCCCAGAGCCACGAGGACTGACCCCAAAACCTGCTCCTCAGAGCCACGAGGACTGCCCCAAACCTGCTCCCCAGAGCCATGAGGACTGACCCCCAAACCTGCTCCCGGAGCCACGAGGACGGCCCCAGACCTGCTCCCGGAGCCACGAGGACGGAGCCCCAAACCTTCTCCCGGAGCCACGAGGACGGCACCAAACCTGCTCCCCAGAGCCACGAGGACTGACCCAAACCTGCTCCCCAGAGCCATGAGGACTGACCCCAAACCTGCTCACCAGAGCCACGAGGACTGACCCCCAAACCTGCTCCCGGAGCCACGAGGACTGACCCCAAACCTGCTCCCGGAGCCACGAGGACTGACCCCAAACCTGCTCCCAGAGACACGAGGACTGACCCCAAACCTGCTCCCGGAGCCACGAGGACTGACCCCAAACCTGCTCCCCAGAGCCATGAGGACTGACCCCAAACCTGCTCCCAGAGACACGAGGACGGCCCCAGACCTACTCCCCAGAACAGGAAGACCGCCCCAAACCTGCTCCCGGAGCCACGAGTACTGACCCCAAACCTGCTCCCCAGAGCCACGAGGACTGCCCCAAACCTGCTCCCGGAGCCACGAGGACTGACCCCAAACCTGCTCCCGGAGCCACAAGGACTGACCCCAAACATGCTCTCCAGAGCCACGAGTGCTGACCCCTAAACCTGCTCCCGGAGCCATGAGGACGGAGCCCCAAACATGCTCCCGGAGCCACGAGGACGGCCCCAAACCTGCTCCCCAGAGCCACGAGGACGGCCCCAGACCTACTCCCCAGAGCAGGAGGACAGCCCCAAACCTGCTCCCGGAGCCACGAGGACTGACCCCAAACCTGCTCCCAGAGCCACGGGGACTGACCCCAAACCTGCTCCCCAGAGCCACGAGGACTGACCCCAAACCTGCTCCCCAGAGCCACGAGGACTGCCCCAAACCTGCTCCCCAGAGCCATGAGGACTGACCCCAAACCTGCTCCCCAGAGCCACGAGGACTGCCCCAAACCTGCTCCCCAGAGCCATGAGGACTGACCCCCAAACCTGCTCCCGGAGCCACGAGGACTACCCCAAACCTGCTACCAGAGACACGAGAACGACCCCAGACCTACTCCCCAGAGCAGGACAGCCCCAAACAGGGGCGTAGGAGACACTACATTTCTGGGGGGGACAGGGACAACCTTGTGGACTTTCCAGCGTCCCTATACAAATCGCCCGTTGCATGAGACCATACGCCCCGTAAACGAATATAATCTGATAGTTTTGAAGAAAAATATTGAGAAAGGCAGGAATATAGTCACAGTATGCTTTATTGTTATTTGCATTCATAAAGTAATTAGAGCAAATGTGGAAAGATCATGTCTATTTTTCATAGTTCTACTCATAGTTCACTCAGTTTTGTGATCTGCATGGTACATGTTCTTTGCAGCAGGCACATTAACCCTCAGCGCTACTTTACGATGTGCCTAAACTTTCACTAGACAAAATTTCAAACCCTCACTAGTAGGAACATTAATCACTAGAGCTATCTTGATATTTTTATTGTTGCCTGAAAACTGCCTGACACTCAAGGAAGTTCATTTGCTTTTAAACCAAAAATTATTTTTAAACTCAGTGTCCCTCACCAAAGTCAATGCGAGGTGCGGCTGCAACAGGTCACACCGCCCTAAAGCCGGTCAAGCTCCCAGCAATGGGGCAGCACACGCATTTCCTGAAACGAGGTCAGACCTAACCTTATAGCCATTATATGAGGAAACACATCTATGTCATTGGTGGGGTGCGATACTTCCCCCAGATTGCGCAACAAAACAATTGACCAGATTTCTTGTAGAAGATTTAAGGGAGAGTTGACTTCTTCCCTGACAATGTTTTTAAATTTGTGGGATCAAATTTCTAAAATATGGCAGACCCTTATGGGGCATTCATAAAATATTCCAGTACAGAAGAACAGCTATTTAAAACTAAACTCGGACAAAACATAAGTCCTCATCTTAGGCACATCCCCCTCTGCCTGGGACAACTCTTGGTGGCCACCTGCCCAGGGAACCGCACCTACACCTACGGATCACGCATGCAACCTGGGCTTCATCCTAGACTCCTCTCTCTCGATGTCCAGACAAATCAACGCCGTCTCGTCATCCTGCTTGAACATCCTACGCATGCTCAAAAAAGTCTTCAGTTGGATCCCCACCGAAACTAGAAAGACGGTCACCCACGCCCTGGTCACCAGCCGTCTAGATTACGGAAACACCCTTTACGCCGGAACCACAGCCAAACTACAGAAAAAACTCCAACACATCGAAAATGCTTCAGCCAGAATCATACTGGATATTCCTCGTCAAGCTCACATCTCCGGTCACCTGAAAGACCTCCACTGGCTCCCCGTCAACAAGAGAATAACGTTTTGTCTCCTCACCCACGCACACAAAGCCCTCTACGACCTTGGACCCGAATGCCTCAACACACGACTAACCTTCTACACCCCCACCCGCCAACTACGATCATCCAATCAAGCCCTCGCCGTTATCCCACGCATCCGTAAATCCACCATGGGGGGCAGATCCTTCTTCTACCTAGCGGCCAAGACCTGGAATTCTCTCGCCACCCACCTCCGCCTTACTCAGAACCACCTCTCCTTCAGAAAACAACTAAAAACTTGGATATTCGATAAGTAAATTCACTCCCTCCCCCAAACGCCTTGAGACCCTCTGGGTGAGTAGTGCGTTATATAAATCTCTGAACATGAACTTGAACTACTTTCAAGGTTCACCAAGGAGGCCTGGCTTTTTTAGGAGTAAACCTGATTTTTTCAAATGTCTTATGCCAGAAATAACTTCCACTATGCCAAGGTCCTAATTTTTTTCATGGGCGAGCCCCATATGCCAATGAGTACATTCAATACGACAGTGCCAAAAAGTTTCAATGGATACAGCATCAATAGTCTTGGGTACCTCTAAAAATTCCCTCTATAAGCATAGCATGCATACACTCACGCACACACATTCTCTCACACACTTTCTCACTATATCTCTTGCACTCTTGTACCTTTGTACTCTGTCACACTCACTCACACACACACACTGCCACTCAGACTTCAATTAGTAGATTTGCTTTTATTGTGTTAGAAAAGCTTGCCCTGCTGGTACTGCTTTACCTGACTTGCCCTTTAGGGAAGCTTAATGAAAACAGATTCTCTATACATTATTCAAAATAGTAATATATTGATTTGTCAATGTTTGTTACAAGTATGATATGAATGAAAAATGCACTTCCTTAAAATAGCTGTGCAGGGCTTAAATTTGGTTTCACTTGTGGATCAAGCAGTTACAGTATTAACATGTAGTATCACAGCATCCAACTGACCTAATGAAATGCTTGACTTCTTCGACAACCATGGATTTCATCCAGTAACACTTTACATTTTTGTTTTTTTGAGACCCAACTTGCAATGTAAAAACAAACCGACATGTCTCGGGATGAAGCATTGTAGTAAATGGAAAGCCAGGAATGGCTAAAGCGGTCACACTTTTTTCAATCCAGCACCATACCCCAAAGCGTCCGCCCTAGTCTTCCTCCTCGTGCCATCCCACATTGTCAGTCCACTCTCTGCTCTTGCACCAGCCCCTTTGTTGAAGATGGAATTAATTAGGCATGTAGTACCACGGAAAGAACAGGTATTCTTAAGGGTGCCTTTGTAGAAATATTTGTAGATTCATGAGAGTTGTACCATTTTGTACATGTGTAGAGTTAGAGGTGTGCTCATGTAAGTGCTGGTTGATGGTGAATAGTGTGAATGAATGTAGCATGAGTGGCGAGAGTGTAGGGTGAAAGATTTGTCAATGTGAGTGTCAGGTGAGCTGCATGCATGCAATGTGAGAGGAGGGCTCATGTGAGTGTCGAGTGGGAGGAGTGAGTGCAGTGATAGGAGCAAATACAAGGTAGTGTGAATATAGGATGAGTGGTGTGCCTGTGTGTGGTGCAGGGTGAGTGGCAAGGGTGAAGGGTGATTTGTGAGAGTGTCTGGTGAGTGCATGTGGAGTGTAGTTAGTGCAGAGTAAGTGGTGTATTCCGGCAGACTAGTGTCCCTGTGTGCACGAAGGATGAACATGGTACCTTGATGAATGCAGGCTGAGAGGTTTGTCTGTGTGAGTGTAGGGTGAGAGGAGGAAGTGTAGGGTAACTGGTGTGACTCCAGGGTGAGTGCTGTGCTTGTTTGTGTGATATGAGTGCAGGGATAGTGTTGTGCCCACGGGAGCCAAGATGTGAGTCAAGATGTCAGTGAAGATGTGTGTGAAGATGTGAGTGAAGGGTGAGCTGTGTAAGTGACAGGAATGCCTATGTGAGTGCACAGTCAGCGATGTGACAGTGGAAGAGTAGGGTGAGAGGAGTGACTGCAGGGTAAGTGTTGTGACAAATGAGTTTGGGTGCGGGTGAAAGTGCAGAGTGGGAGAAATGAATGCTTAGTGAGAAATGTGCTTGCTTGAGTGAGATTGCAAATTTAGCTGTGAGACTGACAGGTGATTGAAGTAGCACATGATTGCAGGATGAGTGGTGTGCTCATGTAAGTGCAGGGTGAAAAGCGTGAGTGGTGTGAGGGCAGCGCGATCACTGTAAGTGCAGGGTGAAAGGTGTGTTCATGTGACCACAGGGTAAGTGGAGGGAGAACAGCGTGAGTCCATGGTGAGGGACACGAGTGCAGTGTGGTCACTGTGAGTACAAAGTGAGTGGTAAGAGGAGGATGAATGTGCGAGTAGACAGTAACAGAGCGAGTTCAGAGTTATGGCTGTGAGTGCAGGGTGATCAGTGAAAGTGTCAAGAGAGTGGAGTGTCATGTGCATGCAGGGTAAGAGGTATTCTTATGTTGGTGCAGGGTAGGAGGAGGGTGAATGGCGTTAGTGCATGTTGAGCAGTGTGATTGCTGTGAGTGCAGGGTGAGCGTGAACGTGAAGGGTGAGTGATGAGAATGAGGGGTGAGGTGTCTGAATGCAGGATGTATACCCAGACACCCGTAGTAACTCAGCATTGTATTGACGTGTGGGTTGTATATGCACAGTATAGAGCCTGGCCACAGACTAAAGCCTTTTAGTTACATTTGTGCTAGTAGAAGTAGGGCCCACGAAATGATCTTTGGTGTGGTAATTCATTTAAATGACAGTTACAAAAGGTGCTACATCTGTGACAAAAAAAACTGTTCAGTTTGCAATTGCACATTTTTCAGGAATCCCACGGCAATCAGAGGTTACCAGGCTCTGATTTCATCAATGATAGGCTTTTATCACTGATGTCCTGGGGCTTTTCCTTTCTGTTGGAAACAAAGTTAACTACCAAAAGATAGAAAGAGAAAGGGGCGGTTGGGTGTGGGTGTGGGTGTGGGTGGATGTGTGTGTGTGTTGGTGGGTGGGTGAGTGTGTATGTTTTCAATAATTGTCCAGCAAGGGTGTTTACTTAGAGGAAAAATCACTTTATCTCAACACACAATTCAATACTGGACATAAATGTTAGAGCATAAGCAGAAGGCAGCCAGTACTGACTTGTGCTATTTAAAAGGCACTGGCATCAATGTACTCTTGCAGGAGGGAAAGGCTGGTGAGTTGTACTCTGTTGACCCCTCGTGGTTCCCTGTAGACCCTCCCCAATGGATAGCGATGTAGAGTGATGTGTTCCAAAGTTATTGCTGCAATGCCTCGCTTTTGCACTGTACCTTGTTTCCGTCTTCGCAGTCCTCTGCAGGCCAGGTCTGCTGTTTGCAAGCGAGGCTGAGAGCCATGCTGCTTTTAGTGGTGTAATTATTCCAAACAATAGTTCAGGAGAAACAATATATATAGAATTCAACACATGTACAGAACGAATTCAATAAACACTGAAAATTATGGAAAAATTAGTGAAGAAAAAAAGAGAAAGAAAAAGTAGGAAAAGATAAAGGAACAAGGGACCCAAAGACATTTTTTTGTTAGTGCAACAGAAGAAAATCAACAAGTGATTTAGAAAAATATCAAAAAGCTTTTTTATTATTATTATTAATCAGAATAAGACGCTCATGAGTCAATTGTTGGTTGCTAAAAATACAGTACATCAATAAAAACCAAACAAGTGGCGAACACAACTTCTGTTCAAAATAGACGGATTTCAATATAAACATCAAATCATGAACCCTCTATAATTTTGGTGCCACCAATGTGTCGACGGCGTTTCAACCACAGTAGAAACTTGCGGTCATCATCAGGACAAAGAGAACGTAGGAGCGTGAACAGTTCTAATGAATTTTAGGGGATACAGCGGAGTAGCCACATTGGATGTTGGTATATTCATCCGTTTAGAAGAAGAACTGATCCCTTTAAATAAAGAGCAGGTGTGCACCCTCAAATGGTCCTGCTGAACGAAATAAATCGTTTAGGGCTGTGAAATCGAACAGCCTACTTTGGCATAAGAACAATCTACTTATCCCAGAGGAGATCTCATTCCAATAGCATGTCCTGCCAAAAATCACAGAAAAGCTTTTAGTGGTGTGTCATCCACACAACACAAGGCAGTCCCACTCGGGGATTGTGCACTAACTTGGCCGATACAGACTAGGTTTCTGGTGCGCATACTTGTGCCTCTGAAGGAAGGCTGCCATGAAACTCTGGTAGATAAAGAGGCTCTGCTTCGCTGTATCTTATGATGATCGGGGGTTCTTGAGCGTGAGATATTGCTCAATCCCAAGCAGGAACCCAACACTCAAAGTGTAGATCCCACCTTGCATCACAGAGGTGATCCAAATGGGGGTCAAAGCAACCATTGATTGCAGTAAAAAATCTGGGTTTATGGCCAGTTTTCTCAATGTGTTTTGGTTTATTCTGTTGAGACTGACAAATGTTGTCAGACTTTTTGAACATTAAGCCTCCCTCTTGCATCCTGATACACTTCCACTGTCTGGGAAAACAACTTCTTCCATGACTTGTGCACAGAAACATGCTTGAGACGTCCAAATGGAACACATAGGCCTTCATCACTGCTTTGCATACACGTATACTGTATGTACTACAATAGTTACACACAACATACACTTGGACGGGATTAGGTGATTAAACAGGGTATAAATCCGTTTGCACACTGGAGAGACAATCTCAACCAGTGACCAAAAAATTATTTTTATTGAGTAAGTGAAAAAATCTATTTACAGAAGAGTGAAGAAAGACCTTTACATGAGAACTTCGCTTTTGTCTGTGCCAGCTCCCCTGTGCAGTGTACAGACCATGTACCAAGGTTGGGATACTCCAGATGATGCTTAAAAAGGCTGCACGGGGCTTGGCATACAGCAGGATTGGACTCTTAATATTTAAATGATGTATGCACTCAGAATCACATATTTAAGCTATCTTCCTCAGATATGGAGCGCTATGTATAATGTTGTTTCTTGCTACAGCCTACATTCTCTGACTAATTGCTTACTCAGAAAGCCTTCTCCCACTATGTTCCCCAACCCTGCATGAAAAATTGACATTAAATTACTCTTGCTTGATTCCTCTCCATTCTTTCTCCTGAGTGACCCTCTTCTAGCCTTGCATCCTCTGCATACCTTCTTTTCTTGAGAATAGCCTCCTCTGTCTAATGCCCGTCTGTCTCAATCCTTCTTATTGTAATTCAGCAATTGGCTGATATCTCATGTCATCAATTACAACCTCTCCTCCTTAAGACCCTATCCCGGTAATGCAACATTAACTAATCTCTACCAGCTTATCTATCTCACCAACCATTCACCTGAAAGCACAGAGCCTCCTCAAATGAGCACACCACCTGGTATTAATACATCACAAAATAAATGGAGTAATTGCATGCACTTTTCCTTGAGAGCACAGTACTAATCACAATTACTAACAATAACCACTGGACTAACCACTAACCTTGTTTTCCAGAGTAGCATTCTACTTGTCTTAAAGCACTCCAAGCCTTGCCAGGGGGAGCAAGCGCTACATAAATCCAATTACAGCTACTGGTACATTGGATTTTATTGGAGGGGGTAGGGGGCGGAATCTCAGGATGAAATGATTTTGTGAGTACTTAGCCGTCACAAACAATTCTGCTTCTGGGCACGTTGCAGGGGCACCAGTGTATCAAAACCTCACAACACAGCCTGAGAGTGCAGGTTGCAGAACTTTCCAGTCTCTGTTCCCAGCACCTAGCAAAGTGGAGTTGTCAGTCAGAGACTCCATACCGTGGAGCACAGAAGAGTTTCTCGTTCTCCACTGGTAAGGGACCTCAGATTCTGGTTCCAGAGAAAGCCTGGCACATTGGCTAGTGGTTTCGCCCCACACTTTTAGCAAGTCAGAAGACAAACTGAGCTCTGTGAGCTGTTTCAGACAGTCCCCGTCTTTGGTGTATTCCTTACAGCCATAGCCTTTGCTTCAGTGCCAGCAGGAGGGCAGGGCTATGGGTGTTTCATATCAGGGAGGTTTCTTATCTGGGAGGTTGCCTGTCAGAGGAGACCCAAAACTAAGGCTCAAAAGATGGAGAGGCTTCTCCATTCAATTTCCCTCAACTTGCTGTTGGTAACACTGTTAGGGAAGTATGGAGATGGAGGGAGAAAGGGTTTCTCAACACTACAATAGGGCCTTTGTCTCCTTCATTCCAATGCTTAGAGTCTGGTCCGCCTCAGAGGACTTCAGTAATGCATTGAAGAAACCCTTAATTCATAATGAAGTTGAGGCTCTCTCCAACCACTACCTTATGCACTTCGCCAGAACAGGAAATCAAAATGGATCCCTGAGAACCACAGGCTCATGTAGCATTCAAACTCCACACACATCCTACTTGACATACATGAGCTACACACTCATAAGTCATCCATGTCCAGGGTCCCAGCATCCCAAGACAATTTTGAGGATTACATTCACAGGGGGGAACACGCACCTCTAAAAGGGAGACCCCCTGGATTTCCATCACTTGATTTCCTCCTTCATTTCAGCACAACGTCAGCAAAACGGCATCAGATCTAAATAACCCTTGACTCTGATGTTGTCATGCTGAGTGCCATTCTGCCTTTATTGTTTAATGGCTTCAAGCATCCTCTAGCATACCTGTTGCACCATTGGTTGTCTGGAGGCGCTTCAGAACACAATTCCTGAATTTCAATTGGAGATCACAGTATGAATCGTCCTAGTGGGTGCTCCTTGCTTACTGCTGAAACTCTACATTTACTATGGATTTGTAATCGCTCTGCAGAGTTTGGGGTGCCTGTACATCATCTTCATGGACAATGTGTTTTGTAACAGTCATCAACGAGAGTACAACCCAAAAAAGGTCTCCACTCTAGAGACACCAAAATGATGGGTCTTATTTTATTAAATGTTAGAAGGCTTTAAACAGAGTAACAATCACATTTGACTGCAAACCTAATGTGTACAGTGCTTTATGTACCAGTAGATAGGAATGTGGAGCACTGCCTTATTGCCCTAAGGAAATTACTAAACTTGTATATCTTATAAAAACAGCTTCAGGCGTGACCTCCAATCCATTTGTCAGGAGTTCTCTCAACATGGCAGTGGATGCCAAAAGGGGAAATCAAAGGGTTCATTTACAACATCTATTCTACTGTCCAGTCCCAACAGAGTCCTCCTTTTGCCAGTTTCCTCTGCTCTCTCTCGGGACCATACCCTGCTCACCAATGTTCAGTTTGGGGTGCCATCCTTTTCTCTTTGCTGTATCAGGCGGAGGATGGGACCTTCTCTCCGTTCTGTGCCACAGTAGAGGAGCCTCCATACAACTTCACACATAGACTGTTGACCTTGCACCCTTTCACCAGCAATCTCCCTCCGTACTTTGCCTGCATTGAATCAGCAAAATCCTTTACTCTGTTATGCTGAGTGCCATAGAAATAGTCTTCTGGTCTCCCACATGTTACAGGCACTCCTGCTAGCTCCAGACGCTGTAGCCCCTGCACTAGAAAAATGCAAAGCCGACCGGGAGTTGAAGCATCAATTGCAAGCTGGTCACCACTGTGGTAAACTACAAAACATGGTTTCAGGTTCACATTTGCCTGGCTGCATCCTAAGAAAATCGTTGGTCAATAAAGTTTTCCCCTTTGAATTTACAAAATGCAAGCCTTGCTAACAACAGATATCCGCTTCAGAACATATGTTGCCCATAACTGAAAGTAGTCAAACTCGTTTCAATGAAAACTGTACTACATGTTTATATGTGCTCCACAAAATATGTTCTGGTTTTGTAGAATCTTTTAACAGTGCTCACACATGCTTGTGGTCACTTCTGAACAATTATCAACAGCAAAGTGTGACTGAAGTCAGAAAAATCTAACCATAACAGAGGTCAACAATGAGAGAAATTATCCTGTCTCTAGCTCGTATTGTTGCAGAAGTTGTCAAGCCCCCCCCCCACCCCTGCTTTCCAAACTTTGAGACTGTAAGGTCAAATTATTGGGGTGCTGCCAGAAGTTCATTGGTCAGGGTATGAACTCCAAGCTGCAAATCCCAGAGAGAATGCCCGCACGTCCTTAAACTGGATTATTTATAAGGCACTAAAAACCAGCATAAAATGTGACAGCGCTTTGCATGTGGAAGAGCAAGCACTTCAACAGCTGAACACTGATTTTGTGGCTAAGCAGTAATGATCACAGTAAACACGTGCAACAAAAGCTTGTACATTTGTAAAACTGCACTCAACGTTTAAAAATGAATTCCCCCATAGGAAAATAATTATTCAGGTTTGAAAGATTCCAACAAAGCAGTGTCGTAGCTCTAAAAAACCAACATTAAACACTAAATTACAATGAAGAATAACATTAAGCAACAATATATTCTCAACAAAAAGTTCTCTTGCGGACTCTGCAAACAACACATGGTAGGTATTTTTCTTTTGGAAAGGTGGCATCCCTACCTACTTGTGAGATGCCTTTTCATTAAATGCAATCTCCTACTGTGACAGTAAAAATAAAATACAAAAGTAAGGAATAGAGAATAGGCAGAGTGGGGACACAGGGGGTTCGGGACTAAGTTAACAAAACAACAAAGCCTTCTTAGCCAGTTCCAAATGAATGTAAATGGTCTTTTAAAGACCTGTGAAAAACGTGTGTGTAGCAGAGACAGAGGCAGACACCAGACACTGTCCAGCCGAGTGCACAGCAACTCAAGCTGGAGCAGCCCCAGCCTGAGACACACGACGAGGGAGAGGGGGCGGAAGGGGGGAGGTGTTAATGCTTTTTAGCCCTATCAGGCATGCAGCTGATCACAGGTAACTTGACGCAGGACACAAGTCAAGTGCAGGGCCATTATGCGCTTTCGCGTGCTAATGGCCCTGCATGTGAGTCACAGAAGGGAGAGGGGAAATTCCTTTGTCCCCTCGTCCCCCCAAACCCTTGTCTTCCGTGTCCCCCCACTCCAAAATCTGGGGGGATATGTCCCCCGTGTCCCCCACACTGCCTACGCCCATGGCCCCAAACCTGCTCCCGGAACCACAAGGACTGCCCCAAACGTGCTCCCGGAACCACAAGGACTGACCCCAAACCTGCTACCGAAGCCACGAGGACTGACCCCAAACCTGCTCCCCAGAGCCACGAGGACTGACCCCAAACCTGCTCCCGGAGCCACGAGGACTGACCCCAAACCTGCTACCCCAGAGCCACAAGGACTGCCCCAAACCTGCTCCCGGAGCCACGAGGACTGCCCCCAAACCTGCTCCCCAGAGCCATGAGGACCGCCCCAAACCTGATCCCCGGAGCCACGAGGACTGACCCCAAACCTGCTCCCCGGAGCCATGAGGACGGCCACAAACCTGCTCCCCAGAGCCACGAGGACTGACCCCAAACCTGCTCCCCAGAGCCACGAGGACTGACCCCAAACCTGCTCCCGGAGCCACGAGGACTGACCCCAAACCTGCTACCCCAGAGCCACAAGGACTGCCCCAAACCTGCTCCCGGAGCCACGAGGACTGCCCCCAAACCTGCTCCCCAGAGCCATGAGGACCGCCCCAAACCTGATCCCCGGAGCCACGAGGACTGACCCCAAACCTGCTCCCCGGAGCCATGAGGACGGCCACAAACCTGCTCCCCAGAGCAGGGAGGACTGCCTCAAACCTGCTCCCGGAGACACAAGGACGGCCACAGACATACTCCCAAGAGCAGGAGGACAGCCCCAAACCTGCTCCCGGAGCCACGAGGACTGACCCCAAACCTGCATCCCAGAGCCACGAGGACTGCCCCAAACCTGCTCCCGGAGACACGAGGAGTGACCCCAAACCTGCTCCCGGAGCCACGAGGACTGACCCCAAACCTGTTCTCCAGAGCCACGAGGACTGACCCCAAACCTGCTCCCAGAGCCACGAGGACTGACCCCAAACCTGCTCCCGGCGCCCGAGGACTGACCCCAAACCTGCTCCCCTGAGCCACGAGGACTGCCCCAAACCTGCTCCCGGAGCCACGAGGATGACCTCAAACCTGCTCCCAGAGCCACGAGGACTGACCCCAAACCTGCTCCCGGAGCCACAAGGACTGACCCCAAACCTGCTCCCGGAGCCATGAGGACTGCCCCAAATCTGCTCCCAGAGACACAAGGACGGCCCCAGACCTACTCCCCAGAGCAGGAGGACAGCCCCAAACCTGCTCCCGGAGCCACGAGGACTGACCCCAAACCTGCTCCCGGAGCCACGAGGACTGACCCCAAACCTGCTCCCAGAGCCACGGGCACTGACCCCAAACCTGCTCCCCAGAGCCATGAGGACTGACCCCAAACCTGCTCCCGGAGCCACGAGGACTGCCCCAAACCTGCTCCCAGAGACACAAGGACGGCCCCAGACCTACTCCCCAGAGCAGGAGGACAGCCCCAAACCTGTTCCCGGAGCCATGAGGACTGACCCCAAACCTGCTCCCAGAGCCACGGGGACTGACCCCAAACCTGCTCCCCAGAGGCATGAGGACTGACCCCAAATCTGCTCCCGGAGCCACGAGGACTGCCCCAAACCTGCTCCCAGAGACACAAGGACGGCCCCAGACCTACTCCCCAGAGCATGAGGACAGCCCCAAACCTGCACCCGGAGCCACGAGTACTGACCCCAAACCTGCTCCCGGAGCCACGAGGACTGCCCCAAACCTGCTCCCAGAGACACAAGGACGGCCCCAGACCTACTCCCCAGAGCATGAGGACTGCCCCAAACCTGCTCCCGGAGCCACGAGGACTGACTCCAATCCTGCTCCCGGAGCCACGAGGACTGACCCCAAACCTGCTCCCCAGAGCCACGAGGACTGCCCCAAACCTGCTCCCAGAGACACGAGGACAACCCCAGACCTACTCCCCAGAGCAGGAGGACAGCCCCAAACCTGCTCCCGGAGCCACGAGTACTGACCCCAAACCTGCTCCCCAGAGCCACCAGGACTGCCCCAAACCTGCTCCCGGAGCCACAAGGACTGACCCCAAACCTGTTCCCAGAGCCACGAGGACTGACCCCAAACCTGCTCCCGGAGCCACGAAGACTGACCCCCAAACCTGCTCCCCTGAGCCATGAGGACTGACCCCAAATCTGCTCCCGGAGCCACGAGGACTGACCCCAAACCTGCCCCCAGAGCGATGAGGACGGAGCTGACCATTACGAACAGACAGGAGGGAAGGTTGCAGTATAATGGACCGTAAAGAGCAGGAGGAAGGGGCAGGGGAACAACAGCGGACCAAGCAGGGAAGGAGAGAGGGGATCTGAGTCTGCTCATTGAAAACAGAGGTCATGGGGCGACGGGGCAGGGCAGGAGCAGCAAGCTGACCATGGAGGGCAGGTGGGGTAGGCACTGGAAGCACAACACACTATTGAGAGCAGCAGTCAGGCTATAATGCCATTTACAGAGACAACAGAGGGCAGGTTAGAGGGGTCAGGGACAGGAAACTGAACACACAGGGCAGTTGGGAGGGGCTTTGGCAGCATAGAAGACCATGCATGGAAAGCAGGGGGTTAGAGACAGCATAACTAGAATTGGAGGGCAAGAGGGAGGGGGCAGGTGCATGCAAACAAGACCATGGAGGACAGAAGGGAGGGATGTTGGAACTGGGGTCACCAGCTCCCCGTGGGTAGCATGGCACGAGTGGGTAGGCATCCGAAAGCTTATGTGTTAAGCGACCATACAGCACACGCAACCACTGAGACAGTAAAAATGGGCACGCAATGAGTGACACCACTCCAGTTAGTTTGTATAAAAATGAGATAACTTTTATAAAGAGCAGAGTCAGGGTAATCAAGAATTCACAGTATTATTACCTTATTAGCTTTCCTTTCAAATACATGTATTTCAACACTTGGCAATAAATACTAGGTGAATAAATATTAAATATAAGATAAATACTGAATATTAGATAATATCAAGAAATAGATAACCACAGGCCTGACCTCAGCCTTGCTTCTTGTCAGCACCTGTAAGAAATACATTTAGAAGACTACCAAATGACATTGCATCATATTAGTTCTGTAGGCATGTTACCCACTTCTCACCAAGCAAGGGTGAGCGTTTTACAGCAGAAAGCATGTAAATAAATAACTGTAGGCTTCCCGTAAATACAGCACTAAGTGGGAGAAGAACATTCATTAGGAATAAACAACCCCTTGTGCAGGATTAACCATCTCCTTAAGCATTCTAAAACAAGGCACCCAGCAAGGGTGAGCATCTCATTATGCTAGTAACCAATTTTCCGATCAGGAGTAAACATTTACTAACAGGTAAACCATACATAAGGCCTAGGCTGAACAGAACACTAGGCGAAATATGGATAATCCCAAGGTTTGGGCCTAGCCCTCGCTAATACTCTTCATCCTGGTACTGTAGGCATTCTATTACATCCTCTAATCAGGGGTTATCCTTTTATGAATTGAGGCCTATAAACTGTGGGCCTTGGGACTTCTAAAACAGTCCAATACCAGGGTAAACACCCCCTTAATCTAGTAGGGACCTTTCATTAGGAATTATCCTGTTCGCAGGTAAGAACAACATTTCATGTAGAGCCATTCATATTCTCAATAGCAATAACTTATTTCAATAAAGGTTAAAACATTCAATTAGCAGAAGTAACCATTTCCTTAATCAGGAATAAACAGGTCATTAGAACCCAGGCCCCATTAGCAATTTTGCGCAGCAAGCTCCTCGAATCGGCAGGGCCTGTAATAAGGTTTTCCTAGCTCCTGCAGCTTAAAAATAACAGCCCCTTATGTAGGACTAAACATTTCATTTACCCAGAATAACATTCTCCTTAAGCAGGGATCAACCTTCCATTAATAATATCTAAACCCTGTGCCTAAGAACCAGTAAGACAATGGCACATGAGCAGGAATTCTCAGGTTGGAACAAAACCTTTCATTAGACAGGCACAATTAACCAATTCCTTGCTCTGCAGTTCTTGACGCAGGGATAAAACATTTCAGTATTCAAGAGTATCCCTGTTGGTAGGTAGAAGTTAGAACACTGGGGCAGGAGTATAAAACATTCCATTAGGTAAGTACCCCATAAAAAGGCTCAACATTTCATGAGAGAATAAACGCTACATTACTCAGCCATAAACATGCATAGGGCTACACTACTGGCATGCAACTGTACCCCAGGCAGGGGTTAACTTTTATTAGCTGAGGCCCCCACGGTGTCTTTTGGGAGGTCCCTGGCCCAGTTCCAGTACTTGAAGGGCCAATGGGGCTATTCCCTAGTTCAGGGAGCCTTCTGACACAGCGCCAGGCAGCAAATAAAGGTCCTGGGCACACAGCGCCTCGCTGATGCAGCGCTTGAAGTTAATGACAGATGCTGGATGTACAGCGCTTCACAGTACCTCAAGGGTCCCCAGGCAGCAGCCGAGCTCTCAGGTTCACAACGCTTCGCAGTAACAGCGCTGGTAATGGCTTTATGGTGTCAGTTGTAGGGGAAGGGAATATGGCAGTCCTGGAGATAGCGCTTCTCTGGTACAGCGCTTCGCAGGGGACACAGCAGTTCTGGGAGCTAGCGCTCAGACAGCAGTAGCGCTTGGGCAGTTTCCACAATAGCGCTCCTGGCAGCCACAGATCCTCAAATGACAGCGCTGGGCACTCAGGGTTAGTTACAGCCCCAGCGCTTCGCAGGCACAGCGCTTCTCTTGGGCCATTCCCATAAATAAGGCAGTTCAGGTAGCGCCAGCAGGACAGGTAGTCCAGGGTGCTAGCGCTAGGGAATAGGAGCGCTTAGCCAGCAGGCAGTTTATTTTAGTTGGAAGCAAACCAGCAGATCAGACAGGACAGGCCACACGACAGTGGCAAACCAGCAAAAGGGGGTCCCAGGTGGCGTCAGGGAGCGCGGGGAGCCAATACCTGGTTGTCTTCTCAATAGTCCTGTGGTGATTTGGTTTCTTCTCGGCGCTTTATGTTTCTTGCGCCCTTGTAAATAGCAGTCTCTGGATTCCTTGAAGGGGGGGGGGGTTGGAGTTGATGGCTGGTATCAAATCTCCTCAGCCGGTCTCCTCAGGTGGACTCTGGGTTCCCCTCGCGCCGGGCCAGATCAGGGGGTAAGTTCTGGATTCCTCAACACTTGGTAGGCAGCACCTAGGCCCTGTCACTCCCAGTGTCATAGGTCCCTGTCTAGGCCCCACTGCCTAGAACTCCTGCGTAGGTTCTCCCCCAGGTCTGTGCTCCCTCAGTCTGACAGGAAAGTTTCTCTCCCTTTCCTTATTTAGTGCCAGTTGACAGTTGGCAGTGGCAGTTGGTGTCACCTCACCTGTTCCAGAAGGTTCCAGGAGGTTCTAGGAGGTTCCACCATTCTGGCTATGGGCCGGCTGGCAGGCTAGCATTGATACATTGTTTGGAGGGTTCCAGCCAGCTCCTGGCCACTAGAATGCGCCTGAAAGGACCACGCTGCAGTAGCAGGGGTCAGTGGCAGCCATGTTAGGGGAAGAAAGCACCTGTACCTTAACATTAGTTTGACATACACAGGGCTTTCTTCACTACACAAGGCCTATACCCTTTTGTTACAATGGGTGGCATCCTAAATCAAGGGAGTAAAAACGAAAAATTTCTGGGAAAAGGGCCAAGTCCTACAGGAGGGGTAGGGGCTGGACACAGAAAAAAAGAGTGCAGGGGAAGAGACTTCACAACAGTCCGTGCAGGGCAGACAGGAGGATCAGTTTCAGCACAGCAGAGCATGTAGGGCAGAAGGGAGTGGCAGCAAAATGGAGCGTGGAGGACAGGTGGGAGGGGATAGGGGCATGGAACTTGGGCAGGCAGGGTGGAGGTGGCAGGGAGAGATGGTAGCCACTGACCATGCTAGGCTGGTGGAAGGGGCAGTGGCAGCTCAACAGAACACTGAGAGTAGATAGGAGGGTGGAAGGTCCATGGACTATGGTGGGCAGAAAGGAGGGAGCAGGGGCATGCACACACATATCAGAGGGAAGGGGGAAGGAGAGTAGGGTCAGCAAGCAAAGCACAGAGGCTAAGCAGGAGGGCAATGATGCTGCATAGAATTGGGGAACAGAGGGCAGGAGGAGTGGGCAGGGACATCGAGCTAAATGGAAGTCACTGGCAGCACATCGGACCATGGAAGGCAGGAGAGAGGGGCTGGTACATGGACTCGAACAACAGAGGGTAGGGAGGAGGTGGATGGGGCAGCAAGAGAACTGTTTAGGGCAGGTAGGAAGGGCAGTGCCAGAACAACGCCCACACACAGATGTAATATATGAGCAGGGTCATGGACATGGACAATGGATAGCAAGGAGGAGGGGGGCAGGAGCAGCAAGCTTGGGTGGGGGCAGCACAATGCTATGCCAGACCCTCCGTTCAACCCCACTCCCACTGTGCATTGCGATGAAAATCTAACTTCACGTTAAAACAAACCTTAGAGATTTACTGAAAAAATGAAAACGTCACAGGGCTGCTATAGTTGGGAAATAGAATGTAAAGAACCTTATAATTCACTGAAAAAACTAAGGTTTCAGGGACATTATAGTTAGGTTGAGATTTCACTCATACAAAATCAGTGACATTCAGCAGTTATAGTTAGCCGAGCTAACTATAACTCACCCCCCCGCAATGCACTGCGTATAACCTCACATATTACATCACTCATGACCAGTTCAGTAACATCACTGATGACATAACTGATGACATCTTAAATGACATCACTGATGACATCATCCACAAAATCACCAGTGCACTCACTCCCAGCCCCATAGAACCTTTCATTCATGAGGCGAGGGGCCAGTCTTGAGCAGAGTTTTTTTTTGTTGAATGTATTTGTTGCATTTATTCCTGATAAACAGCGGTCCTGTTCCATGTATTGCTTTGTGGACGATACAAAGCAGCTTGAATGTGGATCTTATATCAACTGGTAATCAATGTAGGGCCCTCAAGGCAGGGGAGATGTGGGTTTGTGGCTTTACATGTAGGAGTAGTCTGGCAGCAGAGTTCTGAATCTGTTGCAGTCTTTTCATAGTTAATAAAGATGAACCGTGGTGAGGCCATTGGCCTAATCAAGCTTAGAGAGTGCAAGAGAGATAGTAGCCTGGACCTTGTGTGGAAATCCCAGGTGGGGGAAGATGTGTTGCAGAGTTTTTTTGGTAATGAAGCTTGATCATGCAAATTTTTCTACTTGGACATTCATTGGTAGCTTGGAGTCCATGGTAATTGCAAGGTTTCTTACTTCAGTATATACTTTAGGAGGTGTTCCCATATCGTTAGGCCAGGAGTCGAGTGGGTCATAATTTTTCCAATCTCCACATGTGAGTATTTCTGTTTTGGAAGCATTCAATTTGAGATGGCTCCATGTCATCCACTGATCCACGGCTCTGAGGCAACTGTAGATTTATGAGATTCCAATGTATTTGGGGCATTCCAGTTTATGGAGTATTTGTGTGTCATCTCCATAGTTATAGTGTGTGAGGTGAAATTAATTGTATTGTATTGTAATTGCATTTACACAGGGCTTACTAACCCTGACGAGGCGTCGGAGAGCTTTTTCGGCACACCACTCCGGAACCCATAAAGGATTAGTGGTGAATTAGTATAGTGAAAATATGAAAGTAATTTGAGTGGTGGATATGTTAGTCAGTTATTTGGATTGAGAAGGATAGTGGAGGAATAGAGAACGGAAAAAGGTCTGGATTTATATAGCGCTTGCTACCCCTGATGGGGGGTTGAAGTGCTTTTTTTAACGAGTAGCATGCTACTCTGGAACCCATACAGTGTTAATAGTGAATTAGTATAGTGAAATATGAAAGTAATATAAGTGGTGGATACAGTAGTCAGTTATTTGTATTGAGAACGATAGGGAAAGGGTAGAAGAGGTAAAAAGGTTTGCATTTGTATTGCGCTTTGCTACCCTTGATGCGGTGTTGAAGTGCTTTTTCAGGGAGTAGCATGCTATTCCGGAACCCATAAAGGATCAGTGGTGAATAAGTATATTGAAATATGAAATTAATTTGAGGGATGGACATTATAGTCTGTTGGTTGTTTGGATTGAAAAGGATAGTGGAGGGATAGAAGGAAAGGATTTAGATTGTTTGTGTTTGTTTGTTTTGGAGCTCATAGCAGTAGGAGGAGGCTTGGGGTGAGTAAAAGGAGGCGGAGGGGGTGAGTAAAATGGAGGTGGAGGGGGAAGAGTCAGAGGGAGGGTTTAGAAAGGCTTGTTTTGGGGGATCAGAATAGTAAAAAGAGGTATGAATGATGCAAGGTGGGGTGGAGTAGGGGAGAGTCTCGAAAGGGTTATTTGGGGGATCATAGTAGTGGTATGGGTTTGGGATGAATGAGAAAGTAGAGGTAATGAATATATTGATAGAGGTGCAGGGTGAGAAATGGGCTAGTGCATTGGAAAGAGTAGAAGATAGAGGTTTGAGATGAGTCAGAGAGTTGAGCTAGAGGATATATTGAGAGCGGTATAGGGTAAAAATCGAGTAGTGCTTTGGATATGCTGAAATAGAAGAAAATTGATCATTGCTGGTAATGACTTCATGTAGATGTTGAACAGCTTGGGTGAGATGATAGAGCCCTGAGGGACGCCTGCTTTTGTGAAGTACAGTTAGAAGAGAAAGGGGGGAATGGATGTCATTGGTTCTGTTTTGAGAGTAGGATGTGATCCAATCTAGAGCAGTCCCCTCTATGCCGGCTTCGTAGAGTCTTCGTATTAGAGTGTTATGGTCAACCGTGTCAAAGGCAGCTGAAAGGTCCAAGAGAAGTAGTGCAGCAACCCCGTTCCAGTCTGTTGTATTTTTAAGGTCAGACCAGATGGCGACGAGGGCAGATTCTGTGCCTCTTTCTGAAGGTAATCTTTTTGGTAGTCAGAAAAATTGAGTTATCTTCAATAAATTGTGACATTTGGACAAGTGCTGCTCTTTCTATCAGTTTGTCCAGGAAAGGTCCATTGGTAATCGGTCTGTGGTTGTCGGAATCAGGCGGGTCAGGTTAGTTTTCTTAAATAATGGGCCTTTTTTAGGTCTTCTGGGAAGATTCCTGTAGTTAAAGAAATATTGATGGTTCTTCTTACTGGTGTAGCAGCAGAGGTAGTTAGAAGAATGTTCTTGAAGATTTGCAGTGGACAAGGGTCAGAAGTGCAGCCGGCAGCCCGACTTGCCTTGACCAGATCCTTAAATTCACTATATATTTGTTTGAAGGAATGTAGAGGCTGGGTTAGCCTACTCTTGGAGGGTTTTTTTGGAAAAGTGGTTAGTGCTGGTGGTTTTCCTTTGTTTTAAACAGTAGTCTAACATGCCTGCTTGGGTTGTGTAATGATTTGCCAGTTTGTCAGTGATTTCTTGAGTAATGAGATGAGTTCCTTCTGTGCATTTCGGTTTATGACATTCGGTAAGAATTTTATTAAATTCTTTATTTGCATATTTAGCTATCTGAATTCTGTCTGGTTAGTCACTTATTAGCATTTTCGATTATTGACTTGTATATTCTGTGAAGTTTGCATAGGTGAAGTTTGTCTTGATTGCTGTTTGTTTTGAGCCAGGTGCGTTTCAGCTTTCTAATTTGTTGTTTTATCATTTTTTGTTCTGTATTTCTCCAAGATGCTTGTTTTCTTTTGTCCTGTTTTGTTGCTCTTATTGGTATTATGATATCAAAAGCTTCCTGTAGCCACTCATTCTTTTAAACTGAATTTATTGTGTCTAGATCTGTACTGCATGTTAGTTGTTTTTCTAAATATTCTAAATTGAGTTTGTTCCATTGTTGATAGCTGGATGCATGTAAGGCGGTCTTGGGTTTGTTGATTTGTGGTGTTTTATGTTGGAAAGCTACCAAATGGTGGTCTGACCATGTGACTGGAGAAATTGTTTGGAAGGTAACTAGTTTTGGATGCTGCATTGCTAGGTGGACGTCTGTAGAGGAGGAGGAAGTTACAGGAGGAAGTTGGTGTAGGGTTGCATCTGGTGATGAGGTGATTTTTTGCTTGAATATAACAGCTAGTCAACCGTCTCTTTTGCCTATAAGATTTTGTGTGATAGCTTGATAGCCTGGAGGAACAGCTTCATGCAACACTGGAGCCATATCATCTCCCAACCATGATTCAGTTATGAAGAGTAAGTTAGGTTGTGTGTAAGTGAATAGGTCGTCGATGTGATGTTTGTTTTTAGAGAGTGATCGAGCATTTATTAGTATGCAGTTTAGACATTGTGTTTTGGTGGCAGTGTGACTTTGTTGGCTAGAAGAGTGAGCAATAATTTTTTTTACTTGCAGTAGTTGTGTCATTAATGGTGGTATTAGCTGTATGTGGATAGCAAGTGTGTTGCTTTTTGTATTGTATTTCTCGTCCAGCAGGCTTAGAAGGCACTTTCCCCCAGATTCATCATGGTCCCGATTTGCGACTCCTTAAAAGCGATTATTAAGGAATCGCTATTAAGGACTCTCAAATCGGGATTCATGTAGAAATTGCAAAATAAATTGCGATTCCTACAGCCTCCTTATTCGCGATTAGCAAATTGCTAATCGCAAATAAGAAATAACTCCCCATTCATTCCTATGGGCCTAAAGACCATAGGAATGAATGGGGAGTCATTCCTGATTTGCGATGCTAATCGCAAATAAGAATGAGATTTCTTGGGCGCCAGGGGCGTCCAAAGGACACCCTGTAGTACCCCTGAAATGAAAATGTAGCCTGATGTTGCGCACACACAGGTCCAAAAGACTTCACGGTAAATAGCGGCCGGAAATTGCGAATTCGCATATTTTAAAAGTATCATGAATTGCATTTAAGGAATCTCAAATAGAGATTCCTTAAATGCTATTCCTCGCTAAAATGCGAATTCTGTAATAGCGAATTTTGCATTTGGGATGATGAATCCCAAATGCAAAAATTGCGCTCGCAAAGGGCCAGATTCTCAGAATCTGGCCCTTTGCAAGCGCAATTTCCCTTGATGAATCTGGCTGTTTGTTGGGTCTGCGTGTGTATGTGGTGGAGATGAAACATGTCTGGGATTCTCTGCAGTCTGAGTGCCCTCTTATGAGCTGCTTTGAGAACAGTGATGTGAAACAAACATATATTTAGGATTGTGACTCAAACCGTTCTCATGATAAAGATGGAATCTTACTTTTTTTTCGCTCTCACTTATATTTAAGTAGTTTAGGGTTTCATTTCCTGCGCACCCCTTCCCTCGACAGTTGAAGGTGCTAACGTTATTTTGGCACATTTATCACCTCTTTAAATTCCTGAATACAGCAATCAGCAGCTGAAAAATGATGTCATCTTTTGACAAGTGTCCAGCAGGACTTTGCACACCATTGGGAGCAAGTTACCTAACTGTTGATTGTTTAAGATAGAAACAATTTGTGTTTGTTAAAATCTGCAAACTAAGCAGCAGACTCTGGGTCAAATAGCAGGCCCACCAAACTATTATTTATGAGGAAATGGCCTTGGAATTGTACTTTTGTAGTTGCTCTGGCGACTGCCTATCAACGGAATGGAGCAATGAGTCAAGCTTTGCGTTGTCTGGGAATCAGTCGGGTGCCAAATATCTACAAATATCTACAAAAACCCCAGGCTTCAGCTCTTTAACAAAATAATGACTGCACTGTGGTAAAACCCAAGAGTCCTGAGGGTTACTTTGAGTGTAGTTCCCATAGGAGAACATTGATCACAGCCCAAAGATATATAAACTCTAATGCCAAATGCATAAGCACTATACAACCGCTTAGGGTCACATCTCATCCTCAGGAGGTGCTCAACATGCTTAAACCTCAAAAGTCACTGTTTCCGAAGGCGTGGTCTTTCTATACAGAAATGCTGATAGAATCAAACCTCATAGTATCCAACCAGTCCAAGGTTATGTTTACGGGCGGGTGTCAATCAAGGACTTCCTGCCCTCTCATGTGGGCTCCAAGGCAGCATTACTGGAAGGAAGACACCAGACTTCTGATGGATAGGAACAGGGGAGGACTTAGGCATGTGCAAGCTGTGCACCTGTACAGGGCCGCCAAACCCCAAGGGCCACCACAAACACCTTCCTGAGCTCTGGTGGGCTCAGCCCCGCCCGGACCCCCTCTTCCGGGGCCCCCTACCTACGCTCCCTGCCCAGGGCCGCCATGAGCCTAGAGCCACTGTTAAATTCAATGAAATAAAGATGATGGGTCCTTGTTATAATGTTCATGTAGTATATTCATTCTTGAGATTAGTTAGAAGGTACAGCATTCAAGTAGGAATGTAATATGGTAAGAAACCCCACCGGGAGCAGATAACTTCCTGCTAAGCCTCCAGGTAACTGATTAATGCCTTGAACAGCAACAGGTAGAATCCTGGATGACATCACAGAGACATCACAAAGACAAGCAGACACTAACACTAAGGAGGGACAAAGAGAGAGGAAGAGCAGGATATAACAGCCGCCCCTGATAGGAAGACGTGCATTACTACTCCCTACAGCCTTAGCCGCGCTTTCCACCCATTACTCCATGGTTCACGTCTCTGACCCCCGGGAATCTCCCTTTCACCCACATTACTTCCTACATTTCAAGTAAAAACACCTGCAACTCCAACTTCAAGACAGACCCCTACTGCTATTCAACAGCAACATGCACAATGTTATAGGCTGTTTACATCACAAGCTGTTGCTATAATATTCCTTCAAATTCCAATACCACTGCAGCAACTTTCCAGTACTTTTCTAACACCGCACTCACTACTGTGTGAATTCACGATTTGCAGACATTTTGCAGCAGGACAGACATCGATGCATTCAATGCACGGGTTTGCGTCGGCAGCCATTTCTCCATCTTATTTACATTTTCTGTCCCTCTTAGCCATTAACTCACCCACCTCTTTAGGTTTTGCCCACCAGACAGCATCAGTCTGTTGGTGAAAGCCTTTTAAGGCCGTCCCCAAAAATCTACAGAGGGCTTAGAGTAGGGTGACCAGACTTCCAGGGTTTCCCTGGACAGTCCCGGTTTTTAGTGGGCTGTCCCGCTGTCCCGACACTTTTCTTAATTTTAAATACATGTACCGGTGTTGGGGACAGAGGTCAGGTCATTCTGCAAAGCAGAATTGAAAGGTATGATCTCCTGTTTCTGTCAGTTGGAGGTTAGCTGCATGCTCCCGGCAGAGGGAGACAGGGTGGGGAGGAGGGCTCAGGGTGGAGGCCCTGCCACAGATAATGTTATGTAAATGTAGCCGCGTAAATGTCAGCCTATATATGTGTGTATATATATATATATATATATATATATATATATATATATGTACACACACATACATACACACAAGCACACACACATTTACAAGCCTAGCATATATATATATATATATATATATAAATATATATTATATATATATATATATAAATATATATTATATATATATATATATATATATATAAATATATATATATATTTTTATTTTTTTATTTTTTTTTGTCCAAAGTGCCTGAGCTTTCGGGGAGGCACACGACATTTCTCCGCCCTCCGGGATTCTCGCTCAGCGCACTTCCCCGCTCCATGATTTAAAATGTGCCCGACGCGTTTCTGGGAACCTTTTCCCTTCATCAGGGGCTGACATCAAGGAATACTGTTCACGCATCATTATTCGCAGACATTTATTTACAACCACACCCATGGTAGGCGTATGCTAAGTGCATCGTCATACCAAGTTTTCTGGGATATGTAGTCCGTTAGGTGCATGAGAGTCACATTGGGGATTCCTTGAGAATTAATGCCATTGTTCATGCCTATAGTAGGCTGGATTTGCGGTTCAGTACGCTGTAAATATGTATATATACATTCATATATTTATTACATACTCACATATGCTAGGTTTGTAAATGTGTGTGTATGTGTGCATGTGTGTATATATATATATATATATATAAGTGTTCCTGAATGCTCCCTGCAACAAATATTAAATGTGGCTATCACATGCCTGTGTGGCGGCTTTCTTCAACGCAGGCAACGTTTGTTGGATAGTTTTGTGGCTTGCCTGAGCCGCGTCGAAAGCCCCGGTGCTGTCAGCACTCCTGCGGCGACGCCACATGACGCCGTCATGATAGTAACAGGTTCCACTTGCTGCAGGACAAGAGCAGCAGTGGGGGCATTAGCATGAATTTCACCACCCACTGGGGTTTAAGGTTTTAATATTGCGGGGTACAGCCACGGCTCTCACTGGAGTAGGAGACAGCACTACAAGGACCATCGGTCCTTGCTGAGGCCACGCCCACATGGGAGGTGGTTTGTGAATATTTAAGTGGTGCTGTGAAACCGCCGTGATAGTACTCGGCATCCAGTGTCTTTGAAGAAGTGTTTATCAACACGAAACGCGTCGGACATTGCTGGACTTTAATTTTGTGAGAACCTGCGTGTGTTCGTGAATGGTCCTTGCAACAAATATTAAATGTGGCTATCACGTACCTGTTTGGCGGCTTTCTTCAACGCAGGCAACGTTTGTTGGATAGTTTTGCCGCTTGCCTGAGCTGCGTCGAAAGCCCCGGTGCTGTCAGCACTCCTGCGGCGACGCCACATGACGACGTCATGATGGTAACAGGTTCCACTTGCTGCAGGACAAGAGCAGTAGCGGGGGCATTAGCATGAATTTCACCACCTACTGGGGTTTAAGGTTTTAATATTGCGGGGTACAGCCACGGCTCTCACTGGAGTAGGAGACAGCACTACAAGGACTATCGGGCCTTGCTGAGGGCAAGCCCACATGGGGGGTGGTTTGTGATTATTTAAGCGGTGCTGTGAAACCGTCGTGATTGTACTCGGCATCCAGTGTCTTTGAAGAAGTGTTTATCAACACGAAACGCGGCGGACTTTGCTGGGCTTTTATTTTTGTGAAAATCTGCGTGTGTTCCTGAATGCTCCCTGCAACAAATATTAAATGTGGCTATCACGTACCTGTTTGGCGGCTTTCTTCAATGCAGGCAACGTTTGTTGGATATATATATATATATATATATATACATACACATATTTACAAGACTATGCAAAAAAGAGGACAGGACAGATATTGAAGTAAGAATAAGGCTTTAGTCCTACTTTTATGTCTGGCCTGTCCCGGTTGTTGCTTCTCAAAATCTGATCACCCTAGCTTAGGCCCAGCCCATTGCTTATCATTGGTCGGCGTTAGGGTCGCTCTTATTTGCATGTTTCCTATTCGATGGCTTACCTTCCCCTTCTTGGGTTTGTCCCTCCCCTGAAGCACAGCCTTTTTACCACCCTTTAAAATGCCTGACTCGTATCCTTCCACTGCTCACATTTAGAGAACTACTTTCTTTTTTTCCGCAATTTATTTATTTATTTATTTATTGAATGCATTCTTATAAAGCGCGGACTTTACCCGAAGGTGTCAGAGCACTGTACAATAGAACCAGTTACGTTACATGAGAGAACTGTTACAGGAATGGAACTAATAAAAATAGCATGCCATAGAATCAAAGCGACGTAAGCATAAGGCACACAATCTCAGGCACAGCAAGCACAGACTGTACAAGCAAAAATATGAATATAAATGGCAAATTTTACAATGACTAAAGAACATTCCTGGCGAAAAATAGCAGGCCATAGAATCAAAACAAATCAGGCAAACGGAACACAAAATCAAACGCAGCAAGCACAGGATGTACAAATAAAAATATAAATATATGTGACACATTTACAATGACTAAAGAACTTCCTGGCGAGGTCTGAGAAGGGGGGAATCCGTGAGAATGCACGTTTTCTAGCTCTTTCTCTTGTTTGCTGCCTCTCACCCCCAAAATCTCCACCCTCCTGCACCCTCGCATCTCAGCTCTCCTGAGCCACAGTCTGTGCTCACCTTTCAGCGGCGCCTATATATCAAGCGTTCAGCACAATTGGCTCACGATTGTCACTTTTGTAATGCACCGTTTGCTACCTCTTGTATTTTGTTGGCACACGATTGTCATTTACCTCTTGTATTTTGTTGGCTCACAATTGTCAATGTTGCTTCATTTAATGTAACAATTGCTTTTGTATTTTGTTCACATGGAATTTTCTCATGTATCAGTTCTGTTTCTATTGTAAAGCGCTCTGACACCTTCGGGTAAAGTCCGCGCTGTATAAAAATGCATAAATAAATAAATAAAACAATCGCTTGGCGCTATAGCTCATTGGAACTCCCCAGAAAGCCTCCAGAGCTAGAGAAGCATGCACGCGCCGGGTGGGTTCGCTCAAGGCCAGGGGGAGGCATAGAGTGTGACAGTTTTATCAGCCGAGGACACGGGGCGGGAAGCCAAAAAAATCCCCTTCAAAAGCCAACTCCGCCTGCTTGGCTTCGTAAAAACGGGTTTGCAAAACTATCGAGACTAAAATAAATCAGGCGGCGTGCCCCGAGCGCCGGTGGGCGACCTTCACCGTGTGCATGCAGCCCTCACCGTGTGCATGCAGCCGTGTGAGCCCCGGGCCCGGCCTGGACCACATGCGTTGGAGTGGGGGGGGGGCGTTTAGTGATATTGCATTATCATCCAGGCCACGTCACCGCTCGCGAGGCGCCGCTCCTGCCTCCGTGTGCACGATGGAAAATTGTATCAGAAAGTACAATGCAGGGGGGGGGGGCGGGGAGGGGGGGCGAGGGTTCAGCATCGCCCCAGTGCTGGCACCCCTCACACTTGGCACCGTTTCCGAGTTGGACGAGTCCCCAGTGTTGTGCACGTCTGCGCTGCAAGAACATTCATAAGCAAAAAGTATCAATTGAACAGAAATTTTTCCCTTCCAAATCTACTTTGTGCACATGACCCCCCCCACATTTTAGGTCTGGCTACAGGCCTCTTCACTTATTTAATTAATTTTCCAAGCAAGCATTGGCAAAGCCAATAAGTCTGGGTTTTATGTACTAATGAATGCAACTTCAGCAGTTTAGAGCAAGTCAGAGAGGATGGAGCCAGAAGGAGTGGAGAGAGGTTGCTATGGTTGTAAAGTAGTCCCTCATCGAGCTAAATGGAAGCACTGGAGTGGAGGCAGGATACACTCTAACAACCAATAGAATTAGGTGAGAGGTGTATACACCATCTTCAGCTGAGTCAAGACATGACTGACAGGGTCTGAAGCCAATAACTAAAAGAGGCGGGTTGAAACAAGCCAGTAGTTTTAAGACATAAAGCCAACTCTGTGTCTGTAGTTAGCGACTGCTGCGCTGTCGAAACCCAGGGGCATATTACCAACGATTAGTGATATTTATCGCTAACGATTTTTAGCAACAAATTTTTTAACGCTAAGCATCGCCGGAAATTATCGCAGAGATAACTTGCTATTAGCAAGGTTCATCTCAGAAGTGATAAAAATCCTTGCGCTAACTGCCAAATGAGAGATTATCGCTGGAAAACCAACGATAATCTCTCGAAGTTTGGCGTTAGCTTGATGATAGGGGCTCACAAACATAGCCATGATATCCACCTCCCATAGGATATCATGGCTAAGTCAGGAAAATACCAGGTGTAAAAAAAGCAGTGCTAACCGCGGTTAGCGCTGCTTTTTTTTTATCACTAACAGGGTTAGCGAAATCCTTGATAATAGGAGAAATGTCGCTTAACAACATTTTTCCTATTATTTTTCTCTGGAACGCCCCCTTTGCATCTCATTAGAGATGCAAGGGGAAGCATAGAGAAAAAGGGTGCTAACATGCGAATTTGCGTGTTCGGACCCTGTTGCTGATAGGGAGATAATTTTATCTCCGCCTTCTTGGCTTTTAAAGCCAAAAAAGCGGATCTAAATCCCTTGATAATATGCCCCCTAGACCTCAAAAGTACGACAAGAAATATAAACAGAGAGGGGGTTTGGGGTCCGGCCCTTCTTCTATTTTCATGGTTTGCCGCATCTTGGATGGGCTGTGTGTCAAGGCCACGGCACTCTGGGGGCTGTGCAGTCTTCCATAAATGCGCCCATTAGGTTTTGTTGAGGAGTATAGAGCAGTCCTTTTTTGGGACGGCAGATATGTGATGTAGCTTGCAATTGAGAGCCTGTGTTCCTTCCTTGATGTATTTACTTTGTTGAGATTGTGTTATCTTAATTGTGATTTATGGCGGCTTTGTTTAGGAAGTCCTGCTATTTGTGTTACTGATACAGCCCTGTTTGTCAATTACCTTTCCTTGTTCACTTCTCTTGCTGTCCTGATGAAATGAAGTTGGAGTTCCTGGGTGTGTCACAAAGTAAAGACATGGCCACACACAGGCTCTCTTAAAATGCAGCAAAAATACTGACCCCTTGTCAAAGCTATACACTACACAACATTTTTCACTTTGGGCCTTTTAGGATCACCACTTTTGAGTTTTGACTCATTTACTAACCCTCTTATGTGAGGATGTGGTTCACGCTGCTAACTCAACGCCTTTATGAAGGGTGACCTACTCTGTTTCCAAATTGTTGTCACCAAAAATGTCGCTTCATTCTGTCAACTTGTTTCTATAAAACTGGGCAGGGGCAACACACACAGGGGCAGATTTACAAGCCTCTTGCGCCACTTTTGCGTCACTTTTCCCATGTTAAAAGTGACACAAACGTGGCGCAAGGGGGCTTGTAAATCTGCCCCACAGAGTTTTTCAACTACTACCAAACACTTCTCGAACAAAAAGCCAGACCTCTATTCTTTGCCAGTGCTTGTTCAACTTTGTAACTCTCCCAATACTTTCAAATTAAAAGACAAATAAACTTCACAAACCTGTGGATGGACAGGTAAAAAATCTCTGGGACGTGCTAAGAAAAAGTTGGGGAGAAAGAAAAGCCTCAGTTGTGGTAGAAATGTCTCACTTCTCAACCACAGAATCTGGCAATATTCAATTGTAACCTTGGCTTACTCGTGGATTTGCACAGATGGAAATGCAGCCAGTGGGGTGTAATTTATATGTTCTTAAATCTGGTTAACCGGTGCTGTACTTTTCGTATTCCTGCACGGGCCCACGGCCAAAGGTTGTTGAACATTAACTTGTAAATTGCACAAATATTAACTCCTAGCAAAGGGAAAAGTCAGCACATTTCCATGGTGACAGTGGTAAAAGAGCCCCGCTTAATGTAACAGGCAAGTAAAAGAAGGGGGTTCTTAACGCACTTTTGTGTCCCTTTTCCACATGCAGGGCCGTGGAATTATGCGGCGATAGAAGACCAAACTACTGACAGGATTGACTAAATGATGTGGCAAAATAAGGGTTGTATGACATTACAACGATGCTAATACATCGCATGCCATTACATCGCGTTTTTTACAACGCCAGTCGTTACAACGACTTGCGTTGGAGGGCTCTGGATTTAGGAGTAGTATAATTTACTATTCCAACTCCAGTCTACGTACAGTAGGGAAGGTGTTGGATAGTACATTTTTGTTGTAACGACTTGCGTTCTAAAAACCGCGATGTAATGGCATCGCGATGTAACGACCGCGTTGTAAACGAAGTTTCCCCAAAATAAGCCAGATTATGCAGTCTATTATCTTACATTCTGATGCAACATCGTTTCACTGTTTTGTAAATGTGAACACATTCATAAATGAGTTCTGTTGCAGCAAACCCTTCACCTCAGTAGCACCAGTTACTCCTGAACACCACAACAACCAGCTGAGAGGTTCATCTTTGCAAGAGGCCTGCCACGGTGCGGCAGCGTGCGCTGCACCTCTTTTTTATTAACCTTTGCTCCTTTTGAGCTAGAAACAAAGTTTTTTTGTTGAAGTCTGCACTTTGTGCCGCAGACAGTAGATTATAGTACAAGTGCACTAAAGTCACAATTATGCAGAAATTGCCACTGGCACACGAGCGCATAATTCCAGCACCACTGGTTATACATGTATGCAAATTCCTATGTATTTGAGTTTCCAAAGCTAGTCAGGGCTTGTGTCCTTATCCAGGAACACTCCTGAAATTCTTTGAAAATTCAGAAAAAGTCCCAAATGTTGGTAGAAGGAACACGAGGAGTATAAGTGTGCTGATCCCTAGGAGTGTAAGTGTGCGGAACCCAAGGAGTGTAAGTGCGCGGATCCCTAGGAGTGTAAGTGTATGAAACCCTAGGAGTGAAAGTGTGTGGAACCCGAGGAGTGTGAGTGTGTAAAACCCTAGGAGTGTAAGTGTGACGAACCCGAGGAGTGTGAGTGTGCAGAACCATAGGAGTGTAAGTGTGAGGAACCCTAGGAGTGTAAGTGTCCTAAATGGTGAACCCTAGGAGTGTAAGTATGTAGATCCCTAGGAGTGTAAGTGTGTGGAACCCGAGGAGTGTAAGTGTGAGGAACTCTAGGAGTGTAAGTGTGAGGAACCCTAGGAGTGTAAGTGTCCTTAATGGTGAACCCTAGGAGTGTAAGTATGCAGAACCTGAGGAGTGTAAGTGTGTGGAACCCTAGGAGTGTAAGTGTGCGGAGCCCTAGGAGTGTAAGTGTGCGGAACCTGAGGAGTGTAAGTGCCCTGAATGGTGAACCCAAGGAGTGTAAGTGTTCGGAACCTAAGGAGTGTAAGTGTGTGGAACCCGAGGAGTGTGAGTGTGCAGAACCATAGGAGTGTAAGTGTGAGGAACCCTAGGAGTGTAAATGTCCTGAATGGTGAACCCTAGGAGTGTAAGTATGTAGATCCCTAGGAGTGTAAGTGTGTGGAACCCGAGGAGTGTAAGTGTGAGGAACCCTAGGAGTGTAAGTGTCCTGAATGGTGAACCCTAGGAGTGTAAGTATGCAGAACCTGAGGAGTGTAAGTGTGTGGAACCCTAGGAGTGTAAGTGTGCGGAGCCCTAGGAGTGTAAGTGTGCAGAACCCTAGGAGTGTAAGTGTCCTGAATGGTGAACCCTAGGAGTGTAAGTATGCAGAACCCTAGGAGTGTAAGTGTCCTGAATGGTGAACCCTAGGAGTGTAAGTATGCAGAACCTGAGGAGTGTAAGTGTGTGGAACCCTAGGAGTGAAAGTATGCAGAACCCTAGGAGTGTAAGTGTGCGGAACCCTAGGAGTGTAAGTGTCCTGAATGGTGAACCCTAGGAGTGTAAGTATGCAGAACCTGAGGAATGTAAGTGTGTGGAACCCTAGGAGTGTAAGTGTGCGGAGCCCTAGGAGTGTAAGTGTGCGGAACCTGAGGAGTGTAAGTGCCCTGAATGGTGAACCCAAGGAGTGTAAGTGTTCGGAACCTAAGGAGTGTAAGTGTGTGGAACCCGAGGAGTGTGAGTGTGCAGAACCATAGGAGTGTAAGTGTGAGGAACCCAAGGAGTGTAAGTGTCCTGAATGGTGAACCCTGGGAGTGTAAGTATGTAGATCCCTAGGAGTGTAAGTGTGTGGAACCCGAGGAGTGTAAGTGTGAGGAACCCTAGGAGTGTAAGTGTCCTGAATGGTGAACCCTAGGAGTGTAAGTATGCAGAACCTGAGGAGTGTAAGTGTGTGGAACGCTAGGAGTGTAAGTGTGCGGAGTCCTAGGAGTGTAAGTGTGCAGAACCCTAGGAGTGTAAGTGTCCTGAATGGTGAACCTTAGGAGTGTAAGTATGCAGAACCCTAGGAGTGTAAGTGTCCTGAATGGTGAACCCTAGGAGTGTAAGTATGCAGAACCTGAGGAGTGTAAGTGTGTGGAACCCTAGGAGTGAAAGTATGCAGAACCCTAGGAGTGTAAGTGTGCGGAACCCTAGGAGTGTAAGTGTCCTGAATGGTGAACCCTAGGAGTGTAAGTATGCAGAACCTGAGGAGTGTAAGTGTGTAGATCCCTAGGAGTGTAACTGTGCAGAACCTGAGGAGTGTAAGTGTGTGGAACCCTAGGAGTGTAAGTATGCAGAACCTGAGGAGTGTAATTGTGTGGAACCCTAGGAGTATAAGTGTGTGGAGCCCTAGGAGTGTAAGTGTGCAGAACCCTAGGAGTGTAAGTGTCCTGAATGGTGAACCCTAGGAGTGTAAGTGTCCTGAATGGTGAACCCTAGGAGTGTAAGTATGCAGAACCTGAGGAATGTAAGTGTGTGGAACCCTAGGAGTGTAAGTGTGCAGAACCCTAGGAGTGTAAGTGTCCTGAATGGTGAACCCTAGGAGTGTAAGTATGCAGAACCCTAGGAGTGTAAGTGTCCTGAATGGTGAACCCTAGGAGTTTAAGTATGCAGAACCTGAGGAGTGTAAGTGTGTGGAACCCTAGGAGTGAAAGTATGCAGAACCCTAGGAGTGTAAGTGTCCTGAATGGTGAACCCTAGGAGTGTAAGTATGCAGAACCTGAGGAGTGTAAGTGTGCGGAACCCTAGGAGTGTAAGTATGCAGAACCTGAGGAGTGTAATTGTGTGGAACCCTAGGAGTGTAAGTGTGCGGAACCCTAGGAGTGTAAGTGTGCAGAACCCTAGGAGTGTAAGTGTGCAGAACCCTAGGAGTGTAAGTGTGCGAATCCCTAGGACTGTAAGCGTGCAGAACCCTAGGATGCAAGTATGCAGCTTTATTGAGGTTTGGTGAATCTTCCCCCTTGTTCATTTCAGTAGTGGCTGCTACCAGACCCAGGTAGTGAGGCGGGTGCAGGGAGGCCTGAGGGGCCCCAAAAGTTTTTTTTTTAAAAACACTTACCTGTGACAGCCGTCTGGCCGCCGCCTCTCATACCCCTCTTTTTCTTGGCTCCGGTCTGCTGCAAGATGCAGGAAGCAGCAGAAAGCACCTTCCCAGCCTCCCAATAGCCAATCACAATGCTTCATTGCAGGGTTGTGATCGGACTGAGTGCTGTGGATCGGCGCTCAGCCAAGGAATGGGGGTCTGGGCATGTTCTCCACCAGGCTGTTATGCAGCCTGCGTGGAAAACAGTCATGTGCACCTAGGAGTGGGCAAACCACTCCTCCCCTGCTCCATTGTAGTCGGAGCAGCTCCCCCCCCCCAAAAGCTGCAGCAGCAGAAGATAATATAAAATGATAATAAAGCAAGTTAGCATCATTTTATGTTTCCTTCCCTTCTCTGTTGTAAAGCAGTGGGGCGACGCTCCTCCGCCTTAGCGGAACAGCCGCTACTGGTTCACTCTTTACTTAGAGAGCCACTTGCCTCATGTGACCTTTCTGAGATTCCTGGAAAATCACTTTGTCCTGCGCCTCAGACTGTAATTGTTTGGAATGTAGTGATGTGTTCTGTGGTTATTTAATGTAAAACATGTTATGTACAAGACTACTGCAGTGCACACAGTCCAGTACTGTCTCCATTACATTCTACCCCTACTTGTAATGTACATCTTGGTTCCTGTAGTGTTGTCTCTCGCTGTTTTTTTCATGCGTAGAACCTCATGATTGAAAATGACTTTATTATAGTAAATAAGCATGGAGAAAGACAATAGGTCTCGCCTTTGAGAACTATTGGTATTGTTGATGGTTTTAGCCATGCCGTACAGCATCCCCAATGCTGTGCAGCACGGCTAAATAAGAAAAAAGCCCTATGATGCGGCTGACTGCGTCATTTAGTAGGTGCGTGCACCATACGCGCATGAACATACAAAATGACACAGCCACTTTTCTTTTTTATTTGTCAATTTGAGTTGGATTCTGAAATAAAAACAATATTCAAGAAAGGACCTGCTCACCTTTAGGAAAAAGCTCAAGACATGGCTTTTCCAACTTTAATCCTTTTTCTTGGTCTCTGCTTTTGACGCTCTCTTGATCTGCGGCTGTTATGTGGTTTTTGATTCGCGCCAGGACACTCCTGGGAGTAGCCGCGGCTTTATAAATACCTAATTAACATAACATAACAAAGTACGTTTTGGAAGTGTGGGTGTGAAAAAGCAGGGAAACATCCTTTACAACGCAACTTTTACCACGCAGTGCCTTTACGACGCAACTTTTACAACGCAAACCATTACAACGCATTGCGCTGGGGGCGCTCTAGGATAGGGAATAGGTTTAATTTACTATCCAACACCTTCCCTACTATCCACGGGGACTGGAGTTGGAATAGTAACTTAAACTATCCAGTGCCCCAAAGCACTATGCGTTGTAAAGGCATGCGTTGTAAAAACCGCATTGTAAAGGCATGCGTGGTAAAAGCATGCGTTGTAATGTCATACATCCGAAAAAGCAGCATGGTAGGTGGGGAGGAAAAGCAAAGGATAACAGAGAAGGAGGGTGCAGGCGGGATGAAGCAACACGGAGGGCAAAAGCAACAGGTAGGGAGCAGGAAGGAGAAGCAACGAGCAACAGAGAAGAGGGTGAGGGAAGCAACATGGAGGGCGGAAGATGGAAGAAGGAATATGGACAGTGTGGGTGGGGAGGAGAAACAATGGGTGAGAGGGCAACGTGGAAGGGGCAGGGAGAAGCACAAGGGTGAGAAAGCAACAGCGGGAGGGCAAGAGAGCAGCAGAACATGGAGGAGAGCAGAGAGAAGCGCACGGACGACAGAGCTACACGGAATGCACCGGAAGAGAAAACAAAAGAGACGGTAAAGAAGCAAAGCTCCATGGGAGGGACAAACACAAGCTTGACAAGCTAGGACACGAATAAGAAGCAGGCAAATTAGAGTGACAGTAAAGTCAACCAATGGTAAGCAATAACTGAGCTCCAAGCCCCTTTATGTTCTTGATAAACCCACAACATCTGTTTTGAAAGCAGCTGCACTGTCTGGAATGCTCAGCGTTAAAATACTCCCTGTAAAGAGCTCTGCAGTTCCTTAGAGGGAGGCCTGCTCTACATAAAACACCTACAGCAAAATGAATAAATAATGCATTTATTAATATAGGTGAGTCTAGCCTTTGATTGGGGGAGACAGACATGGACTCACAAAGGAGTCTGTGGAAACCATGCTGAGCTCCCTCCACCCCCCCACCCCCTTGCTCTCCATTGCTTGCAGGAAGGGGTGAGTAGACCTTTCATTTTGAAAACCAGGGGTTGTAAATGCCAATAGTTGTCTACCTGTAGTGTACAGAGTTTCTTACTTTCTCCAGATCTGCTTCCTGATGTACTTTCCGGTGCAAACTGGCAATATTCCCCTGTGAGTGCTAGCTGCTACTGAAAACGACGGCACCGTTTTCTTGTAAAATAACTTAAAACCTTTTTTCCTGTGACTTTGAAACTGGAGGGCTGTCAGCAATCTTTCTTTGCTACATAGGATTGTGTTTGCGAGTGATACAGGAAGGTTATAATGAAAAACCTTGCACATACTTACTTGGAGACAGCCGGGAGCCTGAGTTTTAGACTCAAGGTGGATATTTTCAGATGCCTCAGCTGGTGTAACATGAGGGCTGCCTCGTCATGATTAGGGGTGGGCGGAATTTGCGTAAGCGCATTACGCAAATCTCCACGAAACGGTAAAAAATCTCAGCAAACACGCAGAAATTCCGCGAACACGCGGAATTGCTTGTTCGCGATGATTTTTTACTGTTCGCAATCGCTGTTTGCATGCTCGGAGGGGAAATTTCTCGCAAACACGCATTTGAGAACCAGAACAAGCAAAAAATTTCGCGAAGTCACGGAACGCAGAATTTTGGGCAATTTGCGTCTCCGCGGAATGCGAAATTACCCAAATTCCGCAATTCCGCGAGCGGAACGGAATTTGCGGCCCAGGCCTAGTCATGATTGGACCAACCATGTGCTTCCCTCAATACTCTGGGTCAATGACCATTGCTGTTTAAGGTCAATACTATTTAGGAAATAAGAGGCCTAACAGAAGAACTAAAAACAGAATGCAGAGAAATTAATGAACTAAATGAAAAAAAAACATCATTGGGGTTGATGGGATGCTACATGTCTTGGGCCTTTCTCTGCATACCTTTGGTACTGGAGTTTATATAGAGCTCAGTTGGCCTCGGCCAAAGCAGGGGCAAGCTTTAGCTTGTCTGTGATTGCCTTGTCCTGTTTGGGACATGCAAGGGTTTGAGAGCCCGATCGGTAGTGCACACCCCTATGGTTTGGTTTCTGTGGGTGGTATTGATGTTATGGGTGAGGTTCTGAGATGCTGCTCTAAACTTGTTTCTATATTTGGGCAAATATAGAACGCGCTGCAGTGAGGAAAAATTGGTAGGTAGCACGTAGTTTAATAAAGTGACAAATCCAGGTTAAGATCTCAGGGTTCAGTACTCAAAAACTAAAGAACAGAGATCCTCTCGGCACCCAGGGGAAGGGTTTGAGGTTGTACATGTCACCCAGACTGTGTACTCACCACGCTCCCTCCCCGTCAGCCGATTGTAAGCATCACTGACAACATGCACCTAACATGCTTCAACATCCCACAGTCTGTGCTCATTGGCTATCACTCTCTGTTCACAGGCATCACACACAGCAACATTCCAGGCACACCCACAAGTGGCCAATCACACAGCCAATGCTAAACACCCTCATACGCACAACACCGCTCCAAAACTATATTGTTGTGAAAACTCTGCCAAAAACTATGCAGGTTCCATGTGAAAGTACAATGTGGCACAAAAGCAAGCGTGTTTATCTAGTAACATGTGCAAAGGAAAAATTAGACCTATAACATGCACAGTTAGGCTAACAGAGGGAAAACTACAATGGGCCCTGCAGGAAACACACAACACCCCAATCTACACAACACACTTCTAAGCAAGGAGCATGCGCTTAAGGTACACAAACACCACCAAACATCACACACAGACGACTGCTGGCCTTCTACGCTCCCCAGAAAAGGGAGTGAAAAAGTAACACCCATGTTGCACGTTGAGCGCTTCAGGAATCTTTGCGCCGAATACCACGTTTATTGTTATTCAGCTCAATGGTGAAATTTTATTCGACCTTGTTAGAATGAAAAGCTGAGGGGATCTGAACAGCGGCCATGGAGTCAATCACAGTTTTTGGGAGTTGATACAGTAGCCCACTCAGCCACCAGACATACTGCAGCATAAAAATGTGTTTCCTGGTCTGCAAAATAATTAAAAACTGTGTGCTGTGGAATGTTGTGGGAAACACCTTGCTGGCTGCCAATGCAGCCGCCATTTTGGGAAGCGCTGGGACTTGTTGCAGAGAGTTTGCATACATGCCAACATTTTAGAAGAAGAAAGTGGAACATTTAAAAAAAACGTAATCGAGGTGATATATTTCTCCATTGACTTTGAGGAGAGGCGATTTCAGGCGTGAGACAGCCAAATAAAGCCATTTTTGGCTTAAAAAATCCGGAGCCTCCCGCCTGAACCGGGTCTCTTGGCATGTATGCGTGTGCCCACATCCTAAGACCCCCTGCGCAGGAATGCCAGGGCTCGGGCCAGGCTCTGAGGGCTTGCTGCCAGTACCCCAGAGCCACCAATTTAACACTGCTAAGGAAGGGTTTGAGGCCTTGCCAACATCCGATAGCTACCAATTACCAGACTGCCCGGGCGGTTTCGAGAGTCGTGCCCGTATCCTGTGACCAGCGGCGCGGGATGCTGGCTGCATTGTGGGGGCACGCCAACCCATCTCAGCTTCCCCGGGCCGGCCGGCTCATGATTTTATCATAATACGTGATGAAAAATGGCATACTCATGCCTGTAAATCAGATTCGTGTTTTTATGCTTCTGTTACAGAGATCTGGGCACAGAAGCGTGAGACTCGTAATGGTGCTGACTCAGGCGTTCATCTTACCAAAGTCAACATCATGTGTAAAGTCACAGAGAGGCAGCCAGCTTGGGAAATGGACTGTTAACTATAACGAAAGGCGTAAACATAATTTATGGACCGCAGATTAAATCATAACCGCCTGCTTCCCACAATCCTGACTGACGTCTGTACCTGTCACACTTCCTCCTCCATCGCACTTCTAGGCGCTGCGTTCCAGGACAAGAGCACCTCTGGTCAGGTCTTTAAGTGGGATGAAAAAAACTGGGGGACGGGGTGGTGTCCTTTCAAACGGGCGTAGCCAATGTAACTAAGGGCGTGGCTTAAGACACAGCAACTATGGTTTGTATATAATATTGAAAAAGCTTCCACTCAAAGCCCTGGTGACACAACGAGGATGATATATTTGATGATACAGTGCATGCAACAAAATTCGTTTTATTTATGTATATGTCTACTTACCTGTTAAACTCCGTAATCCATACATTACTACCCCCCACCCTGCCCCTCCCCACATCACCGCCCGGCCGGTACTCCCACTACCGGCTGCGGCTGATTTCCATTGCTACGACGCCGCACACCTGTGACAGACAGAAAGCGCTACAAAAAAATATGATTTATATTAAACAGAGTGAGACATTACTCAGTTGCTCATTACTGCATTTTAAATTGCGTCACAGGATACTCGATTCATCAACCCTATTTAAAAAGAAAAAAACAAAACTTTAGCTTACATTGCTCTTAAGCTGGTCGCTTTTGGGGTGCTTAGTATTACATGTACTCCTATTTCCTTTTCAAAAAAGATCACTATTTATTTTGAAAGCCCCAGAACATGTTTGCAAAGGTGTATGAATTCCTGGCCCAAAAAATTGCGTTATTAATTTTGAAATGACTGAGCACTTTGAGGTGAAAAGGCTGGCCCAAGCTCAATTCTACACCAATGCACTGAAACGGTTGTAAGATGTTACAACGCGATCAAAATGATCGCGGTACATCGCAACGCATCTTTTACAACGCAAGTCGTTACCACGACTTGCGCTGTGGGGTGCTGGATTTAGGAATTGTAAGATTTACTATTCCAACTCCAGTCTACGTACAGTAGGGAAGGTGTTGGAATAGTAAATCTACTATTCCTTAGTCTAGAGCTTCCTCCAGTGTAAGTTGTTGTAACGACTTGTGTTGTAAAAGATGCGTCGTAATAGCACCGCGGTGTTTTGACCGCGTTGTGATGGATGTTTACCCACTGAAACAGGGCAATTGGAAAGTAGCAGAAATCTACATGCAATCAGCGGGTCGCGGACCCAATCATGGTAGAACCTTCTGATTACTCCTTTCAGCTCCTAGATTGGGACTCTGAGTACTGATGAGTAGGTAAAGATGACTACAAACTATTCTTTTTCCACCAGAGAACTAAAAGATGGATCCTCCTCCACACATCAACACCCAAGATGGTGGCTCCTCAAGGCTTGTTTCTACAACTGAGTCCAATATGAATCCTCCACAAAGCTCCTGTCCATAACAGACCCGCCCGAGTATCTCAACATGGTCTCAGAATCCATACTGGTTTCCCTACCACACGCTGATTTATTCCATTTGCTTTTTACATGCAAGTTTGTCCGAATTTTTGGGGAAAGGGTGTGGACACAACTTTATTTGATTTTTCGCTCCAGCCATTCTTTCTCCATTATACATATCTTTTTAGGCAGTGTATGTATCTTCTATTTGGGACCGTTCTGACACTAATGTAAAAATAATTGACCTTTTACTAGCATTAGCCTTCCAACAAATAACGAAGAACTGGAAAGATTTTACCAAACTCTCATATCAAGCATGGTGGTATGCTGTCTGCTACAATCATATGCTGGACACCACATTTGTGTACCCCTCCCATTTGGCATCTAAACGTTTAGACTTGTGGGCACCAGTTATATTATTCATTGATGCTAGTGCTAAACACTCTGTTACCCTTTCTCCACGGCAGCAAGAAGTCACTAAACCTCCATGACTTCCTTTATGTTAATCTATAGTTCTATTTGTAATTCCTTATATATACTATAGCATATGATATGATTACTTTGGCTGTATTTGTAATCTTTGATTGTTTTGTTTTATACCCAGGACATTCTTCTAATCCAACTGGTACATTGTGTGCAATCTTATTGTTTTCACTGTTTTTTATATTATACACATTATTGTAATCCTTTATCCTAATAAACTTTTTTCTGAACTTAAAGAATCCATACTGGTAGTTGCATAAGAGTCCTCTCCACCTTAACCCCTGTACAGTGCTTGTTTCCATCCCATACATGGTGCCCCACGAAGTTTGGGTACTTGCCCCACTAGAACTCAATACTTCAAGATTCTTCTGAACTGCAGAATCTCCAAATGACCCCTTCAGAAGGCTCGTCACCACAGAAACACGGATGGACCTTCTACAAAGTTCCCCATCACTGAACCTAATTTGGTACACCAAGACTGTTCTTCACCCCCAAAAAATAAAATACAATTTCATCTCCGCTGCAGAACCCAATATGACCTCTGCACAGGTTCTCCATAACGAAACCGAAGATGGACCATCCACAATGAAGTTCCCCACTCCATTCCTTCATATGGTGTCCATGAGGTCCTTCTCCACAGCAGAGCTCAAGTTGGGTCCTCAGAGGGCTGCCAACATTTTGCGTATTGTACTAAATGGCTCCTGTAAGGCTCACCCCAACATGGTACTTTCTGTCCCTGCTGTTGTGGCTTTTGCACTGGTGGCGCCTGGTGCGACAATCATTTTTGGAGCCCCTGCACACTATGACCTATTCCTCGGATACTCTCACTAACACTGGGCAAAAAATCCCACTCATCTCTCCAATCATAAGTTACTGCTAAACACAGCGACCCCCTGAGGTCAGCACCCCCTATTTGGAGTAATACTTACATTGCTGGATACTCTTTATACTCTTTATCTGCGCATCAGTCCTTTGGACTCTGAAGTTCCTGAAAATAAAGGACTTATGTAAATGGATTGGAAAGATGCACTCTTTTCAAAGACTGTTGATTTAACTTCTTCTCAGCCCCCACTACCACCTTCTAACCAAACACGCAGAACACGCCACCGTCTTAAATTCAACACCTTCTCCCCACAACAGGACCAGCTCGAACGTCATCTCCCCCCCCATTCTCAGCCCCCATTACCCTACTTGCACCCCGCCACCATTAATATGCAATCATCCTCCAACCGGCTCTCTCCGCCTACCACCAAGGTCCTCACCTATACTGCCAACCTCCTCCCTGCTCCAACAACACCACTCCCTACCTCAATGACACCCCCCCTCCCAAAAAATCTCTCCTCGGGGCCCACTCCACGGAGCCTAGCACGGACACCAGCCCTCCCCCCGACCCGCATGTCAACTCCCAGGTTATGAACTCACCCCTGATGCACCCACCCCCCACCACCAACACCTATCCCACGCTGGACCTGATTATGGCCACCCTCACCCAGATCAAAGAAGACATTCACATCATCAAAGAACTACTCGCCACACACCCCAAACACCCTTCACCTACCACCACCTCCCCTCCCAACAGGTCTCCCTAACTTCCGGACGATTCCCATACTCAACACTCCACACACCGTTCTTCGATTCCTATTCGCAATCGCAGCAACCGCCCCAACAGGTCCCCCACCCTTCCTGTTGATTCTCTCACTCTGCACTCCCCTCACTGGACTTCAATCCCTGTTCGCAATCGCAACAACCGCCCTTATCGCCCACGCAACCCTCTTTCGGAACTCGAAACCCTCACCCTCCTCAGCTCCTATGACCCAGCTCCCCTACACCACTCATCCGCCACACACCTCACCATTCCCACGATACACGCCAATCCCCTCAGACCCCCTACACTAAAGAACAGAAGCTCCATACCTAATAACCTTAGAAAAGTCCCCCTCTCTCTGGTACCCTCTACCTCCCTCGACACACCACGTCTCAAATGCACTCTCCTCAACTGCAGATCGGCCTCTAGACACTCCTCCGCCATCGCTGATCTCATTTTATCACTGGACCTTGACCTAATCATCCTGACTGAAACATGGCTAACGGAATCTTCTACACCTATAATGGACATCCTGGTTCCTCCAAACTATCACATCATCAGACTTGACAGGCCCGGCAAAATAGGTGGTGGAATCGCATGCATACACAGGAGCAACCTCTCTTTTCTGAAAGTCACCTCCTCCTCCCTACCCTCCCCAACTTCTTGTGAATACATCTGCCTCGATATTATCAGTGAGGGCAAACCGATATGCTTTCTTCACGGCATTTACCATCCACCCGGGGACAACGCTATCTTCTCCCAACAAATCATGGATATGATCTCAACCAATTCCGGACGGCAGCTCACCCAAATATACCTCGGTGACTTCAACCTCCATTGGAACGATCACAATGACGCGGTGGTAAATAGTCTTAAAAATTTCCTCAAGGCCCTTGACCTAACCCAAATATGCAACAGCCCGACCCACGACAAAGGTTCTATCCTCGACCTTATCATCTCCAAAGAAGACTCTATCCAACTCGAATCGATCCAACCCTGCGACTGGTCAGATCATCATATTGTCACATTCTACATCAATGAAAAAGTCAAAGTTAACCCGGCTCAAACCTCCAAGCCCAAAATTTGGAAAAGAGACCTGAAAAAACTCAAACCAAACTCTCTACCCCCTAACAGCTGCAATCTCCTAGCTCCCCCTGCCGGCATCTCGGACGTTCAATCCTTGACTGACCACTATCTCAACGCAATGACCACAATAATTGATGAGGCTGCACCTTTGCAACTAAAAAGAGTATCTACCCAAATCTCCAACCCATGGTACGACGGGAGTCTCAACGAGGATCGACGAGCCATGCGAATGGCAGAGCGCACCTGGAGATCAGCTCCCTCTGCACTGCATCTAAAAACACTGAAGAAAAAGAGAAACGCCTACTTCAGGAAAATTAAACGTTCAAAAACAGTTTTCTTCAGCCACCAGCTCGACCAAGCAAGGAACAGGCCGAGGAAACTGTTTGAACTAATCAGAACTCAATGCAAGGAACAACCCCAGCCACACAGCAATATACACGAGGCTCCCTCCTGTGAAGACTTCTCCACTTTCTTTTTTTTTTTTTTTTTTTTTTTAAACCTTTATTGTACAGAGAGAGCTCACAAATACGGGCCTACAACCCACCGGGCTGGCCACCACATAGCAAAAATATCAAGAGCAATGCACAGAGTGTCAGAGGATACAAAGGCAATGAAACAGGAGAAACAACAAACACCTTAGAGCAGTCTCAGGAGCAAACAATTAGAAAGGTAGTTTTCTTTTTAAAAGACGGGTCAGGGAGTTCAGGAGCATGACGGGCCGCGAGACAAACCAGAGGGGTGGGGCCGCGGCGGGCAGCAACACAGCGATCGTAAAAATACAGGAGAAACAAATACGAAATAGATATACCAATAAGCACCGGTCAAAACAACGGACATGAGGAAAGGCCATTGCGCGCACTGTCCAATGCCCGCCCACCGCAGCCACCACCCGTCCCACCGATCAGCAAAGATAAGGACCCAAGTACAGAAACAATACGAAACGCACCCCCAATAAAGGAAGAAAACCCCACAAAAGGGGGGGGGGGGGGGGGGGGAAATGAGGAAGAAGGAAAAAGAAGGGACTCTTACCCAAACACTCGCCCCCGGGCGACAAAACAGGAAAACAAAAATCCGGTACAAAATAGACAATAAAAATAAAGAAGACATACCTAACAAATCACAATCATCGTAATACCGGAAAAATACCCCAGAAAGACACCAGGGGGACAGAAGACGAGACAGAGCCCCGAAAGAGGGGATACACAAGGGCCATAGAACCAAAAAGGGAGAAAAAAGTGGAGGAAAAAGACCCCCCAAAAACAACAACAGACCCCCCCACCCACCCCACAAGCCCACCCTACACCCCTGCAGAAGGCTACGGCCAACCCCCCAGCAGCGTGCCTGTCGCCCTAAGTAGAACCCGAAATATAGAAGAAGAGGAACAAGATAGAAACAAAGACAAAAGGGGAAAGGGCCAGGGAAGGGGAAGAATATCACACATGGGAGAGGGCGAAAGAACAATATTATCTGCATCCATCCCGCCACCTGTAAAAAGGGGGGGGTAGAGCCCACGGGAAGTTAACGATATTAGGATAAGTTTCAGGAGCCCCATGAAGTTACACAATATCATACCAGCACATGTCGGTTATAGATCAAAAACGAGACTACCGCATATAAAAAGTCGTTTCAGCCCTGTCCGCTTTTGTCCAAAGTTGTAAGCATCCGAACAAACAAAGACCAAACGGCGAGGGACACAGGGCACAGGAGAAGATCCAGCGGCAGTCCTGAGAAGAAACGTGAAAGAAAATACGGAGGATCCAGGAAAGTCATGGTACAACGTTCGCACCGCAGGCACAGTTCCAAGGACAGTTCCAACGAGGCAAGCCCAGCTGGGTCGGCACAGGCGCCTCGGCCGGGGAGCCGACGCGATGAAAAACAGGAAGGATCATCGAGGCCAGGCCAGGATGCAAGCGGACCGCAGACCAGTGGCCGAGGCAACAAAGCAGGACGACGAAGGGCGTCGGAGATTCTCCGACCCATGGATGCGGTCGCCGCCGGGGGCACAGAGTCCAGGAGCACACCAGCCGCACCCTGCAACGAGGAGGCCAAATCCGACGTCGGGGGCCCGTACAGTTCGAAAAGAGGGTCCGCCTCCACAGCGGAGACAGGCGCAGCCACGGAAGTCCGCCAGGAGTATAGTGCATCCAGGACAACTTGAAGTGCAGGAAGCTCTTTACAAGATCCGGCATCCGGGCCATGTGGCGGGCCCCCAGTGCTCGCCCAGGCCCGGCAGAGACATCCAGGGTCGGCCGCCATCTTAGGAGCCCAGCAAGCCCTCGGCCGTCGGGAGCCCCGGCCGGGGCAACACCAAAGCAAAAGGAGGTCAGCCGATCTGCGGCAGGGCGCCCCAAGGCAGGAAGGAGACCCACCAGAAGAAGGATTTTCGTCGGCCCCCTCGTGCCGCCGGCCCCGTTCTCCGAGCCCGGGCGGAAAATTCAAAATGGCCGGGCCGGGGAACAAAGGGGGGGACCAAGCCGGATAAATGAGTAGGCTCTCCTGCGAGAGGCAGCGTCCGCACCCCAAGGCCAAGCCAATCGGGTCCGCCAGCGGGCACAGCCGGCCTACACGTACATCAGCCTCCGCAACCAAATCCACAGCGCCAGCAAGGGCCGACCATCGTGCTCCGTCTCGTCCCGGCGTCGCAAGGAGGTCCAAGCCAGTCCGCCCCGGAGGCTCCGAAGCGAGCGGGATCGCTGCACAGGATTGACAGCACCCAGGATCACCGGAGCAACGGGTAAGTGTCTGCAAAGTGTCCTTAATACCGAAACACAGCAAGGAGGGCTTCCCGGGGCAGGAGAAATACAGGATAAACGAAGAAAACAGGCGGTTGAACGGAGCCGAGCTAAAACGCGGCCATCTCGGTCGCGGGCTAGGCTCCTCCCCCCTTCTCCACTTTCTTTATCCAAAAAACTGACAACATAAAGAGCGATCTCATCATTGACGCAAGCCTCTACTCCAAGCCACATTGCATAGCACCCACTGAACGAAAAAACAATGCCACATGGTCATCCTTTGTCACCTACTCTGAAGAAGAAATAGGGAAACTGCTCAGAACCATTAAACCATCCAATCACCTCACGGACCCCCTCCCTGCTAACGCTGTAAAGGACTTTATCCCTTTGCTCCTCCCACACTGGACTAAAATTATCAACAGCTCACTTCAACAAGAAACCATCCCTGACTCCCTCAAAGTAGGACAAGTCACACCTTTACTAAAGAAACCTACAGCGGACCCCTCTGATTTAAACAACTACCGTCCCATTACCAATATCCCCAATCTCGCCAAATTGTTGGAAAAATGCGCACAACTGCAATTGACTAAACACATTGACCAGTTTGGCCTCCTCAACCCTCATCAATCAGGCTTCCGAGCGGGGCACAGCACTGAAACGGCTATGACTCACATAATTGACGACGCCCTTCAAATGCTAGATAAAAACGATACCTGTCTCCTCATCCTTCTTGATCTCTCTTCAGCATTCGACACCGTTAAGCATGAGAATTTACTCCAACTATTAAACACAAGAATGGGTCTATCCGGGACAGTCCTCAAATGGTTCACGTCCTTTCTACACAACAGGTCGCAGAAATTCAAGAGTAACAACCTGATGTCCTCGCCTATACCTGTTTCGTTAGGCGTCCCACAAGGCTCCTCCCTATCCCCAACTTTGGTCAACCTAGTCATGGAACCCCTCACCACCTTGTTACAAGAGTCCAATATACACTTTCACATGTACGCTGATGATACCCAACTATATCTCAAATTACAATCCCCCAAAGACATTTTGCTCCTGAACTCAACGATCAGAAGCACCCAATCCTGGCTTGCCGATAATCATCTCAAACTCAATGCTCTGAAAACAGAGTTCCTTCTTATCTCACCTCCCGCCAAGATCTCTACCACACAACTCTGGCTTAAAGACCTAACTGCACTCAATGTCCAACCCACCATCGTAGACTCAGCAAAATCCTTAGGCATTACACTTGACACCAATCTCAACATGCAGCAACATATCAGCAAGGCAACCAAGGGAGCGAACTACCACATCAATACCCTGAGGAAACTTAAACCCTTCCTCCCTGCCAATGACTTCCAAACTGCAGTACAAGCACTAGTCATCCCTCGAATAGAATATGGCAGCATCGCCCTCTGCGGACTCCCCCTAACTACTACTGCTCCACTAAGAGCTTCTCTAAACGCTGCAGCGAGACTCATCACTGGTTCAAAAAAACACTCACATATCTCCCCTGACTTTAAACACCTGAACTGGCTGCCTTTCGAAGCCAGAATGCATCTGAAAATCGCCTGCATGACGCACAAAGCTGTCCACATGAGCTCACCAAGCTATCTCACTCAGAAGTTGACAATCTCTGGTGGCTCTAGAAACACCAGAGGCACAAACAATCTTCTGCTGAAGCCTCGAAGATTCCGGAAGGAAAAAACGTATAAACGCTCCTTCTCAGGAATGGCACCCAGGATCTGGAACTCACTCCCCCCTGAAACGAGGCTTATCTCTTCCACTACACTGTTTAAGAAAGAAGTAAAAGCTATCCTCATGGCTAAATACACTTGAAGTGCTATTCTGAACTTTGTTAAGACTCCGCACTGATCTGTACTCCTTGTTTGACCCTGTGGATTATTTGTTTTATATGTATTAATGATTTATGTGATTTTCTAGGCTACCACATGCTTGTACTACTAGCATTTTTACTTACCTGTTTGACTATGTTCCCTCATGCTCCCCCTTTCTATGTTCCCTCATGCTCCCCCTTTCTATGTGAAGCGCTCTGATATCTGCAAAGATCTTGTTCGCGCTATACAAAACTTTCAAAATAAATAAATACATCTTCCTGGAATTTTCAAGACTAATTATTCTTTCCTCTGATCTAGTCTGCATCCCTTGTTGGCCTCAAAGCAAAAGAAGTGTTTCTGGGAATGAATCTAGACTTCCCCAAACTTAGATAATTGTGAATGAGTGAGGCGTGCAGCAGTGTGAGGCATGCGGTAGTGTGAGTAATGCAGCAGTGTGCAGCATGCTGCAGTGTGAGTAATTACAAAAAGGGGGTGGTGATGGACAGAGTATCTGAGTTAATCAGAACACTCCTACCCAGTCAACAGATCAGGGCTTGATCCATCACCGTTTTTTAGCTCACTGCACCATCCCAGTTCAGAACCTGGCTATATGCAAATTAGTCTGTCCCTGGCCCAGTGCATCATGGGAACAGGGCAGACCAAACTACCAAGCCAATTCTTCACTGGAAAGGAAACAAGCTTCCGGGGACCGGTTTCTGGCATTACAGCCGTCTTCGGCCCGGCTTGCTTGAATCCTGATGGTGCAATGAGCAAGGGACTCATGTCTGAGCATACCCTTCCACACTCATGGTGGCCAAAATAATTACAAAAAGGGGGTGGTGATGGACAGAGTATCTGAGTTAATCAGAACACTCCTACCCAGTCAACAGATCAGGGCTTGATCCATCACCGTTTTTTAGCTCACTGCACCATCCCAGTTCAGAACCTGGCTATATGCAAATTAGTCTGTCCCTGGCCCAGTGCATCATGGGAACAGGGCAGACCAAACTACCAAGCCAATTCTTCACTGGAAAGGAAACAAGCTTCCGGGGACCGGTTTCTGGCATTACAGCCGTCTTCGGCCCGGCTTGCTTGAATCCTGATGGTGCAATGAGCAAGGGACTCATGTCTGAGCATACCCTTCCACACTCATGGTGGCCAAAATAATTACAAAAAGGGGGTGGTGATGGACAGAGTATCTGAGTTAATCAGAACACTCCTACCCAGTCAACAGATCAGGGCTTGATCCATCACCGTTTTTTAGCTCACTGCACCATCCCAGTTCAGAACCTGGCTATATGCAAATTAGTCTGTCCCTGGCCCAGTGCATCATGGGAACAGGGCAGACCAAACTACCAAGCCAATTCTTCACTGGAAAGGAAACAAGCTTCCGGGGACCGGTTTCTGGCATTACAGCCGTCTTCGGCCCGGCTTGCTTGAATCCTGATGGTGCAATGAGCAAGGGACTCATGTCTGAGCATACCCTTCCACACTCATGGTGGCCAAAATAATTACAAAAAGGGGGTGGTGATGGACAGAGTATCTGAGTTAATCAGAACACTCCTACCCAGTCAACAGATCAGGGCTTGATCCATCACCGTTTTTTAGCTCTGATCTCTTGACTGGGTGAGAGTACTCTGCTTAATTCAGAGACTCTGTCCATCACCACCCCTTGTTGTAAATAATTTTGTCCACCCTAAGCGTGGAAGGGTATACTCAGATGTGAGTCCCTTGCTCATTGCACCATCAGGATTCAAGCAAGCAGGGCCGATGACGCCTGAAATGGCAGAAACCGGTCCCCGGAAGCTTGTTTCCTTCCCAGTGTAAGAATTGGCTTTTGTAGTCTGGTCTGCCCTGCTCCCATGATGCACTGGGCCAGGGACAGACTAATTTGCATACAGCCAGGTTCTGAAACTGGGATGGTGCAATGAGCTAAAAAACGGTGTTGGATCTAGCCCTGATCTCTTGACTGGGTGAGAGTACTCTGCTTAATTCAGAGACTCTGTCCATCACCACCCCTTGTTGTAAATAATTTTGTCCACCCTAAGCGTGGAAGGGTATACTCAGATGTGAGTCCCTTGCTCATTGCACCATCAGGATTCAAGCAAGCCGGGCCGAAGACGCCTGAAATGGCAGAAACCGGTCCCCGGAAGCTTGTTTCCTTCCCAGTGTAAGAATTGGCTTTTGTAGTCTGGTCTGCCCTGTTCCCATGATGCACTGGCCCAGGGACAGACTAATTTGCATACAGCCAGGTTCTGAAACTGGGATGGTGCAATGAGCTAAAAAACGGTGTTGGATCTAGCCCTGATCTCTTGACTGGGTGAGAGTACTCTGCTTAATTCAGAGACTCTGTCCATCACCACCCCTTGTTGTAAATAATTTTGTCCACCCTAAGCGTGGAAGGGTATACTCAGATGTGAGTCCCTTGCTCATTGCACCATCAGGATTCAAGCAAGCCAGGCCGAAGACGCCTGAAATGGCAGAAACCGGTCCCCGGAAGCTTGTTTCCTTCCCAGTGTAAGAATTGGCTTTTGTAGTCTGGTCTGCCCTGTTCCCATGATGCACTGGGCCAGGGACAGACTAATTTGCATACAGCCAGGTTCTGAAACTGGGATGGTGCAATGAGCTAAAAAACGGTGTTGGATCTAGCCCTGATCTCTTGACTGGGTGAGAGTACTCTGCTTAATTCAGAGACTCTGTCCATCACCACCCCTTGTTGTAAATAATTTTGTCCACCATAAGCGTGGAAGGGTATACTCAGATGTGAGTCCCTTGCTCATTGCACCATCAGGATTCAAGCAAGCCGGGCCGAAGACGCCTGAAATGGCAGAAACCGGTCCCCGGAAGCTTGTTTCCTTCCCAGTGTAAGAATTGGCTTTTGTAGTCTGGTCTGCCCTGTTCCCATGATGCACTGGGCCAGGGACAGACTAATTTGCATACAGCCAGGTTCTGAAACTGGGATGGTGCAATGAGCTAAAAAACGGTGTTGGATCTAGCCCTGATCTCTTGACTGGGTGAGAGTACTCTGCTTACTTCAGAGACTCTGTCCATCACCACCCCTTGTTGTAAATAATTTTGTCCACCCTAAGCGTGGAAGGGTATACTCAGATGTGAGTCCCTTGCTCATTGCACCATCAGGATTCAAGCAAGCCGGGCCGAAGACGCCTGAAATGGCAGAAACCGGTCCCCGGAAGCTTGTTTCCTTCCCAGTGTAAGAATTGGCTTTTGTAGTCTGGTCTGCCCTGTTCCCATGATGCACTGGGCCAGGGACAGACTAATTTGCATACAGCCAGGTTCTGAAACTGAGATGGTGCAATGAGCTAAAAAACGGTGTTGGATCTAGCCCTGATCTCTTGACTGGGTGAGAGTACTCTGCTTAATTCAGAGACTCTGTCCATCACCACCCCTTGTTGTAAATAATTTTGTCCACCCTAAGCGTGGAAGGGTATACTCAGATGTGAGTCCCTTGCTCATTGCACCATCAGGATTCAAGCAAGCCGGGCCGAAGACGCCTGAAATGGCAGAAACCGGTCCCCGGAAGCTTGTTTCCTTCCCAGTGTAAGAATTGGCTTTTGTAGTCTGGTCTGCCCTGTTCCCATGATGCACTGGGCCAGGGACAGACTAATTTGCATACAGCCAGGTTCTGAAACTGAGATGGTGCAATGAGCTAAAAAACGGTGTTGGATCTAGTCCTGATCTCTTGACTGGGTGAGAGTACTCTGCTTAATTCAGAGACTCTGTCCATCACCACCCCTTGTTGTAAATAATTTTGTCCACCCTAAGCGTGGAAGGGTATACTCAGATGTGAGTCCCTTGCTCATTGCACCATCAGGATTCAAGCAAGCCGGGCCGAAGACGCCTGAAATGGCAGAAACCGGTCCCCGGAAGCTTGTTTCCTTCCCAGTGTAAGAATTGGCTTTTGTAGTCTGGTCTGCCCTGTTCCCATGATGCACTGGGCCAGGGACAGACTAATTTGCATACAGCCAGGTTCTGAAACTGGGATGGTGCAATGAGCTAAAAAACGGTGTTGGATCTAGCCCTGATCTCTTGACTGGGTGAGAGTACTCTGCTTAATTCAGAGACTCTGTCCATCACCACCCCTTGTTGTAAATAATTTTGTCCACCCTAAGCGTGGAAGGGTATACTCAGATGTGAGTCCCTTGCTCATTGCACCATCAGGATTCAAGCAAGCCGGGCCGAAGACGCCTGAAATGGCAGAAACCGGTCCCCGGAAGCTTGTTTCCTTCCCAGTGTAAGAATTGGCTTTTGTAGTCTGGTCTGCCCTGTTCCCATGATGCACTGGGCCAGGGACAGACTAATTTGCATACAGCCAGGTTCTGAAACTGGGATGGTGCAATGAGCTAAAAAACGGTGTTGGATCTAGCCCTGATCTCTTGACTGGGTGAGAGTACTCTGCTTAATTCAGAGACTCTGTCCATCACCACCCCTTGTTGTAAATAATTTTGTCCACCCTAAGCGTGGAAGGGTATACTCAGATGTGAGTCCCTTGCTAATTGCACCATCAGGATTCAAGCAAGCCGGGCCGAAGACGCCTGAAATGGCAGAAACCGGTCCCCGGAAGCTTGTTTCCTTCCCAGTGTAAGAATTGGCTTTTGTAGTCTGGTCTGCCCTGTTCCCATGATGCACTGGGCCAGGGACAGACTAATTTGCATACAGCCAGGTTCTGAAACTGGGATGGTGCAATGAGCTAAAAAACGGTGTTGGATCTAGCCCTGATCTCTTGACTGGGTGAGAGTACTCTGCTTAATTCAGAGACTCTGTCCATCACCACCCCTTGTTGTAAATAATTTTGTCCACCCTAAGCGTGGAAGGGTATACTCAGATGTGAGTCCCTTGCTCATTGCACCATCAGGATTCAAGCAAGCCGGGCCGAAGACGCCTGAAATGGCAGAAACCGGTCACCGGAAGCTTGTTTCCTTCCCAGTGTAAGAATTGGCTTTTGTAGTCTGGTCTGCCCTGTTCCCATGATGCACTGGGCCAGGGACAGACTAATTTGCATACAGCCAGGTTCTGAAACTGGGATGGTGCAATGAGCTAAAAAACGGTGTTGGATCTAGCCCTGATCTCTTGACTGGGTGAGAGTACTCTGCTTAATTCAGAGACTCTGTCCATCACCACCCCTTGTTGTAAATAGCAGTGTGAGTAATGCAGTAGTATGAGTAATGCAGCAGTGTGCAGCATGCTGCAGTGTGAGTAATGCAGTAGTATGAGTAATGCAGCAGTGTGCAGCATGCTGCAGTGTGAGTAATGCAGTAGTATGAGTAATGCAGCAGTGTGCAGCGTGCAGCAGTGTGAGGCATGCAGCAGTGTGAGGCGTGCAGCAGTGTGTGGCGTGCAGCAGTGTGTGGCGTGCAGCAGTGTCTGGCATGCAGCAGTGTGTGGCGTGCAGCAGTGTGTGGCGTGCAGCAGTGTGTGGCATGCAGCAGTGTGTGGCATGCAGCAGTGTGTGGCGTGCAGCAGTGTGTGGTGTGCAGCAGTGTGAGGCGTGCAGCAGTGTGAGGGGTGCAGCAGTGGGTGGTGTGCTGCAGTGTGATGCATGCAGCAGTGTGAGGCATGCAGCAGTGTGAGGCGTGCAGCAGTTTCAGTCGTGTGGTAGTGTGCAGCATGCATCAGTGTGAGTAATGCAGCAGTGTGCAGCGTGCAGCAGTGTGATGCGTGCAGCAGTGTGATGCGTGCAGCAGTGAAGTGTGCAGCACTGTGAGGTGTGCAGCAGTGTGAGGTGTGCAGCAGTGTGAGGCGTGCAGCAGTGTGAGTCGTGCAGCAGTGTGAGTAATGCAGCAGTGTGCAGCGCGCAGCAGTGTGCAGCGTGCAGCCGTGTGAGGCATGCAGCAGTGTGTGGCGTGCAGCAGTGTGAGGTGTGCAGCAGTGTGCCATGCAGCAGTGTGCAGCATGCAGCAGTGTGCAGCATGCTGCAGTGTGAGTAATGCAGCAGTGTGAGTAATGCAGCAGTGTGCAGCATGCAGCAGTGTGAGGCATGCAGCAGTGTGTGGCGTGCAGCAGTGTGTGGCATGCAGCAGTGTGTGGTGTGCAGCAGTGTGAGGCGTGCAGCAGTGTGTGGCGTGCAGCAGTGTGAGGTGTGCAGCCGTGTGCCATGCAGCAGTGTGCAGCATGCACCAGTGTGCAGCATGCAGCAGTGTGAGTAATGCAGCAGTGTGCAGCATGCAGCATTGTGAGGCGTGCAGCAGTGTGTGGCGTGTAGCAGTGTGTGGTGTGCAGCAGTGTGTGGCGTGCAGCAGTGTGAGGCGTGCAGCAGTGTGAGGCGTGCAGCAGTGTGAGACGTGCAGCAGTGTGTCGTGCAGCAGTGTGCAGCAGTGTGAGGCGTGCAGCAGTGTCAGACATGCAGCAGTGTGTCGTGCAGCAGTGTGCGTCCCTCCCTACTACTGTATAAGGTTTATAGCGAATTGGAAAATTATGGTCTTGATCAAAGTAACGCACGGTGTATTGATGCCAACTTGAACTTTAAGTCAAATTCAATAAAGTTTGTTTAAAAAATAAATAAACTGTCTCAACATGTCTAATAAGAGGATGTGGGAGGTCTGGAGCTTTCAGTTTCTGAGCAACTGTTTTAGGACAAGCAGCAACAGATACATTTATTTACCATAAAGTGGGTTCAGATTGGGGCGTGAAGTAAAAAGACTTCCAAACAGACATCCTTTCCTTCACCTCGAGTGTCCTCATACTGGTTCAAAATGCAGTGCTGAAAACAACACTAAGGAAGAATAGATGTGGAAAACAAAGCTGTTCATACTCAGGGAGGTCGGTAGCAAATGAAACCTGAACCCCCACTTACCTCCACTGCTACGATTAGCAATAATACACAAGGTGGACTGACTGTGAGGTATGAATAGAAAGTGCCGCCACAAAAACCTCATACCATTGTGCAAGATGCTCTGTGTCTGCTTGCACTGCATAGTGAGGCTAAGTGTTGCCAAGTGTGCTCCAGAGCGAGATTTACAGAGAGGGTGGATTAGTCGGTCCTCTTGATGAGTGGAGGTGAGAAACTTGTGAAGCAAAGGAAAGAAAGGAGGTATGTGGATATGAAGGAGAGTGATAGCAATGCACGGCGGAGGACAGAAAGGTGGAAAATCTAGTTGAGGCCACCTGAGATCTCCTCTAACTTGGCCTGAAAGTGCATGGCACCTTTGAAGAAAATGCACTGTGTGTAGCACCAAGGGCTGGAAGGCCATGTTAAGCCCTGCGTGAAATTGTTAATTGTAAGGAGGAGGTGAGCCGGATGATGAAGCTGAATGTGATAAAAGAGTGGTGTACAAGTTGTAAAGAAGGGCTGCATTGTGATACTGACCGAAGGGCCTAAAGACTGGCTTAAGAAGAGTAAGAAACACCAATGAGAGTACACAATAGCGTGAGAGGAGCTGTAACGTGACAAGGAAAACGTAAGTAATGTACTGTCAATGGCAATAAAAAGCAGCAGATGCAGGCCTAGACCGGGTTGCACAGTAGGAGTGACACAGAAGTCTGCAGTTACTGAAGCCAGTTCAAAAGAAATCTGTTTTTGGAGAAAAACAGTAAATGTGAGAAGCTGTCAAGAGTCAATTGCAGCCGGACAAACAAAAGTTGATGGGACAAACAAAAGTTGAAGGCGAAGAGGAGAGAAAACCCCTTGAATTTCCAGACTAGAGGTGCCTTAAATAACAAACTCTCGGCATTGCTGTGGCGGGGGCCGGGCGGGAGCGCATTCCTTTGAAGTCTGATGGGGGGAAAGGGAGGGGGGGAGTGGGGAAGCGGCAGCCTTTGAAGTCTGATGCGAGGCACAGAAAAATGGTGGTTTGTGACATGGCTGGTTTGTGCACGCGCATAGTTCACATGAACTGTGTCTAATCCGCCGTTTTGGCAGACTTTTCGGACCGCTTACTAGAATCTCGACAAACAAGCATTGCTAAAGCAATGCTTTAGGTCGAGACCTAAAAAGGCTTAAAGTTAGAAATACCATACTGCTTACACAATTTCTTTTGTTTTGAAAAATAATTGTGCACACATTGCCACTAGCGACCTGAGAGGGAACCATTGTGAAGTACCCATGCTCGGAGGGGACAAGGCTGAAGAGATGACGTTATTCTTCTTTTCTCAGTCTCCATTTCCCCTTTCCCCTGAGGGTTGGCACAGCTTGAATCTTTTGACAGGATGGAGGCGGTGACTGCTTTTTGGGTGGCGGTGTGAACTCGCTTCTTGGATTACATCTTGCTCCTACAAGATCGCAAACCTAAAGAAAGATACAGATTAGTACTCAAGTGTGACACTTCCAGATGGACCCTTTCCACCAGAGAACCAAACATAGCCCCCCTAGAAGTCTCACCTCGATCACAAAACCCAAACTGGGGACCCAAAGACTCCCCGACCACATCACGCAAGGAGTGGCCTTCATAAGGCCCATGTGTGCCTGTAGAGCCTAAGGTGGCACGTTAGGCGGCTGGTCCCAGACAATGGCAAAGGCTTTCAGGAACAAAATTAGAAGATAGCACACTAGTACAACTGAGTGGTGATTATGAATTAATTATCATTAAGGCTAGTGGTGATGGTTAGTGAGGGAACTAATTAGTATTAAAAGTCTGCTATATAATACTGATTAGTATGAATTGCATTACGGTTTACAAAAGGCTATCATGAATGCAACAGAGCAGATGAGAGTGTGTGTTCTCACTTAGAAGATGTTTGCTTAATAGGGAGAGAGAGTGTATCCTCGAGGTTGTATAACGTTGACTATGGCAATTGCAATTGTAATTATATTGCAATTACTAACCTTGATGAGGTGTTGAAGCACTTTTTGCCAAGTAGCACACTACACCGGAACCCAGGGTGGATTCGTGTTGGATTAGTATAGGGAAATATAAATTGTTAATCGGAGCAGTGGATGTACGATTCAGTTAGTTGAATACAATAGAATAGAGGAGGGAAGTGTCTAGAAAGTGTTATTTGGGAGATGATAGTAGTAAAATGAGGTTAGGATGAGTCAGACAGCGGAGGTAGAGGATACCTCTAATATCCACCACTTACTCAGCTTCCACACCCTCACCCGAAGCCTCCGCTCAGCCAACCTCGCCCTCGCCACAGTCCCTCGGATCCGGAAAACCACAGCCGGCGGAAGATCCTTCTCCTACCTCGACGCCAAGACCTGGAACACTCTCCCAACCAACCTACTACAGACTCAGGACCTACTGGCCTTCAGAAGACTCCTCAAAACCTGGCTCTTCGACCAGTAAACCCCCCCCCCCGCGCCTTGAGACCCTCACGGGTATGTAGCGCGCTTAATAAATCTAATGATTGATTGATTGATTGATTTCACCATCCTAATTCACCACTAATCCTTTATGGGCTTCCGGAGTAGCGTACTTCAACACCCCATCAGTGGTAACAAGCGCAATAGAAATACAAAACTTTTTTCCTCCTCTATCCTTCTGCTATCATTCCAAATCCAAATAACTGGCTAACCTGTCCTCCACTTAAAATGTACTTGCATGTTTCACTATACTAATTCAACACTAATCCTCTAAGGGTCCCGGAGTAGCGTGCTACTCACCGAAAAAGCGCTTCGACGCCTTGTCAGGGGTAGTAAGCGCTATATAAATGCAATTACAATACAATACTGTGGGAGTAAAGTAATAAATATATAGATACATAAGCAGATGAAAAAAGGAATACATGTATATTGAAAATAATAAAGAGCTATAAAGTTATATTATACAACGTCCCAGATGTACATGCATGGACAAATATTTAGAAACTTAGGCTTTAAGGTGTTGCTGTACATAAAGCTAGTTTATTTATTTATTTGTATTCAAATTTTTTGGTAATGTTATGTTCTTTTTGTATTTTTTAAATGTATTTATGCATTTGTATTTATTTATTTTAATTTTAAAATGTGCCCTAATATTTCGCTAGTGAAGTACTTTTAGGTACAGTCTGTATGATCATAATTACACATTATGATAACTAGTATAAAATAAATAGAGACCTATAGGCATTTAAACAAATGACATATGTAAACACCATTATTCGGTTTCACAAAAAGTGACTTAGGTGGATGAGTGGAACATATTTGAAAGCTTAGATCACAATTGGAACCTACGTAGGATTCATCAATGTTCTATTGAAAGCGGGTCTAAATTTGATATGCATACAACATACCCTTATGATGCTTATCTCAGATGCTCACCCGGACATAAAGTGTAAACATACTGGATGTCCCTGGCCCTCCCTCATGGAAGGGACACTTGGCTGGTGTCCTCATGATGGTTGGTCTAGCTCAGTGTTTCCCAAACTGTGGTCCGCGGACTCCCAGGGGTCCATGACCCAATCCCAGGGGGTCCGTAGGCAACAGTTTTAAAAGCACAGAAATGTTTCTTGTATAATTAGCAGCTTTCCAGGAACAATAAAAGTGTCAAGAGAATGCCAGTGATTAATGTACCTGCTAGAGAGCAGTAGAGTTTTGTTCAGTGGCAACTTTGATTTAACTAATGTAGCACAGAAAGTTAATGTGCCTACTGCAAAGAACGTGTAACATGCATCTTAAAAAGCAGCATTTTATGTGCCTAGGTTCGTGGTTACTGCTTTTGTCACTGAGATTCTTTCGTTACTGTGCACTTCTTAAGTGACAATCGTAATCTAGCAGAGGGTCCTATAAACTGTCATCAAAGAGCTGCTTGCAAACTGCATGGTACCAGTTAGTAACTTATATTTTGTCCCAGTTATTCATTATCCTGATGCTGCTAAAAAGATATATTTGGGTGGAAATACATTTTTAATGTTAAAGTCAATGCTAGCCACTATTTCTGAATCCTGAGTTTGTGCTTTTCCAGACCAAGCACTCCTTAAACATTTTATATACACACTGATTTACATGTATGATTCAATGTGTGTGATGTAAAGTGCTCTGGCATCCTACAATGGTATGAGAGATGCTATAAAACAAATGTAAAACATGTGGCAGAGGGGCTATTACTTCAATATAACATACTAAGGCCCAGATGTACGATCTGTTTTTATATGCGCGAGCGGGTTTGCGAACCCGTTTACGCATGCAAAAACCTATTGGGCCATGTACATAGCCTATTTCGCGAGTCGCAATTTGTTTGCGACTCTCTAAATAGGTTTTGCAACTTGCTATTTGGAAGGGGCATTCCCTTCCAAATAGTGAGTCTCAAAACCATGTACAAATGTTTTGCGGTCGCAAAACAGTCACAATTACCACCTACTTCAAGTAGATGGTAATGCATTCACAAATGGGAAGGGGTCCCCAGGGGACCCCTTCCCCTTTGCAAATGCATGCAAAATTATTTTTTAAGGTCAGGCAGTGGTCCCAGGGACCTCTGCCTGCCCTTAGAAAATGAAACAAAAAAGTTTTATTTTCTTTTAATGCATGGTAAACAGGCTGCATTTTTTTTTTAAACTGCTTTATTTAAAAGCAGTTCGAGACATGGTGGCCTGCAGAGCCCAGCAGGCCACCATCGCTGGGAGAGCTGGCATTCCCAATGGGCTCGCAAATTACGAGAGGCTCATTAATATTAATGAACCTCGCAATTTGCGACCCCATTGAGAATCCCAAACAGTGTTAAACACACTGTTGTACATTTCATTTAGCGACTCGCAATTTGCCACTCGCACTGTGTCGCCAATTGCGAGGCGCTAAATGAAATGGTCGTACATCTGGCCCCAAAATCCTTAGTACTTTGAGTATTTGTTTTGTGTGCACACGTGTGTATTTTTTTCGAATTACTGTTTTAATGTTTGAAATTTAACTCATACAAATTGCTTCCAGTGGTGACTCAATGGGGGTCCTCAGGAGTCAAAAGTTTGGGAACCACTGGTCTAGCTAATGCAGCAGCTGCTGATTATTAGTCATTCACATGGTACATGCTTGGTTGGAAAGGAGGCAGCACAGGATTGGAAATGCTGTCTGTCTTTAAATCAGTGGGTACAGGCTTTGCAGAGCCCAAAAGAGATTGATAACTGTGGGGCGGATTTACTAAAATCTCACGCAGCGCAGCAAGCAAAAAGGTGGCGCTGCCTTGCTCAAGAAGAAGAGAGCAGGAGAGCGGCATATTTACAGAAACATGGCACCCTTCTTCCCTCTCCCTAGCGCTGAAATCAGCTGCCATGCACCAGGCACACCCCTTAGCGCCATAGTGCAAGGGTGTCTGCGTGTGTCTAGCATAGGATTTGTAGTGGATTTGTAAGGATAGTCTTCCAGTACAAAATACAACACTCCGACTACCTTTAAACCCTTTCCCACTTTGTATGTGTGCTGTACAACACACCACACATTCAAAGTTGGAAAAGGAAAGAGAAATGAAACCATTTCTCCTTCATAGTGAGTACTAGAAATGGACGCTATTTTCTGACGCTAAACCCTGTCTACTTTTTAAAGTAAATATGCTTAGCTTCAGAAAGCTCGGGTGGTTGCATGGGAATGCTCATGCACCACCCATGGTACGCACCCATGGTGCTAAGTAATGCAAAGCAGCGCTATGGGCTGATTTGCGTTACTTTTAAGTGCCCCAGGAGAGGGGGTAAAGGAAAAAAACATATCTCCTCACTGCTCTCGCCACCGTCGTCTCCAGAACAGGAGCAGAGCACCCAGGCCCACCTGACCCAATCACAACGCTGCAATGCAGCATTGTGATTGTGCTGAGCACAGTGGTTCAGCGATCTGACGGGGACTGGGGTCCTGGGCATGTTCTCCATCAAGGCTGTAATGCAACCTGGGTGGAGAACATGCAAAGTGCGCATGAATGTTTGGCTGGCCAAACATTCATGCACACTTTAAGGAGTAGAAACCACTCCCCCCTCCCCTGATTTGTCAACAGAGCAGTCCCGCCCACAAAGCTGCCCCAACAAGGAAAAAATAAAAAAATGATAACTTAGAGTTATTATCATTTTATTTTTCCTTTAGTAACTCTGCTTAAAAGCAGTGGGGCGACGCTTCTCCGCCTTAGCCGAGGAGCCGCCACTGTCAATATGAGATACAATTTGAGAGAAATTTAACAAGATGCATCTGACAGCTGAATATTAGTTCTGGCCTTGATAGCATGTCCATGAAGATTATAGATGGCAGTGCTTGGCAGGATCTGGGCAGGGATTAGTAAAATAGGGAAACAGATGAGTAGGTTGCAGACAGCGAGGTCCGGTCTATGGCGGCTGGAAGCGTTAGGCAGAGCAGATCTTCCAACGCGCAGACAGAAAGGGTCCTCAGTGTAACATCTTGCAAACTGCACTTACTATCAACAACACCTGTGCCCGTGACAGCTCTGCAGCTCTATCACACCTGGCACTAAGCCTAGGCCATCTGAACATTGTGTCGCACCACCTAAGACCGCTCCTGAGACATTACCTGTATGAAGACCCTGAGGGCCGAGTCGGCTCTTGTGTTTGTCCTTCTCTGGCATCTTCTTCCTCGTTTTCCTTTGGAGTAATGTAGCTGATTCAATGCGTAATTTGTAAAACAATAAGTGCCAGGGCCCTCGTCAGGAGGCCACTGCAGCTAGTACCACACATTGCCCCTGCCAGGCTGCCAATGATTGTAACAACACAACTACTCACCATCACACTCCCACAAGTGTGACAATTCAGACTATTTCCGGACTCCAAAGCTATATGAATGGCTTGGACGGCAGGTAAAAGTAATTTTTAATGTGCATTGAATTAATAATGAACTGTTGTTGTGGTTATTTCTAAATTAGCCAGACAGTGCCACCTTGTGGCAGAATGTTACAAGTGCTGGAGTTGACAAGTGCTGGTGCTGAGCACCAGAAACAACCTGCTCAAATTAAGCATTGGACTAGCCATTTCCAGGTCAGTGGCGATCCCGGAGTATGACGGATTGGTGAGTTAGCACTTAGGTCCTAGCCCCAACTCCTACATATTACAAGAGTTCTCAGTGTTCTGTGCATCACGTTCCAAATAAAAGAGAAAGAGTCCTGGGGGATGAAAGTGCTTAGCAAGAAGCTATGTACTCTCTTTTTCATGGAAAGTCACATTTCATCAGCCACTGAGGAAGACTCCTTGCTGGTTTTCGCTCTGAAGAAGAAGACATTTCCTGGGAACATGAAACTATCAAACATACAGATACTTATGCATTAGAAGAAAAGCATAATTTTTTTTACTAAATAGTTTTGAGCACAGGACATCAGAACCCAAGCATTAACAATCACTTTTGGAACTTTTGTTTGTGGTACCCAGATAGATGCTCTTCAGGATGAATGACATACAGGGAGGAGGATTATCTTATACAGACCAAAGGGGAGCATCTAATCACCTTAAATTCCATCAATTCCTTTAAACTCTCTTCTCCTGTTACATGTTCTGAGTCCTGTTGGCACGATGGGCAATGTCAAAAGGAATTACAATTCCTCTTAGACGGTTTATGAATACAATTACATAATATCAGCCAAGAAAAAATTGTGGTACAAAAATATTGTAACATTTCTTTTAACTTTATATAAAAATAATGTCAAGCATAGAAATGTTGACTACCAAAGTAATGTGGTCCAAATTCTGGTAAGTATTGTAAGTAATATCATTGTAAATACAAGT